>NC_134741.1:3997500-4305000 GCF_049634645.1 Pelodiscus sinensis
GTGTTCTACAAAAGCCTCCTGTTCCCCACCCACTTCTCAATACTGGCTGCAGACACTTTTTTTTATATGGGGGTGTAGCTCAGTGGCAGAGTGTTTGACTGCAGGTCACATGGTCCTTGGTTCAAATCCAAGTGCCCCCTGCAAGAGTGTCTATTTAATAGAGACATTTCCTTTGTATGAACTCTTTGAATGAATACAAACCTGTAGGCTACATTTACATGGCAAGGTTTTTGCTCAATGTTCTTGCACAAAAATGTGCAGAGCACAGCACGAGTGTTCTTGCATAAGTACATTTGCACTACAGCGTTGGAAAACAGTGCTTCTTCCAGAAGAGTTATTCCTCTCCCCATGAGGAATAAGCCCTCTTGCACAAGAGCTCTTCCACAAGAGGGCAGTGTAGACAGGCAACATGAATTTCTTGTGCAATAAACCCGTGTGGCTAAAATGCCCATCAGAGTTTTCTTGCACAAGAGAGCAACCACACTGCCATGGACGCTCTTGCACAAAAGCACGTCTCTTGTGCAAAGCACTTGGCAGTGTGGACGTGCTCTTCTGGAAGACCTTTTGCACAAGAACGCTTACGCAAAACAGTTCTTACACAAGAAGGCTGCAGTGTAGACGTAGACGTCGTGTTATGATGGTGTTTAGGTCAGTAACTGGGGCCACTAAATGGTGCTTGTGACCTGTAACCTAGGGATCCATGATGGATCCCCTCAGGCACCAGCCACTCAGAGACTGGTCAGAACTGGATTTTTCTGCCAACTGGCACGAGGATTCCTGAAAATAAGCGGCGGAACAGCTCTGCACAAGAGGGTTTTTTTGTGCAAGAAGGAGCAGTGTAGACAGCTTCTTCTTGCACAAAAGTCTCTGCTGCAAAAATGATGGCTCATTAGGTATGCAAATGAGGGCATGCCCTTCTTTAACTCACATTCTCAGACTACAAGCAATTCACTATCAGCTTTCACCAGGGTTTTAGAAAGAAAAAGTCTAGTCCTGGAGTCCAGCTTTAGTAGAAGCAGAGAGAACAAAATGCAATTTTCATCTTCTGAGGAGAAGGGAAGAGGATTTTCTTCTCCACATCAGCCTAGGGAGGAGAAAAAATAACCCTCCGCCCGCTGATTGTCCCCTGTCAGCTTCTGTAGCTTCACCTCTTCCACAGCAGCTCCAGCTTTGAGCTACAAATATCAAGGGGCTGATGAGGAAATGAGGAGCTGGCAGCTCGGGTTAGTCACTTCCCTGAGAACAAGAGGTGGAGTGTTCACAAGGTGCATTCCCCTCCCCTGCAGAGCAGGGTGTTAGAAAGAGCTAGGAACAGAACAGTCAGCCAAGTGCCATGTATGCCAGAGTGTGTTTCTGTGGTGTAGTGGTTATCAAAGTTATGTAACAGATGAAAGATCCCTGTTTCAAAGCCAGGTAGAAACACAAGGCCTTCTCTTATTGCTACTTCCCTGGGTGCCCAGGTAAACGGAGCTGCTGCTGACCAGCCTGTGCCCGGGATGAGCCCAACTACCATGTGACAGAGGTGGGTGACGTCAGCTGAGAATGCCCCTGAGTGCCAGCCTGGGGAAGGGAGATGAAACAGGCCAGGCAGCTGCTGTGTGATTTGCTCAGTGTTCACAGGCCAAATGTCGGAAAAGCCTCTTCCAAAAAAAGCAGAAGAAAAAGCTGCACAAATTGGGTTTCGAAATTTGCGTAGGTTTTTCCAGAAGAAGTGCGGTGTAGACATAGCCTGAGTGTTGCTCAGCACTAGTAGAAGACAGGGAGGGACAAAATGGTCTAACGGCAATTGCAGACTTTCAGAACAACCCCCAACCCCAAGAACCAACCCTTCCCTCCACCCACACTAGGGTCTGCGGGGAAGTGTCTGGACTCAAACCCACCCCACTGTCAGCCTAAGAATTGCCTGGTCTGTAAAAGGTGCCCAGGAAATGAGGAAGCAGCTAAAGTGACTCTTGCAGGACTTGAACCCACAACCTTTGAATGTCTAGCTAGGCTTACATTAGCCATGGGCACTTAAAGTCTAACATGCTTTCCACTGCACCACAGAGCCTGAGGGACTGCTGGGCTTGATATCCCCACTCTCTGCTTTGCAGCATGGCAATTGCTGGGGGAAAAGAAAGGGGAGCCAAGTCTGTCTCTTTTGGGAAAGCAGGTAAGAAGATGGAGGGGGATCACTGAGCCCCCACCATGGAAAGTAAGGGCTAAGAATTGAACTACAGATAGAGAATGTGGACATTGATCCCACTGCCTCTTGCATGCTAAGCAAGTGCTTTACCACTTGAGCTAACTCCCCTGCCTGAAAGAAGTATATCTGCCTCACCCACCTTGGTCCAGAGCCCACAACCTCCCTGTGGCTGCCCAAGGCTCCTTTCTGGAAAGGCCACTTGTGAGCCTGACACCCGTGGGCCGGCTAGCTCGGAGGTTTAGGACGTGGTGCTCATATCACACAGACGCGTCTTAATAGCAAGCCCCTTATTTCAAACCATAATGGGCTCGCTATTCAGACATCCCTGAAAACCTCATAGCACGAGGAGTGAGGGGCGTTTTGGAATAGCAATTTATTTGGAAATAAGTGCTGTGTAGCCAGTGCCAAATTACAAAATAAGCTATTTCAAAATTGACTCAAAATAAGCTGTACAATTGCATCGCTTATTCTGAGCTATGGGACACATCCCTAGTGAGTTAGGGCCCAGCTCTGCCCCCAGCTCCCTGCCCCACCCACCAATGCGCTGAGTCTCTCACTGCCATGTGGCTGTTTGCATTGGCTCTTCTCTCTGGATCCAGGTTTAAGCCATGACAGGGGCTGGGTTTGGGGGGGTCTGAGTGTGGGAGGGGGAGCATGTGTTCTTTTGGCTCAGCTTTTCACTTTCTTCTGTAAACCCAGGCGCTCCTGTTTATATGGCGGGTGCTTTAGGCACCTAAGCCATGTTGCCTGCCATAAGGGCCCCTTTAATACAGTGTCTGTTATTTCGAAATAGCGCTATTTTGAAATCGTGCCATAACGCAAATATGCAAATGAAGCACAGGATATTTAAATCCCAACTTCATTTACTATTTTGAATGTCTTCATTTGCATCCCTCTCTCAAAAGACGGTGCACATATAGACGTACCCGAACTGCCTTGTGGGCACCAAGGGGAGCTGCAAGAGGAGAAGACCCTGTGTTTCTGCCTGGTTGCGAACCAGGAACTTTCCATGTGTTAAGCTAAGCCATGGCGCCCACCCACAAACTTGCTTTAAAACTCTTCTGCTTTATGGTCCCAGACAACACCTTTGACTCCCAAAGTGCAGCCATTCCCCATTTCCCTCGAGCCTTCCAGCCCTGGTGGGGTCTGGCCCCCTGGGCACAGAAAGCTCCATAGGCCGGGGGCGTTGGCTTCCTTGCCCATGGGATGCTGTTGCAGGAAGGGCTGCTCAGCAGGGACGGGGTTCACCTGTGGAGGAAGGAAAGAGTATTTGGATGCAGACTGGCTAACCTAGTGAGGACACTTTACAGTAGGTTTGATGGGGGCAGGTGCCCAAAGCCCACAGGTAAGTGAACAACATGGACACCTGGGAGATGGGGCAGAAATGGGAGAGAGCAGGGGCTGTAACAGAAGAGATAAAGGAGGGATGAGGGACCACAGGGAAGCAAAATCTAATCTGTGTCTTAGATGCTGGTATAGACACACAGGAATGATGGGTAATAAGCAGGAAGAAGTTGGTATCACAGGGACTTGGTGGGATAATACACGACTGGAATATTGGTACAGAAGGAAAGGTAAGCAGGGAAAAAGGGAGGAGGAGTTTCCTTAGATATGAAACATGCGAACACTTGGCCTGAGGTGGAGATGGACACAGGAGACAGACTTGTCGTCAAGCCCTGGGTGAGGTTAAAGGGGTAAAACCCCAGGTTGATGTCACACTAGGCGTCTATTACAGACACCTCCCCAGGCAGAAGAGGTGCCTGAGGCTTTTTAAACAGGCTCCCAAGTGCTGGTCTGTTCCTGCCCTCCCCAGGCAGGAGAATCCCCGCCGCTGGGTGTTACAGGCTGGACTTTGCCTGCCTGACTTTTAGCTAGGGAACTGCTCCCTGTGAGGCAAATGGGACACCCCCTGCACTGCAGAAACCAGCCCATTGCCTTATGGAAGAGGGAAGGAGCCCCTGGAAGCACTTAGCCCCTGGCTGGCTCTGCCTGTGAAAAGAAGGAAGCTGGAGGCATTTATCACTGGAGAATGTTGGCATCAATCCCACTGCCTCTCACATGCGAAGCGAGCACTCTGCCACTTGAGCTAATTCCCCTGTCTGTAGAGAGTTTTCCTGTCCCACCCACCTTGTTCCAGAGCCCACAACGTCCCTTCTGATAAACCCTCATATAAAATTCGGCAAATATACAGAGAAGTTGCGGTTCCCTTTACAAGACTCTGCACAGCTCAGTTCCAATCAGCTGGTCTTCCCTAGAGCCCGGAACATCGACCACGGCAGTGTCGCTTTTACACCCAGTGTAGACACGGCCTTAGAGTGACACAAACCAGCCCCGGGCACATTCCTGGCTAAGACCAGTCACAGTCTGGGCTCAGTGAGGGTCCGTCCTACCTGAGACGTGTGTGACACAAAAGCCTCCTGTTCCCTGCCCAGTTCCCAACACTGGCTGCAGACCCAGCAATATTTGGTGCCTTGGCTGCTGTCCCTGCTGGCAGGGAGCTGTCCCGCACCTGCAGTTCATCCGCCTCCCGGAGAGGCAGCAGCTCTGTGAGGGTGAGAAGCTGGGGCATTTCCCTGTATGCGTAAAAACCATCACTGCCGGCCAAGGCTGGGCCAGTGCGCTGGCATCCCTTGTGTCTGGAGCATCTGCCAGGGAAAAACTGAAACCGCATCAGGAGATAAGGGGTCAGGGTCCCCCCGGCAGGAGCTATAGGGAATGGGCTACCTCCACTTCTCCACAGCAGGAAATACTGGACCGGGGGTCCCTCCACCTCTCCCCAGGAGGAGCTATGGCACCAGGGGACCCTCCACCCCCCAGCAGGAGCCAATGGGCACCATGGGGGCTCACACACAAACAGGTGCACATGCTCTCAATAATGGTGCCCAGGGCAAAACTCGCTCCGCTCCTGGAACAGGAACAGGAACAGTCACTAGCAGTGAGGCTCCTCCCTGGCAGCACCATGTCAGACGGTTTCTTCTCAGCCTGGTGCCTGCTGAATGCTGGGAGGAGCTGCCAGGTCCGAGGGGCTACAGTTCCCTGGAGAGAGGGGCTGGGGCCGGTGGCTGCAGGAAAACCCTTCTGCTGTGTCTGCGGCTAAGCCGCACAAAGGAAGATACAAGATCACTGGGGGGGGGGGGGGGAGTCTTTGCCCGATGAACGTGCCTGAGGAAAGATGCTGGAAGCGCAACAGAGACATAAAAGGGGACAAGGGACAGTTTGAGTCACACACACGGCAGGGGGCACAGCTCAGCAAGGGACCTTATCCACTCACAGAGCTTCACAGCTTCTCCACCCGCCAAATCTCACCAGGCAAACTGCCCCATGGGCTTCACCCGCACCATGCTCACGGCCTGGGGACTGTCTGTCAGTTTGCCAAACCAAATAGCAAACACTCCAGCATTTGCTAGGGAGGGGTCTGATCAGTTTTTGTAGAGAAAGAGAGAGACAGCCACCATGGCTGATCCAACTGTCTCAGAGAGCCAAGGAAGGCAAATTGTTTGTCAATGAGAGAGAACTGTCACCCCAAGTGGGACTTGAGCCCACAATCCCTGGCCTAGGAAGCCAGTGCCTTGTCCATTAGGCCACCAGCACACACAGAAAACACTGCTAGGGACAGAAATTCACCCTTCTAAATGGCCCCTCTTCAACTTTTAGATCCTTATTAAGCCCCTTTGAAGAAGCCAGATACACAGGAAGGGCTGATCACACCCCTCTGAAAATCAGCTTTCCATGGGTATCAGTAGCTGGCTCCGAGTCCTGGGCCTTGACGTCTCGTCTCTCTGTCTGAGGGCCTAAACACCAATTGCACCCTCTCCACTGTGGAATATCAGAACTAATTTGGATTCCATTAGGAGTCTAGTTGTCAGCTGTGGAGTTAACTTCACTGTGGGTCAGTGGTGCACTAGCATTGAGGCTCATCTGTTATGAGCTGAAGAGCTGAAATCACTGTATGTTGTGGGGAGCCCGGCGCTATACTATGGAAGAGCTGAAATCACTGTTGCTGAGGGGAGCCTGGCGCTAAGCTACCAGCAGAGCAGCTTGCAGGGGACAACCAGCAAGCGCAGGCGGACAGTAGAGCCGTTTGCTGGGACCACCGGTGGGTGCAGGCAGACGGCAGAGCAGCTGGTGGGGACGACCTGCGGCTGGTAGGAGCCGCAGCAGACAGCCAGTGGAGCAGCAGCAGGAGCAACCAGGACTGAGATGGCTGACGGAGCTGGACAGTTCATGGGGCAGCTGAGGTGGCTCACAGGACGACAGGTGGAGTGCGGCAGAGTGACTCACATTGACGGCGGCGGCAGAACACTACGGAGAGGCGGAGCCATCGGCGGACCACGTAAGGCGTATCGATCCCTGCCCCTCTGGGTTGGGATGGTAAAACCCTGCCGGGTGAACTTTTGAACCCTGGGGCGGCACTGACCCCAGGGCAGATACTTTTGGGTTGCTGGACTTAAGAGACTCTTGGGGTGTTGGACTTTTGGGACTTTGGGAGGATTTGTGGCTGGGGGGAGGGCCTTTGCTCATGTTTGGTCTGTAAATCCGAGTTGTGGTGTTTTCCCAATTTAATGCTGATGTCGGTTACCTCATGTTATTAAAGGTTTGCTGCTATACTGAGGCTCTGTGCTTGCAAGAGGGGAAGAATTGCCTCTTTGAGGCACCCAGAGGTGTGTGTGACATTTCCCAGGTCACTGGGTGGGGGCTTGAGCCGGTGTTGTGAGGAGACCCCAAGATACTGAACACGGCCCTTTACTTGGCCTGGCAGAAGGGTTACATGAGGCTTCCCCTTGAGGACAGAAGGGATTGAGGGTCCCATGTGGGAGTGTTTCTGTGGAGATTTCCCCTTTCCCCAGGCTGCAGTGGGAGGGGGCTGGGGCAGGCAGGGGTACAGGAGGGGCTAGCACTGAACTTCTGGGAGAAGCAAGAGAGAGGGCTATTAACACCCTATGAGGATGGGATTTGAACCCATGTGTGCAGAGCACAATAAACTAGCAGTTCATCCCCTTAACCACCTCAACTGAGCTGTAAAAAATTGTTTCAATCCACCTGAAGTCAGCACTTCAGGGAACCTTTGTGCCACTCGCTGGCTGGCCAGGGACACCCAGAGCGGGAAGGTTTTGGCTTTTCACAATGTTCCCTGGGCAGCTGTACAAAGCTCAGTGCTGGTAACAAACCCAGACACCCCCTGGCTACATCTACCCTGCAGACTTCTTGCTCAAGAACTGTTTTGTGCAAAAGGTCTTGCACAACAGTGTGTCCACACTCCCATGTGCTTTTGCACAAGAGAAGTGCTTTTCTGCAAGAGCGCCCATGGCAGTGTGGACGTTCTCCTGCGCAGGAAAGCTCTGTTGGCCCTTTTAGCCATAGGGCTTTCTTGAGCAAGAAACCCCTGTTGGCTCTCCACACTGCCTCCTTGTGGATGAGTTATTGCGCAAGAGGGCTTATTCCTCATAGGGAGAGGAATAACTCTTGTGCAAGAAGCCCTGTTTTCTGATGCTGTACTATAAATGTACATGTGCAAGGGGCTTGCTCTTAAGATGCATCTGTGTGATATGAGCACCACGTTCTAAACCTCCAAGCTAGCCGGCCCACAGGTGTCAGTCCCACAAGTGGCTCTTTCAGAAAGGAGCCTCAGGCCACCACAGAGACGTCATGGGGTCTGCAACGAGGTGGGTGGGGCAGGAGAGGTATTAATAGGCCAGGGAATTAGCTCAAGGCAGAGACCCCTTGCTTTGTGTGTAAAAGGCAGTGTGATCAATGCCCACATTCTCCAACTGCAGTTTGTTCCTAGTTTTCACTGTTGGGGGCTCAGTGGCCCTCTTCCTACCTCCTCTCCAAAAAGAGACAGACCTGGATCCCCTTTCTTTTCCCCCAGCAGTTGCCATGCTGCAAATCAGAGACTGGAGATATCAACCCCAGCAGTCTATCAGGCTCTGTGGTGCAATGGAAAGCACATTGGATTTTTAAGGTGTAATGGTTAATGTGAGCCCAGCTAGACATTCAAAGGTTGTGGGTTCAAGTCCCACCAGAGTCACTTTAGCTGCTTCCTTATTTCCAGGATGCAGCTTTTACAGACCAGTCAATCCTTAGGCTGACACAGGGGTGGGCTGGCATCCAGGCAATTCCCAGCAGACCCCAGTAAGGGTGGAGGAAAGGGCTAGTACTGGGGGGTTGGGACGGGGGTTGTTCTGAAAGGCTGCAGGTGCCGATAGACCCTTTTGTCCCTCCATGTCTCCTACCAGTGCTGTGCAACACGCAAGCTATGTCTACACTACACTGTTCTTCTGGAAAAAGCTATGCAAATTGTGAACTCCAATTTGCATAGCTTTTTCTGCTTCTTTTTTTGGAAAAGGCTTTTCTGACATTTGGCCTGTCTACACTGGGCCAAATTTGGGGAAAAAAAACCTTTTTTGCAACATCCCTTCTTCTTCATAAAATGAAGTTCACAGAGATGCCAAAAAAGCATGTCTGCTCTTCTGAAAAATTTTGTGGAAGAGCAGATGTGTTCTCCGGACTAAAGCGTTGTCTCTGTAGTGTAGACAGAGCCCTGATGTAGCATCTTATTTTAAGTTTAGGGTTTGGCGTAGACAGAGGGTGGACATATGGTAACCAATTTGAGCTACAGAAGTTGTCATTTTGATCTTATTTTGAAAAACACTTTGCTGTTTACACAGCACCACATTTTGAAATAACCTGCTATTCTGAAATGTCCCTTACGCCTCATGGAATGAGGTTTACAGGGATGTTGGACTAGCGAGCCCATTGTATTTCAAAATAATGGGACTCTGTTAACATGCAGGATGGACGTTAAAGATGCCTTCATGCCCCAAAAAATAGATATTACAGATGACTTAGTACCCCAAAATAGCACTGTATTGTTAAGGTCACCTTACAGGCCCACAGCACGGGGCACATTTGATGCTGAATTTTCAGCTTTCTGCTCTTGGGACTTTCTGTTGCTGTCTCCAGCCACATGTAGGCCTGAGCCTGCATCTCCAGAGCCCCAGCCCCTCACAGACTGCCAGACAAAGCTACCAGGGGGACAGGTGTTTTCAGACTCACAGCAGGAGGCACAAATTCCTCTCTAGGGAACCCACAGGAAAGGAAGCCGAAGAAGATGGGTTTTGAGAGGTTTGTAGCAACCAGCCCAGCCACAGCAGGTCTCACAGAGATTTAGGATTCAGAGTCCTGAGTGCTGCCCCTTACACCATGGGACCTACACAAGACACCCCTGACTCATCTGGGCCAAACTGGAGCCCATGCCCATGCCCACTGGGACCAGCTTTTCTTGTTTCCTTCCACCCAGAGCCCCCTTCTTCTCCTGGGATGCAAGGAGCCTCCCTGGGATGCCCTGAGACTAATTTGCCCGGTACTGAAGTTAGACTTACCAGTCTGTAATTGCCAGGATCGTCTCTAGAGCCCTTTTTAAATATTGGTGTCATATTAGCTACCTTCCAGTCATCAGGTACAGAAGCCGATATAAAGGATGGGTTACAAACCACAGATAATAGTTCAGCAATTTCCCATTTGAGTTCTTTTAGAACCCTTGGATGAATGCCATCCAATCCCGGAGATTTGTTAACATTAAGTTTTTCTATTTGTTCCAAAACCTCCTCTAATGACACTTCAATCCGGGACAGTTCCTAAGATTCATCACCCACAAAGGACGGTGCAGATTTGGAAATTTCCCTAACTTCCTCAGCTGTGAAGACTGAAGCAAAGAAATAATTTAGTTTCTCCGCAATGGCTTCATGGTCCTTGATTGCTCCTTTTATATCTCGATCATCTAGGGGACCCACAGGTTTTTTATGAGGTTTCCTGCTTCTAATGTACTTAAAAAACATTCTGTTATTTCTTTTTGAGTTTTTGGCTAGCTGTTCCTCAAAATCTTTTTTTGCTTTTCTTATTACAGTTTTACACTTGATTTGACAGTGTTTATGTTCCTTTCTATTTCTCTCACTAGGATTGGACTTCCACTTCTTAAAAGATGCCTTTTTGTCCCTCACTGCTTCTTTTACATGGTGGTTAAGCCACAGTGACTCTTTTTTAGGTTTCTTGCTATGTTTTTTTAATTTGGGGTATACATTTAAGTTGGGCCTCTATTATGGTGTGTTTAACAAGTTTCCATGCAGCTTGCAGGGATTTGGCTCTAGTCACTGTGCCTTTTAATTTCTGTTTAATTAACCTCCTCATTTTTGTGTAATTCCTCTTTTTGAAATTAAATACCAGGGTGCTGGACTGCTGAGGTGTTCTTCCCACCACAGGAATGTTAAATGTTGTTATGTTATGGTCACTATTCCCAAGCGGTCCTGTAATGGTTATCCTCTGGACCTGATCCTGCACTCCACTCAGGACTAAATCGAGAATTGCCTCTCCCTTTCTGGGTTCCTGTACCAGCTGCCCCAAGAAGCAGTCATTTAAGACATTGAGAAATTTTATCTTAGCTTCTCTTCCTGAGGTGACATGTATCCAGTCAATTTGGGGATAATTAAAATCCCCCATTATTATAGACTTCTTTATTTTGGTAGCCTCTCTAATCTCCCTCAGCATTTCAATGTCAGTATCGCTGTCCTGTTCAAGTGGTCGATAACATATCCCTACTGCTAATTTCTTATTATTGGAGCATGGAATTACTATCCATAGTGATTCTATAAAACCTATTGCTTCATTTAATATTTTTATTTCATTTGATTCTACATTATCTTTCACAGACAGTGCCACTCCACCATCCACCTGGCCTGCTCTATCTTTCCAATATATTTTCTACCCCGGTATGATTGTGTCCCACAGATTTTCCTCATTCCACCAGGTTTCACTGATGCCTGTTATGTCAATCTCCTCCTTTAATACAAGGAATTCTAGTTCACCCATCTTATTAGTCAGACTCCTGGCATTTGTGTAGAAGCACTTTAAAAATTTGCCACTACTTATTTGTTTGCCCTTCCCTGATGCATTGGATTCCTTTATATGCAGTTGCTTGTCTACTCTGGCCCATGGTTTGTCCTCTCCCCTCCTCTCTTTCTGACTACAGCTTAGAGAATCTCTATCAACGGATTCTCCTCTAAGAGAAGTCTCCATCTGATTTACGTGCATCTCCACACCAATCGGCTTTCCCTCATCTCTTAGTTTAAAAACTCCTCTACGGCCTTTTTAATGTTTAGTGCCAGAAGTCTGGTTCCACCCTGGTTTAGGCGGAACCCATCTTTCCTGTATAGGCTCCCCCTCTCCCAAAAGTGTCCCCAGTTCCTAATAAATCCAAACCCCTCTTCCCTACACCATAGTCTCATCCCTGCATTGAGACTTTGAAGCTCTCTCTGCCTCCCTACCTGGCCCTGCGCGTGGAGTATATATATATATATATATATATCCAATAACAAACTCCTATAATTCCCCAAATCATGAAAACGACAAATCTTGTACCAAACAATTCAATCGTGGGGATTATTAAATCCTCTTTCCTTCGTGATCTTAAGTTATATCGTGGAGACTCTGTTTCTGTAGAATGTGTAACTGATTGTGCTGCAATTGGAGGTGCAGTAGCTGAGAACGGATGTAGATCAGCCAGGGGAGGTTCCTTTTTGCAGTGCGATGCATGTACCCAGCTCTGGAGTCCTTCACATTTTACAGCAGTGTGAGTGGGACTTGGTAAGACCCTTTCCAGTGAGATTGGAGGGCATTATTCTGTTGGTGTGCCTTGATGTAAACCCAGACTCCAGGCTTTAAAAGATGACATGGCTCTGATGCAGGTTCAAGAAGGGCTTTCTTGGCCTGAGTGTGAATAGACCCTACACATTTCATTAAGGCTTTACAGTAACTTAACATAACATCATCTATTATATGTAGATCAAATTGATGCAGTGCTCTAGGCAGGGTGTGTAATAATCTCATAGGTCTATCGGTTAACATTTTGTGGGGAGATAACCCATGTTTCCTATTCCCTGTACCCCAATATACATTAAGGCCAAAGGTAATGCATCTGGCCAATTACGGTCAGAGTCCTCACAGATTTTAGCTAATTTGGTCTTTAGGTCAGAGTTTTTTCTTTCTACCGCTCCACTGGACTGTGGATGGTATGCACAGTGTAAATGCTGTTGGATTCCTAGAGCAGCACATACCTTTTGAACTACTGTGAAATGAGTTCCCCGGTTACTGTCTAAAGAAAGAGGCACTCCGAACCGGGGGATTAATTCTCTGAGGAGTTTCTTGGCAACCATAGTAGCATCAGCATGTTTATAAGGATAAGCTTCTACCCACCCCGAAAACATATTAATGATTACAAGAATGTACTTATATCCACAAGATTTAGGCATTTGTACAAAATCCATTTGTAAATTCACAAAGGGTCCCCCACAGTGGGGGGAGGGGTTAAGGGGGTGTTGCAATTTTAGTTTTTACCCTTTGTCCAATGTTATGAAATAAACAGATAGAGCAAGTACTGCAGTACTGTGCCGCCACAGCAGGAAAATGCGGGGCGAACCAATCCTGCTTCACTGCTGCAGTCGTCCCCCCTTTGCTCATGTGGGCCACCGAGTGGGGCACACGAGCAAGGTAGAGCAGGATAGCTTGAGACACAACCAGGTGGCCGGAGCGAGTCAGGGTGCAACAAGAAGCCCCGCCGCAGCCAGTCTGCTTTTTCAGTCTCAGGTGCCTTGCCGTGTAGCCCAGTCAGTTCTGTGAGGGACACCTACATAGGCTGGGCTACAGAAGGGCAGACAAGAACATGTTTAGGAGCCTGAGGGCCAGAAAGGGCTGCATTCTTTGCTGATTGATCAGCAAAGGCATTTTTATAGGTAACTTTGTCAGAGGGGGCCAAGTGTGCTTGACACTTGACAATAGACAAGGAGGAGGGTAAAGGAAAACACAAAGAAGTACATTTACATAATAGCTATTGTAAATGGGGAACCAGCAAAGGTAAGACGTTGCTTTCACAACTGTCTACAATTATGGACAATGCCAAAGGCATATCGGGAGTCAGTATAAATATTGGCAGACAGTCCTTTAAGTAAAATGCAGGCGCAAGTTAGTGCACTTAAGAGAACAAGGGAATCTTATCTACAAGCTTTAAGGTTAAGAAAGGTGAGCAAAAGATCATTTAATCTAATGATTTTTTTATGGTGTCCGACACCAACAAATAGCAGGGCAAGTGGCCATTATTGCAATGGTGGGGTTACTAGTTTCCTCGCTGTATTTAAATATTTTGATGTCTCACTTGCCCGTGTTGTGTTACTTATAGATTCTTTGTCATCTCTGGCTAAACCACTTTTATAATTAGTGTCAAGTTGCAAAAGCTAAATATTTCTTTAGTATGGCAATTTAAGCAAAGCAAACCCAGTGGAAGGGAATTGGTACCCCACTTTCAAACCTCCTTTTCACTGTGCAAATTTTGCTTTTTTCCTTCAGCTCCATAAGAGTAGCAGGAGCAGTGGAGACATTGTTAACATTCTTTTACTTAAACAATTTTTACACTATTATTTTTTACTAAATTTTGAGTTGCCAATTGATTGGGCCCAATTATTAATTTTGTTTTGTTTAAAGTTACACTTTTGCTTTACTTAAAATATTTTTTATTTAAAAACAATATTCTATACGCATTTGCAAAACATTAAAACAATACAAAACACCACAAAAACAACATTATGTCATGACAGAGAACCATGGTTGTTGCTTTTTTTTTTAACCTGGTACCAGTGCTTTTTGATGTTTTGCAAGACAAAGAAAATATTTCTACTTCCGTGGGGGTGGCACATTATATTTTAGAATACTTTACAGATGTCTTTGCTAATTTTGATTAGCCTGCTGTTACTCAATGGTATGCTTCTGTTTTGCACACTAGTTTTAGAGGATTTGAGTGGATTACTTTATTGTTCAATTATTAAGTTAAAGGTGGCATGTTTTAGTTTCTCTCTTGTACTGCTGATTAGGGTTTTTAACGTGTGAAGCTTCAAATTATTATGATGAGAGAATTTACTGCTAGAAACTCTTTTTTTAAAAACAAGGCATTTGCTAGTTATTATTCCAGCAATCAAAAAGATTTTTTTTCTGGAAAAGAATCATATACAATGTTACAAGCTTACTTATGGGGGACAGCGGGCCCCACATTTTTCTGAAATAAACAGGCAGTTTGTTATTCATACAACCTTGGATCTGAAAGCAAGCCAAAAGTGTATGATTTGTTTTCTTAGGGTAAGTCTACACTACAGCACTAATTTGAACTAACTTAATTCGAATTAGTTAATTCGAACTAAGCTAATTCAAACTAGTGCATCTAGACCTAAAAACTAGTTCGAATTAGCATTTTGCTAATTCGAACTATCATGTCCACATTGAGTGGACCCTGAACCGAGGTTAAGGATGGCTGGAAGCAGTGCCGGCAGGGCATCAGGTTAGGCCTGAGAGTGTGGAGCTCCAGTCTCAGGCTAGCCGAGGGCTGTGCTTAAAGGGACCCAACCCCCACCCCGGACAGACAGTTCTCAGGGGTTCCCTGCTTGCAAAGCAGTCCTGGCTTGGAGTGCCCTGAGTGCCCACACTCGGCACATCACAGCACTCGGCCATCAGCCCGGCTGCACTTGCCGCAGGCTGCCATCTGGGGGGGTGTCAATCGGGGGGCTGCAGGAGAGCTTCCACCCCGAGGAGCCCGCAGAGCCACACCAGTCCTCCCCATCGGGGGCTCGTACTCCATTCCTCCCTCACCTCCTTCCACTTACCCCTCCCTAGCCCCCCTTCCTGATGTACAAAATAAAGGGCACGTGTGTTCAAAAATAGAAACTCTCTTTATTGAACAAAACTCGGGGAGACTGGGAAAAGGAGGTGGGAGAGAGGAAGAGAGAGGGTGGGAGAGGGGAGGGCAACTAAAATGATCAGGGGTTTGGAACATGTCCCATATGAAGAGAGGCTAAAGAGACTGGGACTTTTCAGCTTAGAAAAGAGGAGACTGAGGGGGGATATGATGGAGGTCTATAAAAGCATGAGTGGTGTGGAGAGGGTGCATAAAGAAAAGTTCTTCATTAGTTCCCATAATAGAAGGACTAGAGGACACCAAAAGAAATGAATGGGTAGCAGGCTTCAAACTAATAACAGAAAGTTCTTCTTCACAAAGCAAATAGTCAACCTGTGGAACTCCTTGCTGCAGGAAGCTGTGAAGGCTAGAATTATAACAGCGTTTAAAGAGAAGTTAGATCAACTCATGGAAGCTGGGTCTATGGAGTGGTATTAGCCAGGGGGTAGAAATGGTGTCCCTGGCCTCTGTTTGTGGAAGGCAGGAGATGGATGGCACGAGACAAATGGCTTGGTCATTGTCTTCGGTCCATCCCCTCCAGGGTACCTAGTGTTGGTCGCTGTCGGCGGACAGGCTACTGGGCTAGATGGACCTTTGGTCTCACCCAGTGCGGCCATTCTTATGTTTTTATGTTCTAAGATCAGGGCTCAAGGTTGGGGGTCTCACTCGACCATCTTGATTTTCATGCAAACCTGCTCCTGGGTGGCCAGGCTGGCAGCTATCCTGTCCTAGATGGCCACTTGCCTGTGCCTAGTGCGGAGGTCGTGTACATTGGAGGCTTTCCCCCAAACCTCGATGAGGTCCATGATGTCTGCACTAGACCAGGTGGGTGCCCACCTTTTGCAGTCCCGGGCAGGCTCCCGGGAGCTGCCAGCCTGGTCCTGGGAAGAGGTGGAGGGCTGGGTGGCAGCAGGTGGCTGGCTCATGCCGTGCCAGGTGCAGGGTCTGCTGGCTGGGTGCTGGCAGGCTTGCACCTGTCACGGGCACCGTAGCCAGGCCCTGCCCCTCTAAGGGCTCTGGGGCCGGGAGGGGGGCAGACAAGTTTCCCTGGCGGAGCCCAGAGTGGCCACCAGGGCAAGCCAGGGAAGGCTAGCCTCCCACTAGTTCGGATTAAGTGGCTACACAGCCCTTGATTCGAACTACTTAATTCGAACTAGGCGTTAGTCCTCGTAGAATGACGTTTACCTAGTTCGAATTAAGTGCTCCATTAGTTCGAATTAAGTTCGAACTAGTGGTTTGCATGTGTAGCACCTATCAAAGTTAATTTAACCTTTAAGGGTGCAGCTCTTACAATAAATGTACAATGTATATATTCCATTCTTTTATGCAGTTAACCAGTTAAGTGTTAATAGCATTTCTTATCTCTCATTTTTTTTAGTAGATTTAACAAAGTGTCTGTAGCCAAATATTTCAATTTGATTGTTTTAAAAGATTTCAATTTAATTTTGGGGGGGAGTCCTTTAGACTCCTTACCCAGGATTTATTTAAGTGCCTGGACGTTTTCTTATACCACTGCAGATTGGATTTCAAGGAGTAGCCAATTTTTCTTGATTTGTTTTAAATGTAATTTAAGATTTTTTTTATTTTTGTTTTTTGTGAGTCTTTTATACTCCTAATTTGAGATTCAGTTTTCCTTTTGGACACCTCCTCATACCAATTGAAAAAGGCATCCCATTGAACCTGGGGTATCTTAGATCCTCTGGATTCCAAGGCACCCTTTAAGTGCACTATTTTACCTATATTAAAAGTACCTTTCACCAGAAACTGTCTAGATGAATCATTTTATGTGTACATATCCCACTTACCCAGAAACTTGCAAGTTTTAGGAGAGCAATGCACATACATATAATATGCTGGAGTCCCCTTAAGGGGGAACGGGAATCTCCTTTGACTGTCCAGTACCTATTACCTCATTTACACTGGGAAACACAGGTCCACTAGTGGGGAAGTCTGCACCGTCCAGGCATCATCCCGCGATTTCTGTCGCCAAGATGATCCTGACCCATCACTACCCAGGCATCATCTCGCAATTTCTGTCACTGAGGTGATCCTGACCCCCCGGTAATGGGATGTAGCTCAAGATAGGGAGGGGTAAATGGGGTTAGTCACCACTGAGACCTCATACCATCCAAGACTTCAACTGCTAGAGCTGCTTGCTCCTTCGCAGCAGGCAGCCACGGTGGCTAACGGATGCCCTAGGAGTCTATCCCAGGGAGACAAGACTCAATGCTCATTTCTCAGGAATCACAAACTCAGTCAGATACATTCACACACTCAACAAACGCATGATTTAACAACCGGACTTATATACCAGACTCTCCATCCAGAACGTTCTTATTTCCAAATTCCTGACAGAACTGGGTTTTTTTAAGCAGGCACACTGGTTTTGAACTGACCTGAGTTTAAAAGTTCGGATCCAGCAATTCCACCAAGCACATGAAGCCAACTGGAAGCCCTCTACTGATTCTCAAAGTAGGAATTTAAAAAACTCTCACCTTGCTTGCGGTGCCCAGAGTTAGTTAGGGAGTGGCCTATGGTTTTTCCCAAGCGAAAAACAGGATGTGTGGGGATCTGAGTCACGGCATCAGAACTGTCATGGAATAAACACATGCTAGCTTTAGGGTTCAAGACAGACAAAACCATTTTAATATCCCAGCCTAATCCGAACTAGCTACTCCGTGCCACGTGTAGCCGCACGGCACGGGGTTCGAACTAGCCGGCATTTAAAAATGGCGCCGGCTGGCTTCATGCAAATAAAGCCCAGGAAATTCAAATCCCGGGCTTCATTTCAACTGCGGATGACTACATTACCCCCGCTAGTTCGAACTAGCAGGGTAGTGTAGACATACCCTTAAAGAGAATACATTGTATACATCAATCAGCAAGTTCTTGATGCAGGATCTTAGTGGAGATGTTACAAACTGCTAGCATAAAAGTCTTTGGCATACATCGTATGTCAGGATGGGTCAGCAATCCTTCCCGTGTCTCTGTCCTTAGTAAGGATGCATCTGGGATAAGTAGCAAGACTGAAGACAAGATGGAGCCTCCCTCATGGCATTTGATATTCATTTCTGGTGTCTCCCAAGCTGGAGCTAGTGACATGGTCAAGTGACCTGTTTCATATGCCAGCAGCCATTGTGCCCTGGCTGCTTTGCAGCTTTCCACACGCATTCCTCAGATGTGCATAGGCCACCCTGAGAACCATTGTCCTTGGAGCCATACTGATTAGCATAGTAAGTCATTGGACATTCCTTCCTCATGACAGGCAGTCCATATGCAGCATCAGCAGAGCCCATAGTCATAACTCCCCATACAAAATCCAAAAAGTACATGAATACCACACATAGAATCAGCACAATATCAGCTTGCATTTGACACCTCGCATGGCCCACTCTGTACCAAATTTGGGGCAAACAGTTTCCCGTGAGTACAGCAAAGATCTTAAGGTGAGTATGCACACCTTAAAATCCAATAAAGTGACAGGGGCCTCAAGAAAGGGTTGGGGTCTTGAAGAAGGATCTGGGATGCAGAAGCAGGCAGGTGTCTGGCCTAGGGGAAGGTGCAGTGTGTGGCCAGTAGAGAGAGAGTGCAAGAAAAAAGGAGGGTGTCAGTGTAAGTTCGGAGTGCTGGCTGCTGGGGGAAAGGGAATTGAGGAGATTGGGAGGGAGTGTCTGGGAAGGAAAGCAAATATTACCTGGCTTTGGGCCCCCTTGCAGCAACATCTCCAGCCACACTGTCCTGGTCACCCCGGAGGGAGGCTCTTCTGCTGCAGCAGCAACCACACAGACTAGGACCAGCCCTGGACACCAGCGGCACCACTACTGCACCCATTCAGTCCAGGGCTAGAGGTGCTGCTGCAGCCACGCAGCCAAGAAAAAGCACCAGAGGCACCCCTGACATGGCCATGAGGACCTTGAGGCCAGCAGTGCAGTGGCTCAGTGCCTCTAGTGCCGGCCTCAGGTTGGGTGGCAAAGACTCAGCCTAGCGCTACCTCCTCCCTAGTGGCTACAAGGCATGAAGATGGGGTGGGGATTAGCTCCTTCCCCCTCAGTACATCTTCATTTGGAGGTGGGGCCTGGCACTGCCTTGTGGACAGGATCAATGTCTTAGGAAGGCTGGAGTCTGCCAACAGAGAAAATTTTGCTCACCCCCACTATAGGGTTTCTTACCTGTGTGGGATCAATTATATGCAACAAGGCTTGACCTCTAGGTATAGCATTTCCCAAAGTCAGAGCAGTTAAAGGATTTCTCTCCTGTGAGAGTTCTCATAGATAACAAGGTGTGACCTCTGACTGCAGCATTTCCTAGTGTGAGTGTAGGTGAATAGCTTCTTTCATATGGGTTTTCCTATGTCTAACAAGGATTGAGGTCTGACTGAAGCTTTTCCCACAGTCAGAGCAGCTGAAGGGTTTCTCCCCTGTGTGGGCTCTCACATGTCTAACAAGATGTGACCTGTGACTGAAGCTTTTCCCACAGTCAGAGCAACTGAAGGGTTTCTCTCCTGTGTGGGCTCTCCTATGGCTAACAAGGGTTGAGCTCTGACTGAAGTTTTTCCCACAATCAGAGCAGCTGAAGGGTTTCTCTCCCGTGTGAACTCTCCTATGCATAACAAGCTGTGACCGGTCACTGAATCTTTTCCCACAGTCAGAGCAATTGAAGGGTTTCTCTCCTGTGTGGGCTCTCCTATGGATAACAAGGTATGACCTGTGACGGAAGCTTTTCCCACAGTCAAAGCAGCTGAAGGGTTTCTCTCCTGTGTGGGCTCTCCTATGGATAACAAGCTGTGACTTGTCACTGAAGCTTTTCCCACAGTCAGAGCAGCTGAAGGGTTTCTCTCCTGTGTGGGTTCTCCTATGGGTAACGAGGTTTGACCGCCGATTGAAGCTTTTCCCACAGTCAGAGCAGCTGAAGGGTTTCTCTCCCGTGTGAACTCTCCTATGGATAACAAGGTATGACTGCCGACTGAAGCTTTTCCCACAGTCAGAGCAGCTGAAGGGTTTCTCTCCCGTGTGAACTCTTTTATGTCTAACAAGTTCTGACCGGTGATTGAATCTTTTCCCACAGTCAGAGCAGCTTAAGGGTTTCTCCCCTGTGTGGTCTCTCTTATGGATAACAAGTTGTGACTTGTGATTGAAGCTTTTCCCACAGTCAGAGCAGCTCAAGGGTTTCTCCCCTGTGTGGTCTCTCTTATGGATAACAAGTTGTGACTTGTGACTGACGCTTTTCCCACAGTTAGAGCAGCTGAAGGGTTTCTCTCCTGTTTGGGCTCTTCCATGTTTAATAAGAGTTGCACAGTCACTGCAAGAACAAGGTGAATGTTGATGGATTTTCTTTTGAACAGTTTCTGTGTTTGTTTTCAACCTTCTGCTCCTGTGACTGGATTTATCCTGTCCTGCTCCTAGATGGTTTCCCTGCTGCCTTTGTAGACTATGCTGACTCTCACAAGTCTCTTCTTGTTCAGGACTCTGAGAAACATACTCTTCACATCTTTCCACTAACACCCCACATGGAGCCATTTGTTCAGGTCCTTCCTCCTGAAGGTTCCTCTCACTGTTCTCATTTAGCATCCCATCACCTGCTGGGATAGAGAGAGAAACCACACGGGAGTCATTCCTTGAGCTGAGCTGAAAGAAAAATTCTGAATGGTGAACAGAAATTGCAGGACAAACCCAAAGAATGGCTGGAAAGATTCAATAATCATGAGCTGAGTTCATCCCCTTCACCCCCATAACTCTTTCCCCATGCAGCACTCTCAAACTGGAGTTGAAGACAGGCTGAAGGGCCAGTCAGACTTGATCTCTGGTCTCTGGCTGGTACAACATCCCAGGACTCACTAATTCCATCCTCCTCCCACCCACAACCATGTTGGGAATAGCCCAGCTGACTCCCATGGGGAACTGAGCGCTCTGCTGCACTCTGCAGGATACAACTCAGTCTCCCTTAGGGCCTGTTGCATACTTGGGCAGGACAGGAAGACACTGCTCATAAGGGGAGAGCTCTAAGACTTTCAGGACTGACAGATGCCTCTAGCTAGGACTCAGATTTGAGCTGACGCATGTCAGGTCTCTAGGTCTGGGAGGGAAAGGATCCAGCAGAGCTCTAGAGCCCTAGGGGCTCTTCCCATAAAGCTCTTAGCTGGGGGCTGGACTTGCCGTGCTCTTGGGCTCAGATGCTCTACTTGAGCCAGAAGGAGGCAGGGGAATTCTCTGATCAGGAAAATGAATCCTTGGCTGTCCACTTCAGGCCCTGCCTATGGTCCACACTCCTGATCCTGACTGACTGTGCCATGGTGGGCCCTGTCACCTGCCCACAACAGCGGTCGGTCCTGCAGACAGCCAGGGCAGTGTTGGTCTGCTCCTGTGGCCAGCCAAGGTGGAGATGGGATGGGATGCTTCTCTGCTGCTCGTAGATGCTCCTGCAGCTCAGCTCCCCTTTTGCAGCCTTGGTTCTACTCTGCCAGCAGCAGCAGCCCTCCTCTTGTGGCCAGTTGGGCCTGCCATTTGGTGCCTCTCTGGCTTACACAGAATCTACCAGAGGCAGGGAAGGACTCTGAGTTGGTACCTTCCTTCTAAGGGCTCAGCACAATAGCTCAAGGAGACCCTGTGGACAATAAGAGCAGCTGCACTCAGCCCCACAACTCTGATACATGCTGTTCCTGCCTGGACCCTTCCACTGACACATCTGGCCAAGGCACAACATGGGCAAGATGGCTGGAACCACAATGAGACCTTGGCTGTGGGAAGAGCAGCATCACTATTATGTCACTAAATCTCCTCTCACACAGGAGCCAGGATTACTGGGGCAGATACTGCTGATACTGGGGGTTCGGGCAATGAGGGACCCTGAACCAAACCCAACCCAGCTGCTCCAGAGCCCACCCAGCTTCTGTTACCCAAGGGGACAGGAATCCTCACCCAGCCAGCTCACAGCCTCGTAATTCTCCTGCATCACATCCCTGTAGAGGGCTCTCTGGCCCGGGTCCAGCAGGGCCCATTCCTCCCCAGAGAAATACACAGCCACCTCCTCGAAGCTCACCAGCTCTGCCACGGCCATTTCCTGTCCCCGCCTCTGCAGGCCAGGGGCTGAGCTGGAGTCAGACATGGGTGTTCTGCAGCCTGTCAGGGAAAAGGAGAATCGGAGACATTTCAAAAAGGGCTTTAATCCTTTCCACACCAAAATTTACTCACACCAAAATAATTATACTCAACAGGAGACATTAAATTGCTGGGGGAATATTATCAATGTCTCCCCTGGTCACAGACCTTCGTTTGGCATTAGTAATGCCTCTATTGTCTCCTTAAACTTTAGTCCGTATCCAGAGAGCAGCGCCTGGTACAATAATTCCCTTTTTATAGTTCCCAGCACCAGACACATCTACAACCCCACACTGGTATATAACAATAGCCTGCTACCTGGCCAGTGTGCTAGGGCAGACCTTTTTTGACCAGATCGGATCCTACAGGATCTGTAGTTCGCTTTCCAGTGCTCCATCATTAATAGCAGCTGTTGTGCTGTGTACCATGCCCCTAAAGAAAGGCCCATGGGAAGGGGGTAGTATAAGGTACCATATTCCCCTATCCTTAACAAAGAACCTGGACTATTTTTCATCTGTGAGGTAAAGACTTAGAAATACCTGCCAGTGGGTTGGACAGGATGGTGTTCCCTAGGACATGCGGTGCCTGGAGGATTAACAGTACACCCACACATTACAGCTCCAGGTATTACAAACCTTGGAAGCTTCCTGCATCGATCCAAGAGGAAATTTACTATTACCCCTCTTGTGAGACGCCCCATAGGTTTTCATCGATTTACCCGTGCATTTCTGCCTTGGTGTAACTGAACTTGAACAAGCCATAGTAAATGTGTCAGGGCAACTAGAAATAGCTTTCAACCACACTGCAGATGCCCTAGGCCTGCTCAACGAGCAGGTCCAATCAGTGGCCTGCTTTGCCCTGCAAAATAGGATAGCATTAGATGCAATTTTGGCTCAACAAGGAGGAGTCTGTGCTGTAATTAATCAGTCTTGCTGTTTCTATGTAAATCAGTCAGGGCAGATTGAACAGGATGTGTCTGCCATAAAAGATGCAGTTAAAATGTTACATGCTGTAACTAAAGATGGAGAATTCTCATGGCTAAGTTGGTTAGCCTAACAGCTGGGACTCTTCTTAACTCCTTTCTTACATTCTATCATAACCACTGTTTTGGTTATTTTGATTGTAATAATTGCCTTTTGTATAATAATGTGTGTTGTCAGATGCTTGGTTAATGCAGCCATTTCCTCTGCACACATTCGATATACAGCGCTGGGAAAAGATCCCAGCCAATTCCTCGACCCCAAGCCCTCTAATCAGGCCATTGGGTACTTTTAGATTCCTCCAAGGTGGGCTAGAGGTGCTGGCACACCACCATCTTGCATTCCTGGGACTGGTGTGTCGTATTAGGAGGTGGAATGTAGCCAGACAGGCCCCCCCTGTCACATCCATCTTGTTTGC
Organism: Pelodiscus sinensis; assembly: GCF_049634645.1. NCBI lineage: Eukaryota > Metazoa > Chordata > Testudines > Trionychidae > Pelodiscus > Pelodiscus sinensis. The sequence continues at coordinate 4,020,947 of NC_134741.1, forward strand.
CCCTCTGAAGTGCCTGGAGAATGCAGGGCAGAGAGAAGCAATAAAATCAGCATAGCCTTTGAAGCCTCGATGCGAGGCCAGGATATGCCGGCTCATCTGACCCTGGGTAAGCTGAAAACATAGATATGAGAAAGAACGATTAAGGCAATAAGCTGACCTCGAAGCTGTGAGAACTGCCCTGGCTGACACCTATATTGATACGATCACACACAGTTGTCCCTGGGAGAGGAATCTCCCACTGAGAAAAGAATGCCCAGTTCTCCCAATTTAGTTCTCTCTCTTACAAGTTTAAATTTAGTTCACAACTTCCTTGTAAGAACTGGTGTCACAAAGACGGACCAGCACCATTTGGCATCACAGATAAGAAAGAGAAATACGTGACCCCATGGGTATAAAGATGAGTCCAGCAGCACACTCACTTTGAGCATCAATCTACCATCTATCTGCTGGTCGGGTTAGGAGATTGACCTCCCGAGGTCCACAGGGACGCCCACCTCGTATTTCGTCTTTCCGAGGAATTGAGGGACCGATCCTGGCCTGACACGCTGGGACCGAGCAATGCAGGAGGGGGTAAAAATTGTACCCGTATGTGTCCTTTTGTTTTAGTGCATGCATAGAATAGAGCTCTTTAAAGATTAAGCTGTCACTTGGTACCATTATTTCTAATTTCTATCTTCCTTCTTCCTGTGTAACCATAAGATCTGTTATTACTAGCAGTTAAGAAATAGAGCAATAGCCATTGTAACCATATGATTTATAAGCCTCTTTAATAAACCTGAAACTGTTTAAGCTGTAACCTGACTCCTTCAGTTGCTGTAATAGAACCAAGCACAATTTAAAAGAACTTCAGCCAGTCATAAGGGACAGATATAGGAAGAGCTGGGTCATTTGACAGATCTGTAGGGGCATCTCTCAGTCTTCCCTAGGGCTGCCCGCTGCGAAGGGATCCTGTATCCTAGCAGTTAATATCTGAGATGTAATAAGCTCTTCCTATAAACTCTGGGGCATCTGTCAGCCTGTTGGCTGCCCTCCGCGAAGGGATCCCGATCCTAGCGGACAAAGACATGGACGTTAAACTCCTCGGGGTGCCCGTCAGTCTCTCGTAGACTGCCCACTGCGACGGGGCCTTGTGTCCCAGCAGTTGAAGACTCGGGTGTAACACACACACACACACACACACACACACACACACACACACACACTGCCCTGACCATCGGCTGACACAGGGGGAGAAGGGGAATTGGAGACATTACAAAAAGGGCTTTAATCCTCTCCACACCCCAATTCTGCCCAGGCTCTGTTGCTGGTGACACACATGCTGGAATGTGAAGTTTTGGGCAAACGCTGAGTCTAGATATTCCATAAACACCACACATGAGTTAGATCGGAAAGCCATATTTATTTTTCTCAATATCTGGCTTCAGTTACATTATCTTGCCTGCAACAATGGGATTCAGTTCTCAGCACCCAATGTTTCTGCTAACAAGCCACATATTCATCTGCCTGAACATGGAGATAGGTTTAATTTAATTTGGGCTGCAGTATTTATAATCCTTAGTCTTCATGCATTGATTTGCAGCCCAAACTTTGGTACTCTCATCTGACACAGACTTTATAAACTCTCTCCACAACAGAGATGAAGTGAAGTTAATATGAGTATTCAGATGCATATTATTAAACACATGTGCTGAGTGTTTGCAGGATAAGACCTTAAAATTCATGAATTAATGGCATCAGAAGCTATCCTTACGCATGCAGTCTGTCCCCTCTGCGGCACAAGCACAAGGGGACTCTGCAGACACTAAGAGCAGCTGCACCCAGCCCCACAACTCTGATACCTGCCGTTCCTGCCTGGGCCCTTCCACTGACACCTCTGGCCAAGGCACAACATGGGCAAGATGGCTGGAACCACAATGAGACCTTGGCTGTGGGAAGAGCAGCACCACTATTATGTCACTGAACCTCCTCTCACACAGGAGCCAGGATTACTGGGGCAGATACTGCTGATATTGGGGGTTCAGGCAATGAGGGACCCTGAATCAAACCCAACCCAGCTGCTCCAGAACCCACCCAGCTTCTGTTACCCAAGGGGACAGGAATCCTCACCCAGCCAGCTCACAGCCTCATAATTCTCCTGCATCACATCCCTGTGGAGGGCTCTCTGGCTCGGGTCCAGCAGAGACCATTCCGCCTCAGAGAAATACACAGCCACGTCTTTGAAGGTCACTGGCTCCAACATGGCCATTTCCTGTCCCCGCCTCTGCAGGCCAGGGGCTGAGCTGGAGTCAGACATGGGTGTTCTGCAGCCTGTCGGGGAAAAAGAGAATCGGAGACATTTCAAAAAGGGCTTTAATCCTTTCCACACCAAAATTTACTCACACCAAAATAATTATACTCACCAGGAGACATTAAATTGCTGGGGGAATATTATCAATGTCTCTCTTGGTCACAGACCTTTGTTTGGCATTAGTAATGCCTCTATTGTCTCCTTAAACTTTAGTCCGTATCCAGAGAGCAGCGCCTGGTACAATAATTCCCTCTTTATAGTTCCCAGCACCAGACACATCTACAACCCCATACTGGTATATAACAATAGCCTGCTACCTGGCCAGTGTGGTAGGACAGACCTTTTTCAACCAGATCAGATCCTACAGGATCTGTTGTTTGCTCTCCAGTGCTCCATCTTTAATAGCAGCTATTGTGCTGTGTACCATGCCCCTAAAGAAAGGGGGTGGTATAAGGGACCATATTCCCCTATCCTTAACAAAGAACCTGGACTATTTTTCATCTGTGTGGTAAAGGCTTAGATATACCTGCCAGTGGGTTGCACAGGATGGTGTTCCTAGGATATGAAGTCTGTACCCTCTGTGGCACAAGCCTGTGAAGTAGTGGGGGGGAACTTGCTAACTCACTGGCCACTGTCTCTAGCAGCACCGAGCAAGACAGGCGATGAGTCACTATGCAAAAAGGGTATCTCAACCTGTCTGACCAGCTACCCCCCATGGAGAGGAACAAGGAAGGTGGATGCTGCCCTGGCTGGGGGGCAGGGCTGGAGGAGAGTTAGTTTAGTTTCTGTCTGGGAGCATGGAGAAAGCAGCCTCAGCAACAAGCTGGGGGGTATAGAAGCCGGACCCCCCCCATATCAAGGGGGGCTGAGGCATCCTAGGCCTGTCCTGTAACCTGGTGATATCTGGGCTGTGCTGTATTCTGGAGAGGCAATAAACTCCCTCTGTTCTACCGGCTGGTGGAGTCTGTTCGTGCCCTTTCGGGGGTGCAGGAGGCAGGGGACCCCAACGCGCCATCACACTCATTACACTTAGTCCAGCTACCCAGGCACAGAGCTCTGTTCCCCCACAGCATGTTTTCTAGAAAGTCGCCCAGTGTTGATATGAACACATCAAGAGATATTTAAAGAAAAGTTAATTTAGAGAACCAGCTGAGTGGACAAATAAGGGGCTGAGGGTTTCTGACCATGAAGAGCTTTTTGCATACTTGAATGCAGGAAGAGAACAAAGAGTTTGGATATGTGGAGTGGGGGGCAGAGAGAGGTTGGGGTGCCAGATGCAGGCTTTAGCCAGGAGACTTACCAGAGTGACTCCCGACCAGCAGCCAAGCACCTCTCTGAGGCAGGCAGGGAGCCTGCCTAATCCTTGCAAAGGCTGCGGGGCCATGTGGGTGTGTGAATAACTATGAGCCAGAGGGGAGGGGGCACATTGCTTCCTTTCTGGCCAGAAACCAGCCAATGAGATTGTCTTGGGGGTGGAAGCAGTCCCTGATGCCTTCCCGCTTCACCTCCAGGCTCGCCTTCGCTTTTAGTGGCTTGCAGGTGGGAAGTGGGAAGCACGGAAGAAGCCCATGAGTCACCAAGCATCAGTGGGCCAGATCCGATGGCCTGGCGAGCTAGATACGGCCCCTGGGCTGTATTTTGCCCATGCCTGCTCTAGACTGTAGAGCCCTTGGGGATCCAGCAGTTTCTCGCCATGAACAAACTGATACCGTGGAAGCCAGACAGCTCTCAGCCTTTTTATTGTTTGAAACCAACCCCAGATTGAAACTGAGCAGTGAAATCCTAGCCTGAAGGGTGCCGTCCGTTGTGAGATTGAACTTCACCCCTTTAGCATCACACTCTGTAGATCAGTGATTCTCAAAGTGTCTGCAGATCCCCATGCAGTGCCCCTGGGGCTCCTCACTGATCAGTAGGTGAGATTTAGGGCTGTGCTCACCATGGTCACTGGGTCTGGTTGGTAACTTCAATGACAATCCCATGAAGATGTTTTCACTGGAATTTTCTCATTTAAAGAATCTCCACCTGCAAACTCACCTTGTCTGAACGCTCCCAGGGATTTTCCTCTTGCTCTCTCCAGTGCAGAGGGCAGAGTATCTGGTGGGGGAAGGGATAAGAGAGGTGAAATTCCAGGCTCTCCTCTATATAACAATGTCCTCACACTGAACTCTGCATTTCACTTGTATCAGAGACCAGACAGACACACACACAAGTGTTTAGTATGAAAAGGTCTGAAACCTTCCGTGTCCTCTCTCGCTTGGGCACCTCCCAGCAACGGAGCCAACATCTCTGCAGCCTCATTCACGCTCCAGGAGACACAAACTGAAAGTGAGATTTACTTTTTCCTCCTCATCCCCTCCCACCTGGTTTCTCTGTCACTTACCACCTCTCCTCATAACCTAGAGCTGCGCTGGGGGAACACGTTGTTATGACATTAACTTTACCTATTTTGATCCCTTGACACCAACGGGAGGTTTAGAGTTTGCAAACCCCTGGCTCTATTTGCAAGCAGTTGGGTCTGTTCGCTCAGTGTCTCTAAGAAGAGCAGCATGATGTGGCCGTCATTCTCCATGTGGGAATCGAGGCAGGGGAAGGTTGGCTTCAGAGGCCAGATTCAATAGTTTCTAATACCTTTATTATTGAGTCTTGATGGCCAATCCTTCACTCCTTGCCCTGGGCTGAATGTGCCCAGTGCCCAGCAGTGACAGACCCATATTCCAGCCCCACAGTCCCGAGGCAGCCAGTCCCCAGGGAGGTGACAGCTCTAGGAAATATCTGAAGTCAGACTGTGCCCCTGAATGGGGGATTCCAGAGTCTGCTGTGCAAGGGTGAGATCCTCAGAATTAAGTGAGTCAGAGACATTTCTATCCAACATCTGGCTGTAGAGCCCTGGGGAGATGTGGTGCCAACATCAGCTCCAAGCTCTTTCCCTGCGCTGTGCAGTATGACAGGAGTGTGAGCCACCTACCTGCTCAAGCTGTTTCTTAAGTCCTAGAGAAAAGAGTGAGAAAAGAATCTCAGCTGCACTGGGCACACACAAGGAAGGGATTTTGCAAACATGGGAACAAGGGGCCCTGCCCTGGCCCCAGGGCCATGGATCCCCTGAGCGAATGGGGCTTTGCCATCTCTAATAGCTCTGTGCCTGTGACTCTGCAAAGCACAAGGGTCACTCGCATGGCATCAATGCGCCCACTGAGTTACACCCAGATCTGACGGCTGGACTCCAGCGCTTGTTATTCAGGAGCCTATCGTCCTTGTGTGGGGAGCTGGGGATGTTGCTCTCTCAGTCTCACCTGCAGGAATTCACTCCCTGGCTTCTGACACTTCCCCTCCACCTCACTGATCCACTCGCTGAGATGGGAAATCTGCGCAGAGAGTTTCCTGACAGTGTCAGCCTGGAGCCTCCCAATCTGCTCATTCAGCTTCTGCAGCTGGGCCAACAGGAGTCGCTCTTGTTCCTCCAGGAACTGCCGCAGGTGCTGAAACTCGGCCACAATCTTCGGCCTCTCGGCTTGTGTCAAGCGTGAGCGTCTGGAAGCACCGACAGCCAGAGACAGACGGGCCAACAGGCCCTGCGTTGAATGTGCAACATTCAGCCACAGAGAGGCAGCAGCGAGCTGGTCTGAGGCACCCGCCCGGCTGGAGCAGCCCCTCACAGGCAGCACAGGAAGGGGGGTCACAGCCCTGACCCCAGCCCAGCTGTGCCCCTCCCCCAACTCCCACAAGCCGCACCCCAGCTGGCCAACTCCCCCCTCCCGCCTGTGTGAGCCCCTCCCACAAACCCCTCCCACTGAGGCCCCGCCCCACAACCCTCCTCCCCCCACCGGAACGAAGGCGCAGCCGCGCACCCAGCAGGGGCCGCTCCACAGACACGTGGGCGGGGGAGGAGGGGGCGGGTCAGGAGCGAGGCCCCCGGCAGCCATAGGCCCGTCCGCAAAGCTCGCACATGCGCACCGCAGGGCTCTCCCAGCTGCCGGGAGCAGAGGGAGCGCACGGGAGCCAATGAGGCGCCGCAGAGGGAAACAAACAAACAAGCAGCCCCGCCCTCCCGGCAACGCAGAGCCCCGCCCACCTCACTCTGCTCCTCGCTCCCCCGAAGCAGCGCGGCGAATAAGGGCACCAAGGCCTGCCTGAGGACGCGCGGCGCATGCGCAGTGATCACAGAGAAGTTCACTGACTCCCTCTGCTCGCTCGCGGAGTCAGACGCTGCTGCGGGCCGGGAGTGACGGGCGGGGAAGCACGAAAACCCGGCCCCGGCCGTACTGAATGGAGGGGCCTGATGAGATCGCGCATGCGCAGAGGTTCAGTGACTCCGCTGGGAGTCCAGCGCCAGGGCTTAGGTCAGACCGGGAGCTTCCTGGCCACGCCCCCTCTTCCCGGCAAGTCCCTGGCTGCTCCGCCCGGCTCCTGGGCTCTGCCCCACGCGTGTCCCTGGCTGCCGGGCTGCTCCCCCCCGCGGGCCATGGAGCTGCGGGGCGATGGCTCCAGCTCCTCTGGGTTCCTGTGCAGTCGGATTGACCCCCCCCCCCCCGGCTGTAGGAACCGCCCCCCCCGTGATTCTCTGCCGGCCTGTTGCTGCTGGGGGCTGGGATCACACCTGCCCCCCCCCCCCTTTGCTGCTTCTCCTGTTCCCGGCCCGGCAGCCCCTGGCAGTGCGCTGGGAGCCGGGACCTTCCCACCCCGGTGCGGCTCCTCTCCCCTCCGACTAGCCCAGGGACACAGACTGGAATAGGGGAGGGGTCTGTCAGTTCCCCTCCTGCCTCTCTCCAGCTTTTCCTCCAGGGCTGGGTGGTCCTGGTGGCTGGGACATTCCCATTCTCAGCCCCATGTGCTGCTGCCCCTCCTCCACCTGTCACCAGCCCCTAGGGCAGGGGTGCAGTGTTCCCACGGATACGGGATACTCCTGTCACAAGGAGCCACCTCTGCCTTTGCCCATCCCCCTCGGGGGCCCCAGAACAGGAGGCCAAGGGCCCCTCCCACTGTTGACTGTGGGCAGGTCTGGCCTGGCCTCTTTCTCCCCAGTTCCCCCTGCCCCTCCCCATTCCCCCTGGGCTCTGCCCCCCACCCTGGCCAGAAGCTGGAGCCCTGCACAGAGAGGAGAAGCCCTGAGGTGCCAATACAGCTGGGACCGTCACAGGACCATCCCCCTGGAAGTGGGGGGGGGATCAAAAGCTGCCCTGGCTCTGCCTAGGACAGATGTAGGGTCCATGGATCCCCCGCTGCCCAGACAGCTCTTACTGTGACGTGAATGGGGTAAGAACCACAGGGGCAGTTGAGGGGAGCCTCAGACTTTCCACGTGCTCTGGCTGGCGGGGGAGGACATGGGCTGGGGCTGTTCATGGGCCCCCCCACCAGTGTTCCCTGTAAGCTGAGCGCTTGGGCAGCCACTCAGGAGCAATTCAGGTGCTGCCCGGCTGATTAGCAGAGTCCCCACAGCCAGCTGCCTGTGTCTGAGTGGTGCACATCTGCACCTGCCTTATTGCATAGAACAACATTTATTCCACACATATATGGAAACAAATTTGAAGGAACTCTGCCCCCACCCCAGCAGGACACCCTGAGTGACAGATAGCCTGCTCCCTCCCAAAGCCCCACAACACTCTGGTTTCTGCCCGTCCCAAAGGAGCGTTTGCCCCAAATCACTGGCACCTCCGGGCTGAAAGCAAACCCAGCGCCTGTAGCTAGTCCTATGGCACCATCACCAATGATTTACTGGCCCAGAGAAGGGAATGAAAGTTACTCACAGGGCGAACACACCAGCCGGACATGCACACGGTGCGCTCCTGCCTGGCCCAGGGAATAGAGGAGCCTCTGGTGAACCAGCTTGGTGTGTCCTGTAGCACCAGCCCACCAGCTGCAGATCTCTCAGTTTGTGCCTAACCCTCCCCCCGCTATCCTCTTCACTCCCTGCCCCACCCCCAGCGTCTGAGCTTGGGAGAGAGAAATTTCTTCCTGCCCTGGCTTGTCCTTTCCTCCCCCAGAGCTCACACTGATAAGAGGCTTTGGGGCCCAGCTCCTCTTCAAGGGCAGCTGGAGGAGGGGAGCAGCCAACAGAGTCTTATGCTCCACAGTGGCTTGTCTGGTGTCTGGAGCTTCCTGTGCCAGACAGATGCCCCCTCCCCCGTTCCCTGGACACACCAGGGTCTCACACTTGGCTCTGCCCCTCTCCTGGCCTTGGGCTGCTCCCAGTGTCACAACAAACCCTGGTACAGCCCCTGAGAAATCCCTTCCCAACAGGCTCTTGGCCAAAAAATCTCCCCTTGCTCCTCACACCGACCTGCCCTGTTGCCAGGGCTACCCCACTGACAGCCCCGCAGCACAAAGTGTCTGTGCAGGCCCCACACCTCAGCCCCCTGCCCGCTGCTCTTATTTCAGTCACATCCCCGCCTGCCTTCCCCTCGCTGTGTCTGCGCCAGAGTCGCGCCGGCGCCGGGCTCCCCAGAGGCTGCAGAAGGGAAATAAACCCCCGTGCGCAGGCAGGAGGAAAAGTCTGGGGGCCACATTCACCAGCCCTGAGGGGCTGAGACCCATCGCCAGGCACCTCACTGACCAGCGCCTGCCCAGTCACAGGATGCACCGGGAACCACCCAGCCTGAGCTGGGCCCATGGGCTTCCTGGGCAGGGAAAGGGGAGAGACGCCCCCTCAGGATGGGCCCCCTCAGGATGGGCCCCACACACGCCAGTGTGCTAGCTGGGAGCTGCTGGAGCCAGCCAATGGGAGCCCCCCAAAGAGCGTGCGGCCTAAGCCCCGGCTCTCATGGAGCTTGGTGACTCATGCTGCAGTAGACAGGTGCTGAGCTCTGCCTAGGAACCCCTCTCCCGGGGCCAGGGGCCAGTAGCCAAACATGAACCCCATCTTGTTCCCCCCCTACCCTACCCCACCCCACCCCGGAGAGCAAGAGAAAAGCAGTCAGCCTTTGATGCCCTGGGAACGCAGGTGTGCTGCCTGTCCCTGACTCTACCATAAACAGAAACCAGACAGTAAATGGGCTAGCTGACGACTGGGCGGCCTCCCACCGCCCTGATGGCTAGTACCAGTAATTGACACGCCTGCACTGTCTCAGGAGAGGAATCTTCGCCCATCACATACCAGAGGTGCCCATTGTCTGCACTTTCCCAGGTGTGAATTATGCTTTGCACCCTTCGTGGGAAACTTGGCGTTCAAAGCCATTTTTCCTAATTGGCCACTTGAGACCAGGAAGAAGCCAACGTGACCCAAGGGGTATAAAGTGGGTTTAGTAGCCCACCCCATTTGAGCTCCAATCACCTACACCTGCTGGCAGGTATTGATTGTCTCCCCAGGTCCGTGGGATACCCAACCTCGCCCTACTTCTTCCCGAGGGATTGAGAGAAAGACGCTGGCCACGCCAAGTCTGGAATGCAGGGGTGAGAATTATACCTGCAATGTGTTTCTTTATGTGTACACTTTAATTGTTACTATGTTATAAGTTTAGTTCCTCTATTATAGTTTCTTAAGTCAAACTGCTTTATCTCTATTGTAAAACTGCCTTTGGTAAGGTCACTTAGCCATAAATTGTGGAACCCAATTAACTTGTCAATCAAACCGCAGGGAGTCTTTGTATCTATCTGTAACTACAAAAAAACACTTAACTTCTATTAGAACGGCCGTACCCTTTTTTGTAAACTCCAGTATCTTGTTAGGCTGTCAAAAACACTTAAGAAAACTTTCTCCTTAATGGAAGCACTCCGAGTGGCCATTTTGTTTCATTGGAAACCTGCGGTCAGCAATTATCCAATCAGACCGCAGGAAAATCATTAGCTTGTCAAACAAAGGTGCAACAGCCATTTTGCTTCATTCATAAATTGGGTGGCCATTTTTAAAGCCCTGAGAAATCATTTTCCTGACAATCAAATCGCCGCGGTTTGCTTTCGGACAGCTGCCTAAATTAAAGTAAAAATAAGTTTGTGCCCTCATTCACTTATATATATTGAACCAAGTTTTCTTTATTTTCTTTCTTCTTTCTCCTACAAATAAGCCAGTGCATGTCAAGTTTCTGACTTGAACCCGTGCTGCTGTACCCGAACCGAACACAAACAAAAGAACTCCAGCCGGTCATAAGGGACAGATACATGCAGAGATGGGCATTCGGATAGTGTCGCTTCCAGAGGACAGAGCCGTTGGGGCATCTCTCAGCCTCCCCAGGGTGCCCGCTGCGAAGGGATCATGTATCCTAGCAGTAAAAATCTGAGGTGTAATAAGCTCTCCCTGTAAACTTCTTGGGGTGCCCGTCAAGCTTCTCCAGGTTGGCCGCAGCAAAGGGACCCCGGTCCCAGCAGTTGAAGTCTCGGGTGTATAACACACACACCTCCGTGACCACTGGCTGACAGGGGCCCAGGCACCCTTGATGCACCCTGGGCCAAGGAATTAGGCCGGAGCCTCATGCACCTGGAGTGGGTAGAGGAGGGACAGGGGCCCACCTGAGAGCTTTCAGCCCCCGGGTTAGTGCCTGGGGTGCAGGATCCTCATCCCCTCCTGTCTCTGCCAGGTGGGGAAACTGAGGCAGGGTCTCCGTAGCTGGGGGCAGAAGTTATGAGGGTGGGGGAGGAATGTTGTCAGGGGATGGGGGCAGAGGGAGGGATGAGGGAGGCAGGTATCTGGTTTGGGACTGGAAGCCCCTGGCCCAACAGGCTCCTGGAGGCGCCAGGTTGCACCGCTGGCCGGGCTGTGGAATGTCCAGTTTGCAGCTCCTCAAGCTCCCTGCCAGCCCCTGCACAGCCCGTGGGGCAGCCCCTGAGCCGGCATGTCCGGCTCTTTGCATTGAGACAATTGGGGGGTGGGGAATGTGCTACCCACTGCCTGCCCACAGGTACGGCCCCATCGACTGGGCCAGGGCTGGTCAGGAACTTCTCCTGGGCAGCGCGGCGAGCAGGGTGGCCACTGGCGAGGCTCCCAGGAAGGCACCCCTGGCCCCTCTCTTCTGCACCCCCCCGTTCCGCCAGAGACTGGCTGGCGAGGCTGCCCCAATGCCAGCCCCACTGCTCAGTGTGGTGCAGTCATGGGGCCAAGGGCAGGAGTGTCCTTGGGTGTGGGGAGCAGACGGGAGTTGGGTGGGGGGCCTGGAGTGCAGGGGGAAGGAGGGAAAGATAGGGGAATGGGCCAGGCCATGTTTGGCTTGTGGGGGGTACAGCCTCTCTCAGGCTTCTCTACCTGCCCCACCCCTCAATTTCTGTTCCCAGCGTGGCCCTTGGACTGAAAAGTTTGCCAAGCCCTGAACTAGCACCACATGAGTGTCCAGAAGCGTGGCCCCTTCCCACCCCCGCTGTGTCGCTCCTTCTCCCACCTCCTGCCCCACCCCCTCACTACCCATCCCACCTCCTATCCCACCCCCTCACTGTGTCCCTCCCCATTCCACCTTCTGCTCCACCCCTCACTACTTCTTCCCTCCCTATTCTACCCCCTTCCTAACCCCCTCACTGCCTCCCTCCCCAGCCCACCTCCTGTCCCATCTCACCCACTGTGTCTCTCCCTGTCCCCGCGCTCTGAGATGGGGATTCACAGACCCCAAACTCCTGGGTGCTGGCAATGGGGCAACAGACGCATGTGCCATAGCTCGTGCCCCAGCACACGACAAGAATGCGAAGGCGACCAGGTGGCAGCGGGGGAGGGGCATCCCACACAGCCCTGAGCAGCCACCTGCTGAGCTCTGAGCACAGCTAGTCCAGGGGTGGGCAAACTTCTGGCTTGTGAGCCACGTCGGGTACAGAAACTGTACAGAGAGCTGGGGAAGGGGGGGTCCTGTTCCCCTCCCCGAAGAGCCAGGCTTGTCCTGGTCCCTCCCCCTGACTCCCTGGGGCCCCACCCTCTATCCAACCCCCCTGCACCCTCTGACTGCCCCCTGAGATCCCCAAGTCCTACTGAGCTCCTGTACTCCAAGGTCCCTGCCTGCCCCTTTAGGACCCCAGCTGCTACCCATCCTTCCATGCTCTTGGCCCTGTGACGACCACCCCTGGCCCCTGCTTCCTGTCCAGCCCCCAGCCCCTTCTCCTTGGCCCCCACCCAGGGGAATCCCACTTCCTTTCTACACCCCCCACTCTCTGCCCCTGATCATCCCAGAATCCGCTACCTCCTCCCCCTGCGCACTGTGGGCCCTGGTCCCAAACCGGACACCCGGTAACTCTGGTCCCTGGTTGGTGCAGGGCAACCTCCCTGTGTCCCCGTCACTCTGGGTTGGGTGAGGGCTGGCCGCTGATCCCATTGCAGCCCAGCGCAGGCTGCTGCTCCTGGGCAGCTCCTGGCTAGAATGTGCCAGTCTCAGTCCTGGCTGAGCCCTGGCTACTGAGGGAAGAGGCCAATGCAAACAGCCCCTTGGCAGCCAGGGAGTCAGCATGTGGGTGGGTGGGTGGGTGGGGCAGGTTGCTGGGGGCAGAGCTGGGCTCTAACTCGCTGGGTGACCCTGACCCATTCAGTGAATCTCTCCCTGGCTCTATGGCCCTGTCTGTACAGCAGGGACAGCAACACTCACAGCCCCACAGGAGGGGGCTGGTTTGATGCTTCATCCCCATGGCCCAGGAACGAGCCCCCAAACTGCCCCTGTGTGTTGGGAGCCAGGTTTGCTGTGTGAATTCTGTGGGGGCAGGTGATGTCAGGCCTGGGCACTGGGATTATTTACCAGTGTCCCTGGCCCTGGGGCTCTTTTGCACTCACAGCTGTGCTGGCTGAGTGGTTAAGGTGTGTGATTAAAAATCCAGCCAGGTTTCCCCGTGCAGGTTCAAATCCTGCTCACAGTGAGGCTTGCGTTTTGGCCACCCCCTAACCAGGCAACAAACTGCACAACCCCTGAGACACTCTCCCCGCATCAATTCCTTTCTGCTCCTGTCAGAGAGACGCCTGGGATGGTGCCTCATGCCGAGGTCTTGGGCAAACTCTCAGCTCCCGCAGCCCCTGCCCTTCACCCAGTGCCCAATGGCCCAGCTCTACCCCAGGGGGCTGCTCCACCCTAGAGTGTGACAGAAGGTCGGTGAGAGGCCAGGGAGTCTGGGCCTGCCCCAAAGGTCCATCCCTGCAGGGGGAAAATGCTGGGGTTGTGACATGCATCCCCCCCTCCCCAGTGTTGGGAGTGAAGGGCTAGAGAAGTTGTGTAGGGGGGGGGGTGTCTTGTTCCCTGCTCTTGCTCTGCCTCTTCCCCCAAAGACCTTGGCCAAAGAATTAGTAACAGAATATTAGCCCAAATTTAAGTCCAGCAGGAGAAGGCCATAAAGGGGTGTTTCTTGACACCCAAAGCTGCATCTAGACTGGCAAGTTTTTCCACAAAAGCGCCTGCTTTTGTGGAAAAACTTGCCAGCTGTCTACACTGGCCGCTTGAATTTGCGCAAGAACACTGACGATCTCATGTAAGATTGTCAGTGTTCTTGTGCAAATACTATGCTGCTCCCATCTAGGAAAAAGCCCTCTTGCGCAAATGTATTTACGCCAGAGGGCCAGTGTAGACAGCTAAAAAGTGTTTTGCACAAAAAAGCCCCGATGGCTAAAATGGCGATTGGGGCTTTCTTGCACAAAACCACGTCTAGATTGGCATGGATACATTTCCGTAAAAAGTGCATTTGCACAAAAGCATCCGTGCCGATCTAGACGCTCTTTTCCGCAAATGCTTTTAACGGAAAACCTTTCCATTAAAAGCATTTGTGGAAAATCATGCCAGTGTAGACACAGCCAAAGTGTGTTTCTGTGGTGTAGTGGTTATCGTGGTTGTTTAATATGCAAAAGGTCCTTGGTTCAAAGCCAAGTATAAACACAGGGTCTTCATTTGTGGTGGCTCCCCTTGGTGCCCAGGTAAGCGCAGCTCCTGCTGCCCAGCTTGCACCTGGGATAAACCCAACTTCTATGTGATAGAGGGGGTGACATGAGCTGAGACTGCCCCTGGGTGCCAGCCTGGGGAAATGAGATGAGTCAGGCCAGGCACCTGTGGTAGGCTTCTGGTTTGGCCTTTCCTGTCCTGGCAGGATGGGGCTGGCTCCTCGCAAGGAATATGCCCAAAGAAGAGCAGGGGGCAGAGGAGGAAAGCCAAGCTTGTGGGGGGAGGCGGGCTCCCCCCTTTGTTCTGCCAGAACCCTGGGGAGTGGGGATGGGGCTGGCTGCAGGGAGGCAGAGTTCTTTGCCTGTCTCAGGACATCCCAGCAAGCAGTGAGGGGGTGGGGCAGGATGCTGTGAAGTGAGGGAGGGTGCACTGTGGGGTCAGAAGGGGATGAGCATGGTGCTACTTCAGGGCTTGACAAACTTTTTGGACCAAGGGTCATGCTGGAAGCAGAAATGGGGTGGGGAGCAGGTCAGGGAGCCTGGGGGAACCTGTGACTAAAGCCAGACATGGCCTGGCACATCCCGTATCCCTCCCTCCTGCCCTCTGCACTCCAGGTCCCCCTCCAACTCTCATCTGATCCCCGCACCCAAGGACTCCCCTGCCCTTGGCCCCATGACTGCACCATGCCAAGCAGTGGGGCAGCCGTGCCAGCCAGGCTCTGAGGGAACTGGGTGCAAGGGGAGGGGCCGGGGCTGCCTCCCCGGGGAGCCTGGACAGTGGCCAGGCCTGCTCACCACACTGCCCAGGAGCAGTTCCTGCCTGGCTCTGGCCCAGCCAATGGGGAGCACATGCCCCCCGCTCCAGCTACCCCAATGCTAAGAGCTGGCCATGCCGGCTCAGGGGCTGCCCCATGGGCTGTGCAGGGGCTGGCAGGGAGCCTGCGGAGCCACAAACCAGACGTACAACACCCCGGCCAGCGGTGCTGCCTGGCGCCTCCAGGAGCCTGTTGAACCAGGGGTTTCCAGTCCTAAACCAAACACCTGCCTCCCTCATCCCTCCCCCCTCACCCTGCCCCCATCCCCTCACAGCTCCCCTCCCCTGCCCTCATAACTTCTGCCCCTCCCCAAACCCCATAACACTCTGGTTTCTGCCCATCCCAAAGGAGCGTTTGCCCCAAGTCACTGGCACCTCTGGGCTGAAAGCAAATCCAGCACCTGCAGCCAGTCCTATGGCACCGTCACGAATGATTTACTGGCCCAGAGAAGGGAATGAGAGTTACTCACAGGGCGAATGCACCAGCCAGACACACACACACACACACACACACACACGCGTGCAGCGCGCTCCTGCCTGGCCCAAGGGAATAGACGCACCTCTGGTGAGCCAGCTCCCTGTGTCCTGTAGAACCATCCCACACAGGATAGCTGCAAATCCCTCAGTTTGTTCCCATCCCTCCTCCCACCACCATCCCCCTCCCTCTCTACCCCACGCTCAGCATCTAAGGATATGACAGAGGCATGTAGATTAGGCTACCAGGCATAGGAAAGTGAAGCGGCGATTTAATTAATTGCCGCTTCATTTAAATTTACATGGCTGCCGCGCTGAGCAGATCGCTGTAGTCTGGACGCGCGGGTGTCGACATCAAAGGCATTTGTCGACCACCCAGGTATGCCGAGGTAGCCTACCTGGGTAGCCTAATCTATGCCTGGTAGCCTAATCTGTCGCCAGAGGCATGTAGTCTAGATGTACCCTAAGCCTGGTAGAGAGAAAGTTCTTTCTGCCCTGGCCAGTCCTTCTCTCCTCCAGAGCTCACACTGATAAGAGATTTTGGGGCTGGCTCCTCTTCAAAGGGCACGTGGAGGAGGGGAGCAATGAACAGAGTCTTGTCTGGAGCTTCCTGTACGAGGCAGGCGATGCCCCCGACACACTAGACTCTGCCATTGTGCGCAGATGCTGAGTCTACCTGGTTTTCCTCCATATATTTGTAGCACAGACTCAGGCCCTCTCATAAGGACTAAAGCAACAGAAACTTTATAACCTGTCCCCACAGCAGAGATGCAGGGAAGTTAATGCCAGTCAAATGCTTATTAAACACGTGTGGTGAGTGTTTGCAGGATGAGACCCTGAAATTTGTAGATTTGCAGTATCCAAGGGGAACGTTAGCCCTGCAGTCTGACCCCCTCTGTGACACAAGCCATTGCACTTAGCCCAGCTACCCAGGCACAAAGCTGTTTCCCCACAAAATGTTTTCTACTAAGTTGCCCAGTGCTGAGTTGACAGTATGAGGAGATGGAGAATCCACCACTTCCTGAGGCCATTGGTTTCTGTGGCTCATCTTCGACCCTAGGAAACATTTGTGCCTCCTCTCTAGCCTGAAATTGTCTGGCTTCAGCTTCCACACTGAGCCCTGTCCACTAGACCAGTGGCTCCCAACCTTGTTTTATACAGTGGACCGGTAAAGCCATTCACAAACCCTTGGCAGACAGGCAAGATTTTCTTTGCATATTTTTTATGCAAATAACGACTATGCAATGAAATGTACCAGTCCGTGATGGATCAGAGTTTGCCAATATCTACAACATAAAAAAAAATTCAGAAGAAGGAATTCCCGTCTCGCTGTTGAGTGGGCGACTGGTGCAGGGAGGGGCATCCGCCGGGGCAGGGGCATTTGGGACTCCCTATTTAGTAACAAATATTTTTGGGGCCCAGGAGCTGATGCCCCCTATTGCTACCACTAGTCAGTCACCTCTGCCCTGTCCCCCCTGCTCCATGAGGTGGGGGAGCTGCCATTGTATCTCCCCCTCCCCTTCTGTATAACCCCTGCCCTGTGTCTCCCCTTTCCCAGCCAGGCTGCTCTTGTTCCCATAGTAACGCCCCTGCCTCCTCCCACATCCCCCTTTCCCTGCCTGTGACCCCTCAGAGTTTTGTTCCATTGCACCCCTGCTCCCATTCACCCCATAAGTCTTCCCTGAATCCCCCCATCTCCCTTCACACCTCCTGCATCCCTCTCCTGCCCCAGCCTCACATATCCCTGTTCCCCTCTTCAGCCCCTTGCCTATCCCCACCCCAGCGCTGGCTCCACGGCCCTGCACACGCCCCACACCTGCTCTTCCTCCATTAAAAAGACAGAGGTGCAATTGGGACCGAGTGCGAGCTGGGAATCAGCTGTCCAGTCTCAGGTTCGGTACCAGATGCTGCACCTCTTCTTTTGAAATGCCCCTCCCTTTAAAAAGCAGAGGCACAGCATCTGGGACTGGCTATGAGCCAGGATATGTGATTCCTGGTTCACCCATGTTCTCCTCCATGCCTCTGTCTCCCCTGCCACTTTCCCGATAAAAATATGTGCGCAAAATCTTGCCAATCTAGACGCAGCCCCACAGTCTGCAAGGCTGCTAGCACAGTGATGTCGTCAGGTTACAATAGGCAGGCAACAGACTTTCTAGTGCTCTGTCATTCACCTTGGCTGTGTCTACACTGTTCTTGTGACAGAAATATGCAAATGAGGCTAAGGTGGACTATCCTGAGCCTCATTTGCATATCTAATGAGCCACCATTTTTGCAGAAGAGGGTCCTGTGCCAGGAGCTGTCTACACTGCCCCTTCTTGCACAAGAAAACCTCTGGCCAGTGTAGACAGAGCTCCTGTCGCTCTGGATTGATGGGGGGGGGAGGGGCGCGAGAGCTCGGTCTCTCGCTGCCCCGCACAGGAGCTGCCTGAGGCGCGTGTGTTCCCACGCGAGGGGGCAGGGGGTGCCAGCAGGGACAGGAGCGGCCCCACTGATGCGGGCTCCCTGGTGTCCCCCCGTGAAATGCACAAGAGCCGTGGGGTAGGGGGAAGGGGAGCCGCACACGAACCCGCAACAGCCTCCCCCGGGCACCCACGTGGGTCCCTGCAGCCCCAGCCCCGCCCCTCGGACCGACCAGCGAAGAGAAAGGGTCTGGTCACGTGTCAGCACCAGCACACCCCGCGTGGGCGGGGGAGACCCCCACATGTCGACAGGCGGGAGCCGAACAGCAGCGCGCCCCGGCCCCGCCTCCCGGCACGTGGCGCTGCCTCCCAAGCCCGGCTGTGAGGAAACCCTGGCCCCCATTGTTACACGCGGGGCGGGGCCGAGATGGGGGCGGGGCCTGGGGCAGCCGCCGGGCCGGACCCTCGCGGGGGGAGGGGGTTTGCAGGGGCCGCACCCAGCGCGGCGGGGGGGCGGGGCCAGGACATCGGAGCCCCTCCCCTTTCCCCCTGGGCTCTGCCCCCGCCCCACCCTGGCCAGAAGCTGGAGCCCTGCCCAGAGAGGAGAAGCCCTGGGGTGCCAATGCAACTGGGGCCATCACAGGACCATCCACCTGGGGATGGGGGGCTCAAAAGCTGCCCCTGGCTGATGGACCGGTCCTAGCAGCCCCTGCCCAGGGCACATGGAGGGTCCATGGATGCCCCCCACTGCCCAGCCTGCTCTTACTGTGACATGAATGGGGTAAGAAACACAGGGGCAGTTGGGGGGAGCCTCAGACTCCACCTGCCCTGGGCGGGGGTGTGGCCATGGGCTGGGGCTGCTCATGGGCCCCCCACCAGTGTTCCCTGTAAGCTGAGCACTTGGGCAGCCACTCAGGAGAGATTCAGGTGCTGCCCAGGTGATTAGCAGAGCATCCCCCAGCCCCCCACCCCAGGCAGCAGCCTGTGTTTCTATGGGTGGTGCACATCTGCACCTGCCTTGGTGCACACAACAACATTTATTCTACACATAGAAACAAATTCAAGGGAACCCTCCTCCCCCCAACCCCAGCAGGACACTGAGTGACAGACACCTGCTCCCTCCCCAAGCTCCACAACACTCTGGTTTCTGCCCGTCCCAAAGGAGCGTTTGCCCCAAGTCACTGGCACCTCCTGGCTGAAAGCAAACCCAGCGCCTGCAGCCAGTCCTATGGCACCGTCACGAACGATTTACTGGCCCAGAGAAGGGAAGGAGAGTTACTCACAGGGAGAACGCAGCAGCTGGACACACACACGGTGCACTCCTGCCTGCCCCAAGGGAATAGAGACGCCTCTGGTGAGCCAGCTCAGTGTGGGGCCACTGCAGATCCCTCAGTTTGTACCTAACCCTCCTCTCACCACCATCCCCCTCCCTCCCTGGCCCACACCCAGCATCTAAGCCCAGTAGAGAGAAAGTTTTTCCTGCCCTGGCTTGTCCTTCCCTCCCCCAGAGCTCACACTGATAAGAGGAATGTTTGGGGCACGGCTCCTCTTCTAGGGCACAAGGAGGAGGGAGGGAAGCAACCAACAGAGTATTTTGCTCACAGTTCTCCTGCTTAGCATCTCTGGAACTTCTTGTGCCAGGCAGGAGATGTCCCTTCCCCCCCCCCCCCCCCGACACACCAGGTTCTCACACTTGGCTCTGCCCCTCTCCTGGCCTTGGGCTGGTCCTGGTGTCATAACAAACCCTCGTCCAGCCCCTGAGAAACACCGAACTCTCACCCAGTGCAACAGGCACAGCCAGTCCCAGGGGGTCAGCACTGGCAGCCACCCCCCAATATTTCCCACAGCCCAGCCTCTGCCCCCATTTCTGCCAGTGCAATGCTTGTTGTGCCAGTGACCAGAGAGACATGAGCTGGCACCCGCATGGGTGGCGAGTTATATGGGTTCGTGGTGCCCGTGCTCCAGCAATATTTGGAGCTGGGTCTCTCCCCTGGCTCTGAATATTGCTCCTCCCCCCCAGCCCCAGAGCATCCCAGGAGGAGACTTGTAACAGGGCGCCCACAGCCCCAATGTGATGGAGGACACTGGTCATGCCACGGCAAGCTGTCACGGTAGGCTGGCCCCGTCCCTGCGCCCTTGCGGCGCATGCACGCACTGCACGCCAGACAGGGGTGCTGGAATGCGGAGGCCCCACCCGTGGGCGGATGCTACAGCGAGTGGGCACGGCGGGCAGCCCCGCACCCTTGCGGTGCATGCTCACACCATGCCGGGTATTTTAAATGCCGGCGATGTGGCAGTCAAGGGCAAGGGAGTCCACCCAGGCCCCGGGCCCGTGGGGTGAGCTCAGGGAAGTGCCCACTCTTCTGCCAGGACCCAGCAGGCAAACCTGGCGAGCGGACACCCAGACTCCGCAGCCCTAGAAGGAACGGTCTATGTCCCCTTGACAGACAGTGGGGCAGCAGGGCCTGATTGCAGACTCCAGCCCTGCTACCCCGCAAACTGGAAGGCAGAAGGTAGGGGAAGGGGAAAAATAGGAGTCAGGGCTGGGAGAGGAAGGGGCTTGTGCTGAGGGGAAGGGGGCAGGTCAGGAGAAGAAAGGGGAAGGTACCAAGGGACAGGGTGGAGAAGAGACAAATGAAGGGGGCCAAGTGCAGACAATGAGGAAAAGGGCAGGAGGGGAGGTGTCAGTGGGAGGGGGACAGGGTGATGCTGGGAGAGGAGAGGGGAAGGGTATTGGGGGCTGGAGGGGGAGAGAGAGTGCTGGGAGACGGTTTGAAAGAGGGAGTGGGCATGAAGAAGGCAGGGATGGAGCAAATCATGTGTGAGGTCACGGGCATGAGGGGAATGGGGGCAGAGGGTGGTGAGGGGTTGGGCATCAGGGAAAAATAGGACAAAGTGGGCACGGGCAGTGAGGGAAGGGGGAGGCACCAGGAGGGTGCAGGTGCCAGGGGATTCTGGGGGTGAAGCAGAAGGGCAGACACCTGCAGGGAGGGACCAGCACCATAGAAGAGAGGCAGGGCAGGTGTGTAGAGGGAGGTGGTAGGAGAGAGGATGAGGAGGGGTAGCTCACATGGTCAGAGTGGGGCTACTGGAAGAGTGGGAACAAGGGGCAGAGAAGGGCTGGTGGAGGGGGGCAGGTCTCAGGAAGGCCGAAGGCAGTGAGAAGGGAAGGAGTCAGGACAGCAGAAGAGGATGAGGGGTTGGTGGGGGGGGGGGGGGGGGGGCAGCAGGCACCAGGGGAGCTGATGGAACAAGGGGAGGAGACATGGCAGCAGCGAGAAAAGGGAAAGGTTTAAAAATATGTATTAATAACTTGGGTGCCACAGTGGCACATCCAAACAAGCCACATGAACTCAGTACTGGTGCACAACACAAAATTCATTCTGCTCATGGGAGGAAACTCTTAGGCTATGTCTACACCGGAGGTTTCTTGCACAATAACATCTTGCGCAAGGGTACTTGTACAAGAAGTCTTGCACAAGAACATATCCGCACTGCCATGTGCGAATTGTGCTTTTGCACAAGAGCATCCATGGCAGTGTGGACTCTCTCTTGCACAAGAAAGCAATGTCCATTTTAGCCATAGAGGTTTCTTGCACAAGAAATCCCTGCCGAGCATCCACACTGCCCTCTTGCACAAGAGAGCTTACACCTGTTAGAAAAGAGCATAGCTCTTATGGAAGATGTCCTCTCTTACCACGCCATACTGTAAATTTCCTTGCTCAAGTGCAGGCAGGCACTGTGGATACTCTGTGGCTTCTTGCACAAGAACGGCTGTACTTGCACAAGAAGCCACGAGTGTAGATATAGCCTCAGACAGAACACTTGCCCCAGCCTCTCCGCCCCCCCCCCCACGTTAATGTCCCACATGTTGGGTTAATGCAACTGTAGGATAGTTGCATGAGGGGGGGTTGGTGAGGGCCAAGCTAATCCCTGTTGGTAGGAGGATGGTGGGAAAAGCCCTTGGAGAGGGGTGACATGACACCGTTTACTTCTGGTCGTGTGTCCATCTTGCCCCAAGCGTGTTACGTCCAGAGGCGTGGCTAATGAGGCACTACCAAAAATTATACAAACCTGCCGCCCATGGTCACCCGTGCAGGAGGGGGAGCAGCATCACACAGGCCTGCATGTCTGTGGTGAGCAGCTGTGCGACACACCGCACACTGACCATAACGGGGAGCCGTGTCACAGCACTGGATGGGCTGACGAATCCCTTCCCAACAGGCTCTTGGGCAGAAGATCTCCCCTTGCTCCTTACACTGACTCACCATGTTGCCAGGGCTACACCCACTGACACCCCCGCAGCACAAAGTGTCTGTGCGCTGGCCCCACACCTGAGCCCCCTGCCCGCTGCTCTTATTTCAGTCACGTCCCTGCCCGCCTTCCCCTCGCTGTGTCTGCGCCAGAGTCACTCCAGCACCAAGCTCCCCAGCGGCTGCAGAAGGGAAATAAACCCCCGTGCACAGGCGGGAGGAAAGGCCTGGGGGCCACATTCACTGGCCTGAGGGGCTGAGACCGATCCCCAGGCACCTCACTGACCAGCGCCTGCCCAGTCACAAGACGCGCCGGGACCCATCCAGCCTGAGCTGGGCCCATGGGCTCCCTCGGCAGGGAAAGGGGAGAGACGCCCCCTCAAAATGGGCCCCACACACGCCAGCGTGTGAGCAGGGAGCCGCCGGAGCCAGCCAATGGGAGCCCCCCACAGGGCGTTTGACCTAAGTCCCGGCTCTCACAGAGCTTGGTGCCTAATTCCCCGCTGCAGGCAGGTGCTGAGCTCTGCCTAGGAACCCCCCTCCTGGGGCCAGGCAGCCCAGGCCCCTCGCTGCCCCCTGGGCCAAGGAGCCAGGCTGGGGCCTCACGGACCCAGAGTGGGCAGAGGGGGTGGGGCCCACCTGAGAGCTATTAGCACCTGGGGTGCGGGGTCCTTGTCCCCTCCTGTCTGTGCTGGGGGGGGGGGGTGAGCCCGACTCCCTAGCTGGGGGCAGATGTTAGGATGTTATGATGGCAGGGGAGGGTGGCAGGTGTCCAGTTTGGGAATGGAAGCGCCTGGACCCTCCCGTCCTGTCCCCTTCATACCCACTTGCCCCTAGAGCCTGGCTGGTGCAGTCATGGGGCCGGGGGCAGGGGAGCTGTCAAGTGTGGGGAGCAGACCGGGGCTGGATGGGGGGACCTGGAGTGCAGGGGGCAGAAAGGAGGGAAATGGACATGTCTAGGTTTTGGGCAGGGGGGGTCACAGCTTCCCCCAGGCTTCCCACCCCTATCACCTCAGCTCATTGGTTGGGAGGCAGTGACCTCACAGGGTCCATGGCAACAGCCAGGTGGGACAGGCTGCAGGGCTGGGGCATCTCAGAGACCCCCATGGCCTGGCTGCCTGGAGCCTCCTTTGTGAGGTTTCCCCTTGAGGGCAGAAGGGATTGAGGGTCCCATCTGGGAGTGTCTCTGTGGAGATTTCCCCTTTCCCCAGGCTGCAGTGTGTAGAAGCTATTTTATGTTTAGCTAGAAGCCATCTTGTACATCAGAAACCATTTCAGCTTTTCTCTCAAGCACGCAGACCAGAGTGAACTTTCTGTCACCCCGTGAGAAGAGGCCTACAGGATGGGCTATTGGTATGTGTTAATTGGGCTGGTTGGGACAGGAGATGTACTCCCTTGTACCTGTCCGCCATCTTGTTGATAAGGCTTTGTTTTTCCAAATTTAATTGAGGATTTCTGTAATCGGATGCCCTGACGTCAGACTGTTTGGCTAAGGGTATAAAGATACTAGGATTGATTGTATTAGCAGCCTTACTGGGCCCGGCTCTGCTGTGACCACGTTTGGCTCATGCTGTGCTTTATTAATTAATAAAGCTGTTTGTTAGCTGCCTAAACACAGAGGAGCGTGTTCTTGCTTCGACAAGTGGGAGGGGCTGGGGCAGGCAGGGTGACAGGAGGGGCTAGCACTGAACTGAAGAGAGACCTGGGAGAAGCAAGAGGGAGGGTTGCAAACACCCAATAAGGATGGGATTTGAACCCATGGTGCAGAGCACAATGGATTAGCAGTCCATCGCCTTAACCACTTGGCCACCTCATCTGAGTTGTTGGGGTTTGTTTCAAATGACCTGAAGTCAACACTTCAGGGAACCTTTGTGCCACTTGATGGCAGTCCGGGGACACCCATGGTGGGAAGGTTTTGGCTTTTCACAATGTTCCCTGGGTTGTTGTGCAAAGCTCAGTGCGGTAAAAAATCCAGACACCCCCGGGCTACATCTACCCTGCAGGCTTCTTGTGCAAGAACAGTTTTGTGCAAGAGTTCTTGTGCAAAAGGTCTTGCACAACAGTTTCCTGCACAGGAAAGCTCTGATGGCAATTTTAGCTGTAGGGCTTTCTTAAGCAAGAAACCGCTGTTGCCCGTCCACACTGCCTCCTTGTGGACGAGTTCTTGCACAAGAGGGCTTATACTTCAGTGGGAGAGGAATAACTCTTGCGCAAGAAGCCCTGTTTTCTGATGCTGTACTATAAATTTACTTGTGCAAGAACGTGCCTGTAGTGTAGACGCTCTGCAAGTTTTTGCACAAGAACAGCTGCTCTTACGCAAAAAGCCTGCAGTGTAGACACAGCCTGAGAGAGACAAGGAAAGGAAATGGCCAGAGCCTCCCCACAGTAGGCTGGTCCTCAACAGGGTGGGTGCATCTACTCAGCACCCTCACCTCAAAGTGAGCTGTGCAATGTGAGCAGGCTGCCCAGGGTTCCCAGGGGAAGGTCTGTGGGAAGTTTCCAAGGCAACAGCAACAACAACATTTCATAATCTACACTCACGTGACTGTGATTTATTCCTACACTAGCAAGTATCTCTGAAGGGATAAGAAATGCAGGGCCCAGGTCCAGGGAGCCGGGTCACATTCTCCTGCCTGAGTCTCAGTCCTGGCTAAAGCCTGGCTACAGAGAGAAGAGGCCAATGCAAACAGCCCCATGGCAGCAAGGGAGTCAGTACATGGGTGGGTGGAGCAGGGAGCTAGGGGCAGATCTGGGCTCTAACTCACTAGGGGTGCGTCCCACAGCTCCAAATAAGCAATGACATTGTGTAGCTTATTTTGAGTCAATTTTGAAATAGCTTATTTTGTAATTCGGTGCTGCCTACACGGCACTTAGTTTGAAATAAATCGCAATTCCAAAACATCCTTCCCTCCTCGTGCCCTGAGGTTTACAGGGACGTCGGAAAAGCGAGTCCATTATGGTTTGAATAAGGGGCTTGTTCTTAAGATGCGTCTGTGTGGTACGAGCACCACGTTCCAAACCTCCAAGCTAGCCGGCCAATGGGTGTCAGTCTCACAAGTGGCCCTTTCTGAAAGCAGCCTTGGGCAGCTGCAGGGATGTTGAAGGGAAAGGACTGAGCAGGGATCGTTGAATTGACGATGTAAATGCATGGTTGAGCGGGTGGTGTAGCAGAGAGGGCTTTGGTTTCTTCGACCATGGGACACTGTTCCGGGCACAAGGATTGTTAGGAAGAGATGGGATCCACCTAATGAAGAGAAGAAGGAGCATCTTCGTGGGAAGTCTTGCACACCTAGTGAGGAGGGCTTTAAACTAGGTTTGTCGGGGGACAGTGACCAGAACCCTGAGGGGAGTGGGAAAGTTGGATACCAGGAAGAAATGCAGAGAGGAAGGGGCAAGAAAGGAGGACCCCTGTTTCGAATGGAGGAGATAGGGCCATCAACTGGTTACCGGAAGTGTTTTTACACTAATGCGAGAAGCCTGGGCAACAAACAGGAAGATCTGGAGGCCCTGGCCCAGTCCAAGAAATATGATTTAATTGTGATAACAGAGACTTGGTGGGATGACTCGCATGACTGGAGCACTGTCATGGAAGGGTATAGACTGTTCAGGAAGAACAGGCAGGGGAGAAAAGGAGGAGGAGTTGCACTATATGTAAGAGAGCACTACGATTGCTCTGAACTCCAGTATAAAGAGGGAGAAAAACCTGTTGAGAGTCTGTGGGTTAAGTTTAAAGGAGCAAACAACAGCAGTGATGTTGTGATTGGTGTCTGCTACAGGCCACCGAATCAGGTGGATGAGGTAGATGAGGCTTTCTTCGGACAACTGAGAGAAGCTTCCAGATTGCAGGCCCTGGTTCTCGTGGGGGACTTTAATCACCCTGACATCTGTTGGGAAACCAATATGGCAGTACACAGGCAATGCAGGAAGTTTTTGGAGAATATTGGGGATAACTTCTTGACACAAGTGCTGAAGGATCTGACCAGGGGCCATGCGCAGCTTGACCTTGTGCTTACAAACAGGGAGGAACTAATAGGGGAAGTGGAGGTGGGTGACAACCTGGGAAGCAGTGATCATGAGATGGTAGATTTCAGGATCCTGACCAAAGGAAGAAAAGAGACTAGTAAAATACACACCTTGGACTTCAAAAAAGCAGATTTTAACTCCCTCAGAGATCTGATGGGCAGAATCCCCTGGGATGCTAACATGAAGGGGAAAGGAGTCCAGTTTCCAGTGGAAACTTGGACAAATGACCAGGGAGGAGTTTAAATGTATAGCTCAGGAATGCCAGGGGGTTATCAGGAAGGTGAAAGCACAAATGG
This sequence comes from Pelodiscus sinensis, assembly GCF_049634645.1. Taxonomy (NCBI): domain Eukaryota; kingdom Metazoa; phylum Chordata; order Testudines; family Trionychidae; genus Pelodiscus; species Pelodiscus sinensis. The sequence continues at coordinate 4,047,245 of NC_134741.1, forward strand.
AATTGCGACAGGCTAAGGATGTGAAGGATAACAAGAAAGATTTCTACAGGCATATTAACAAGAAGAAGGTGATCAGAGAGGGTATGCGGCCCCTCATGGATGAAGGAGGTAACCTAGTGACAGATGATGTGGGGAAAGCTGAAGTACTCAATGCTTTCTTTGCCTCTGTATTCACAGACAAGGTTGGCACCTGGACTTCTGAGCTAAGTGACACAAGATGGGATGAAGATGGCCAGCCCGTAGTGGGTAAAGAACAGGTTAGCAACTATTTAGAAAAGCTAAACGTATACAAATCCAAGGGTCCGGACTTAATGCATCCGAGGGTACTGAGGGAGTTGGCAAATGTCATTGTGGAGCCTTTGGATATTATCTTTGAAAAGTCGTGGAGATCGGGAGAAATCCCGGATGATTGGAAAAATGCAAATGTAGTGCCCATCTTCAAAAAAGGGAAGAAGGATGATCCAGGGAACTATAGGTCTGTCAGTCTTATCTCGGTTCTTGGAAAAATCATGGAAGCGATCCTTAAGGAATCCATTTTGAGGCACTTGGATGAGAGGAAAGTCATTAGGAATAGTCAGCTTGGATTCACAAAGGGCAAGTCGTGCCTGACCAATCTGATTAGCTTCTATGATGCGGTAACTGGCTCAGTGGACATGGGAAAGTCAGTGGATGTGATATACCTTGACTTTAGCAAGGCTTTTGATACGGTCTCCCACAATATTCTTGCCAGCAAGTTAAGGGAATGTGGATTGGATAAATGGACGGTAAGATGGATAGAAAGATGGCTAGAAGGCCGGGCCCAGCAGGTAGTGATCAATGACTCGGTGTCAGGATGGCGGTCATTTTCTAGCGGAGTGCCCCAAGGTTCGGTTCTAGGACCGGTTTTGTTCAATATCTTTATTAATGACCTGGATGAGGGGATGGATTGCACCCTCACCAAGTTTGCGGATGACACTAAGCTGGGGGGAGAGGTAGATACACTTAAGAGCAGAGATAGGGTCCAGAGTGACTTAGACAAATTGGAGGATTGGGCCACTAGAAATCTGATGAGGTTCAACAAGGACAAGTGCAGAGTCCTGCACTTGGGACGGAAGAATCCCAAGCATAGTTAAAAGCTGGGGACCAACCAGTTAAGTAGTAGTTCTACAGAAAAGGACCTGGGGGTTACAGTGGATGAGAAGCTGGATATGAGTCAACAGTGTGCCCTTGTAGCCAAGAAGGCTAATGGCATATTAGGTTGCATTAAGAGGAGCATTGCCAGCAGATCCAGAAATGTCATTATTCCCCTTTATTCGGCTTTGGTGAGGCCACCTCTGGAGTATTGTGTCCAGTTCTGGGCCCCCCACTACAAAAAGGATGTGGACGCATTGGAGAGGGTCCAGCAGAGGGCATCCAAAATGATTAGGGGGTTGGAGCATATGACTTATGAGGAGAGGCTGAGGGACTTGGGTCTATTTAGTCTGCAGAAGTGAAGAGTGAGGGGGAATTTGATAGCAGCCTTCAACTTCCTGAAGGGAGGTTCCAAAGAGGATTGAGAGAGGCTGTTCTCAGTAGTGACAGATGTCAGAACAAGGAGCAATGGTCTCAAGTTGTGGTGGGAGAGGTCCAAGTTGGATATTAGGAAAAACTATTTCACTAGGAGGGTGGTGAAGCACTGGAATGGGTTACCTAGAGAAGTAGTGGAGTCTCCATCCCTAGAGGTGTTTAAGTCTCGGCTTGACAAAGCCAGGTTGATTTAGTTGGGATTGGTCCTGCCTAGGGCAGGGTGCTGGACTTGTTGACCTTCTGAGATCTCTTCCAGTTCTATGGTTCTATGATTCTAAGTCCCACCAGAAGCACTTCAGCTGCTTTCTCATTTCCAGGGCACCTTTTACAGACCAGGCAATCCTTAGGCTGATTCTGGGGTGGGCTTGAGTCCAGACAGTTCCCATCTGACCCCAGTGAGGGTGGAGGGAAGGGCTGGTTCTTGGGGTTGGGGCTGGGAGTTGTTCTGAAAGGCTGCAGGTGCCGTTAGATCATTTTGTCCTTCCCTGTCTCCTACTAGTGCGGAGCAACACTCAGGATATGTCTACACTGCACTGCTCTTCTGGAAAAAGCTATGCAAATTTCAAAACCCAATTTCTGCAGCTTTTTCTGCTGGTGGTTTTTTTTTTTTTTTTTTTGGAAGAGGCTTTTCCAACATTTGGCCTGTGGACACTGGGCAAGTCACACAAGGGAGGCAGCAGGCAGAGCCGGCCCAATGCACCAGCCTCCCAGGGCAGGGAGGCCAAGCCACAAGCCTCCAGCAACTTCCTGGCCTGATTCATCTCACTTCCCCAGGCTGGCAGCAAGGGGCATTCTCAGCTGATGTCACCCCTTTCTGTCCCATGGGAGTTGGGATCATCCCAGGCACAGGCTGGTCAGCAGCTGCACTCACCTGGGCACTCAGGGGAGCAGCAATAAGAGAAGACTTTGTGTTTTTGCCTGGCTTCAAACCAGGGACCTTTTGCGCATTAGACAAAAGTGATAATTACTATACCAGAGAAGTAAATCTTGCTGCTAGAACTTGTCTGACTGTTCTGTTCCTGGCTCTTTCTAACACCCTGCTCTGTGGGGGAGGGGAATGCACCTTGTGAACACTCCACCTCTTGTTCTCAGGGAAGCCACTAACCCGAGCTGCCAGCTCCTCATTTCCTCACCAGCCCCTTGAGATTTGTAGCTCAAAGCTGGAGCTGCTGTGGAAGGAGGTGAAGCTACAGTAGCTGATGGGAGACAATCAGTAGGCGGAGGGTTATTTTATTTTTTCTCCTCTCTGGGCAGATGTGGCTAGAACTGAGGAGAAGAAAATCCTCTTCCCTTCTCAGAAGATGGAAATTGCAGTTGGTTCTCTCTTTGGTTCTACTAAAGCTGGACCCCAGGACTAGACTTTTTCTTTCCAAAACCCTGGTGAAAGCTGAGTGTAAATGGTTTGCAAACTGAGAATGTGAGTTAAAGGACCTCTATCCAGCATAGGGCTTGAACCCATGACCCTGAGATTAAAAGTTCCATGCTTTACCAACTAAGCTAGCCAGGCTGCATCCTATGCCTTACCCCATGACAGGGTCATCTCTCCCGTGACAGGTGAAGGGTCCGGGTTCAGGATTTCTTTTAGCGCTGCAGGAAGGGGCGATGGAGGAATCAAACCCCTTTGAAAGCTTTGTTCTCAGGGCACCAAGTGAGACAGGAGGAGTGTGAGCTGAGGAACCTGCCCCCCAGAAGGGGCGTTTGGGTGCACCCAGGTGCATCAAGAATTCAGGCCCTCAGACCAGTGCATTGGGGACAACGTGTGAGCCCTTCCATGAGCATTTTCTGCTCCCACTGGGGAAGGCAGCTGGGCAGGACCAGCCTGCAGCCCACGTCCCTTTCAGCCCCAGGTGCAGGTGGTAAGAGAGAGGGGAGGAAAGTCCATGGCCAGAGCCTCCTACCGGCAGGCTGGCCCTGTGCAGAGTCTGTGCATGATGGAGCCTCTCCCAGCAGGGCTCTGGCCTGTTCTCTGCAAAGTGCTCAGCTGGTTCAGTTTTTTGCAGGAAGGAGTGGGATCCATGAGCCCTGCTCCTCACCGACAGGAGTGTCCTCTTCCCTCCTTTTCACACATGGTATGTCCACACTGCTCTCCTCTACCACTCTACCCCTGAGCTACACCCCTATTTCCCATCTATCTTTACCTCAAGTCTTGGGAAATTACTCTCTGGCAGTACTGTCTGCAGGAGCAGGTGGTGCCGTGCACACATGGCGGGGGGAGGACGGCCCTCTATGGGCTTGGTCATGTGTGGTGTCCCCCAACCTATGATCAGCATGACGCTTCACGATAGCGCATCATCCCCTGAGCTCCCGCCTCCCTGCCCTGTGTGTGTTGCCACCTCACAGCACTCACCTCATGTTCCCGCCCGCGTGCCCAAAGATGTCTAGGAGGCCTCCTCCATCTGGGGGACCAGTTCCAGGGTGAGGGTCACAACGTTCCTGGAATCCTCATCCTGGAACTGCTGGTCATCAGGGTTGTTGTCCTGAAGCTGCAGCTGCTGCTGCCCAGGTGTCTCCATCCCAGACTCCAGAACCATTGTAGGAAACAGACACAGGCATTGGTGGTATAGTGGTGAGCATAGCTATCGTCTAAGCAGTTGATATGGGTTTAATTCCCAACCAATGCAAAGGGCAGAAGGAGTAATGAAGCCCCTTACAAAGGTTTTACTTTAACCCCAAAAAATGGGCACAAGTGGGTCCCACAGCTGGGAGCTGCTTTTCCAATAGGCAGGAAGTGCTTGATCACAGCCAAATGGTGGAGAAGCTACACTTGACCACCTGAAACATGAGAACAGCTCTTGGCCATGAGCCATGCAGAATGTCTGGCAGCCCCTTTGCTGCTCTTGAACTTGAGCTAAGAAGCTGTACCCGCCCCCTCCCAGAAACTTCTGTAACTCCTCTGCCATCCAATTCCTCCCCAGTTTCTTCCTGACACCTGCCCCCCACCCCCCTCAGCTGAGTACTTTCTAGGTGGGAGCTTCTAGGAACAGGCATTCCTGGCCACAGGGTGGGTCTGGGTCCTCTCAGCCTTTGGATCCATGTGCGATGTGATCCCAGGGGAACCATCTGCTGGAGTTTCTCCTTGTCCCATGGATCTCAGGGCAGGGGGACCCAGGGCCGGGGTCTGTATGCTGCCAATGGGTGTAACACATGCCAACATTTCTCCTTCCTCTGCCGGAGAGGGAGCCAGATAGTTCCCATGAGACCACATACAGATTAGCAGTGTCTGGAGAGGTGAAGCCACTGAATGGAAAAAGCAAGGAGAGCAGAGTGTCAGCTATTAGCTGAGAAACTCAAACATGGGGCAGTGTGGTGGTCCCATGGTGTAAGGAGCAGGACTTTGATTTCTGCAGTCTGAGTTCAAATCTCAGTGGGGCCTGCCAGTGAGGTGTTGGTTTGTGCAAATCTGTGAGAGTGAATCTCCTTCAAGTCCACATTGTGTGTCTTTACTTTTTCAATCTAAGGACTTTGAAAAAACTGTTTCCAAAAGCAGCTCCAGTGGCACAATGGGTCGGCCTGCAGTACTTATAAGACAGTGCACCCAGGAGACCTATTGAGGTTGTGAATTCAAACCTCATATGGAGCAGTGGTTTTCAGTCCCAGCTGGGCCGTCTTCTTGCATTGAACCCTGGGGGGGTGCTGGGATTTCACCCCAGAGGACAGGAGCAGTGAAAATTCCCCCTTTACATGTTATGGCCTCCAGGAGCGGCCGGAGGCCGGCTGCAGTAGCTGGCGCCCTGGGCGGGGCGGTGCAATTGGTGCCCCTGCCTGCACAGCTGTCAATGCCCATGATGTCATCATCGGGCGCCCTGGTTAGTGGTGCCCTAGGCAGCTGCCTAGCTCCCCTAGGCCCACAGGCCACCGGTGATGGCCTCATCAGAGCGATTGCTGGGTGGCCATAATGTGAGGCCAACTGGCACAGAGAGGTTTGGACCCTTGACCCTCTTTCTGCTGGGTCCATCTTCTCCCCCCTGCTCCACCCATCAGCATCCACCGTCCCTTTCAGCCTCTGGGTCAGCTCAGGAAAATAGGTAGGAAATGGGACAAAGTCAGGAGACAAGCAACAAATCCCCAAACTTCCCCTGTGCTCTGAGAGCCTCCCTGCCTGAGACCCCAGAGCCCTCCCTTGGGCTGCCTCAAGAAAGCTTTTGTCAATGTCTGGGATTGAACCAGGGACCTTTAGAACTACTGTCTAATGTGCTCCCAACTGACCTACTTTGGCACCTGAAGTAACTGTTTTCCACCTCTTGCCCTTGCCCTTCTCTCCCAGTATGTCTCCACTGCATGTTTCACTTGCACAAAAACCTCCCCCCTGTGCGTGTGGCTGGCAGTGGTTGCTAGATGGATCCATTCACATGTAGCTTTACTGAAACCCCCCTTGTTTCTGCCTTGAGCCTCCCCCAGCCCAAAGGCTGGTGCCCAATAGAACAGTCCCCATAAGAAATGTGTCACTTTCACCCCTGGGAGCAGCTCAGCCATGCAAAGGGGCTGCCTGGGGCCGGACATTAGCCCTGGAGGGCAGGGGTGGGTGTGGCAGTGACATCACAAGGGCCTTTTGCATCACCTCAGTTTATTGGCTAATGGAGGTTGGGAGGCAGTGACCTCACAGAGAGTCCATGACAATGGCCAGGTGGGACAGGCTGCAGGGCAGGGGCCATCTCAGAGCCTCCCCCCCCCCACCCCCACGGCTTTGCTGCAGGGAGTCTCTTTGAGATCTGTTTCTGAGGCCAGAGAGAGAATGGGAGTCCAAAGAATGAGTGTGAGAAGGAGCCTTCTGCTCTCCCACCAGCTAAAAGACCTAGAAGACAGAGAGGTGGGAGAAGGGTCCTGACTTAATCTCTTGGATCACAGCTTCTGTAACAATGAGGTAAGATGAATGGGTAGGCAGTTGTCATATGACAACTAAGGCTGGTTTCACTGACTGGGAATTGAACCCAGACATCAGCAGTGAAAGCACCACACCCTACCCTCTACACCATCAGGGACACATGGGTGCAGTTCTTTCCTTACCTACATTAGCCTTTCACCGGCCACTTTCTGTCCCCTTCAGGACAGGGGTCCATTTTCCATTGTCCAGCGGGGACAAGAACAGAAACCAAACAGAACATCAGAACAGCCAGATGGGGCCATGCCAGTTGCCCAACTAGCCCAGGATCCTATCTCACAACAGCAGCCAATTTCATTGCCCAGTAGGAATCCTCAGGACAGACAATTGTTAAGTGATCCCTCCCGTCACCAATTCTCAGCTTCTAGAATACACCAGCTTTGGATACCTTCCCTGTCCATCCGGGTTAAATGCCATTGATTAACCTTTCCTGCATTAAATTATCCAGTTCTTTTCTGGACCTTCTTGTAGATTTCACCTTCACAACATCCTCTGGCAAGGAATTCCACTGGGTGCAAAAATGCTTCCTTTTGGTTTATTTTTAATTTGGGTACTTACCAGTTTCATTCTCTCACCCGGGATCTTCAGTAGGAGAAAAAAAAATTCTTATTGTTTTCTGCACCCTTGTCATCATTACACTAAACCCTGCCCCGTCGCCCCTGAGTCGTCCCTTTCCCCAGCTGAGAAGAAGAAGTTCCATGAACTCCTGGGAGCTGCTGTTCCAAAGAAGAGGCATTTCCCGTGGAAAAGATGGCCCAGCCCAAACACCTACACAGAGCCCCAGAAAATACCAATGGACACTGGGCACTTGTAAAGCTCCTCTCGGGCAGCACTACGCAATGGATCCGTCTGGCCATCGGGCTGACTAACCCATCAACAGACGAGTCCCAGTGAGACTTCTCAGCCCAAGTGCAGAGACTGTGGAGTCTCCCACTCCCAGCCCAGTGGCAGAGGGGGGCAGCGCCCTGAGGAGGCGGGTCCCGAGGCAGCGGAGACCTTTGAAGGGAACGGAGACGTAAGGTCAGAAGGAAGGAGAACAAGTCACATCTTCTCAGGTGAGATGTGGTGGGAAACTACCAGATCCGGTGCAAGCCGAGCTCCAAGGGCTGGTTCCTGCCTGGTGGCTCCTTGCAGGGCCTAGCTTGAGAAGCGCCAAGGAGCCGTGTGTGGCCAGGAGAAAGGGTGCAGAAGGAACGTGGATGCAGGAGCAGGGTGGAGGGTCTGGCCAGGATTGAGGGAGCAGGAAAAAGGGAGGGTGTGCAAGCAAGCTGGAGGGGCTGGTTGGGAAGAAAGTGCGGGAAATGAGGTGGCTGGGGTCTGGGCATGAGGCAGAACATGCTGTGTCTTTGGCTACGTCTACACTGGCATGATTTTCCGGAAATGCTTAAAACGGAATACTATTCCATTTTCAGTTTTTCCGGAAAAGCGCGTCTACATTGGCCCCGGAGTTATCGTCATAACGAAGCGCTTTTCCGGAAAAGCGCGTCTACATTGGCGGCGCGCTTTTCCAGAAAAGCAGAAGCCCGGAGCCATTTTGAAGAGGGCAAAGGCCACCAGCCCTTTCTGGGGGCGGGGCCACAGCACCGTTCAGACACGTGCTTAAAGGGGTCTCGCCGGGCAGCCGTTGGTCTCCTGCTCCCGTGCCTTGGGGCCTCTGCCAGGGACTGACACCCTTCGCAGGTCTGTGGGTGCCCTTTGACTTTTGGGGACACCACCCTTTGGCCCCCAACAGCTTTTCCCTGCGGTTTTTTTTTCTGCCCTGCTCTGTCTACTATGGAGCCACGGGTGGCCATGTGCCTCGTCGGGCCCCTCTTGGGGCTGTTCCGCTGGCTGCAGCTCGTGCTGCAGGCCGGTGCCATGCTGTTCATGGACCAGGAGGCAGAGATCACCTTGGACACCCTCACCAGGGGGGCCCTGGCAACCCTGTCTCATCAGCACCCCACCGTATACTGGCCACTCTGGAGTTTGGACATCAGCACCGACTGGTGGGACCGTGTGGTCCTCTGACTATGGGATGACCACCAGTGGGTCCGGAATTTTCGGATGAGGAAGCAGACCTTCTTGACGCTGTGCACCTGGCTCACCCCCGCGCTGCAGAGAACCGCCACCCGGCTGCGGGCACCCATCCCCGTCAACAAGAGGGTTGCCATCGCGCTGTGGAAGCTGGCCACACAGGACAGCTACCGCTCGGTGGCACACCAGTTCGGGGTGGGAAGATCCACCGTGGGAGTGATCGTCATCCAGGTAAGTCCCAGGGGGAGTGGGATGGGGGGAGGGTGCTCCACTCCAGGCCCAGGGATACCCAAGACTCCAGAATGGGTCGCCCAGGGGTTTCGGCCGTCCCTCCCTTGCACAGGCCCGCTGGTGGGGGGGAGTCATGGGGGGCCCTGGGGTGTGTGTGTGTGTGTGTGTGTGTGTGTGTGTGTGTGTGTGTGTGTGAACAGAGGGAATCAAGGGGGGGACCCAAGGGAGCACACGCTCACCCCTGGCTGTATGTAATGTGTTCCCTTGTGTTTCCCTGCACCCTTCTGCAGGTTGTCCATGCCATCAATGACGTCCTGCTGCTGAGAATCATCCGCCTGCGCGACGTCGATGAGACCATGGCCGGCTTCGCTGCCCTCGGGTTCCCCAACTGCGGGGGAGCCCTGGACGCCACCCACATCGCCATCCGGGCCCCAGAGCATCGAGCAGCCCACTTTATGAACAGAAAGGGGTACTGCTCCATCGTCCTGCAGGCCCTCGTGGATCACCGGGGCCGCTTCCTGGACATCTACGGCGGCTGGTCCGGCCGGGCACATGACGCCCGCATCCTCCGGAACTCAGGACTATTTCAGAGGTTGGAGGCGGGCACCTACTTCCCCCGGCGGGACTTGACTGTTGGGGATGTGCCGATGCCCATCTGCATCGTTGGGGACGCGGCCTACCCCCTGATGCCCTGGCTCATGCGGCCCTACACAGGGCAGCCGGACCAGAACCGGGCCCGGTTCAACGACCGCCTCAACCGGGCCCGAAACCCAGTGGAGCTGGCATTTGGACGCTTAAAAGGCCGCTTCCGTTGTTTGCTCACCCGTCTCGACATGGGTGAGCAGAATGCAATGGAGGTGCTGGCCGCGTGCTGCGTGCTCCACAATATTGTGGAGCGCAGTGGGGAGGCCTTCCTCCCTGCATGGGTGGCAGCTGAGGCACAGACCTTGGACCAGCCCGCCACAGCTGCCATCCGCCAGGCGCGCCAGGAGGCGGTGCGCATTAGAGGGGCCCTGGTGGACATGTTTGCCCAAGCCCCCTAGCAGGGTCGCTTGGGTCACCCCAGAGTACTCCGTCCCAGCTCCTACCCTTCCCCACCTCCTCCCCTTACCTCCCCCCCCCCCAATAGTATAGTAAAGCGTCGGGTCACAGCACATCGCGGCCGTCATCGAGTCTGTTCGTCGGGCGTAGTTAGGGTTTTTCTTTTAAGTTAGGCTAGGGTTTAGGCCACCATCGCCGTCCTGAAGAACAGCCAACAGGATTTGGGACTTGTGCAGAAGGCTCACATCAGTGACATCTTCGATGGATCTCCTGGCTCTTCCTCTCCTGAGGCCCGGAAGACCCAAAGGACTGACATGGCCAGCAAACCATTTCAACAGCTGTGAAGAGGAGTTCTGGCTGTTCTGGTCTTAGGCTGCCTTGGAGGTGAGTTCTGCTTCAAGGTCTTCTCTCCTCCTCCTTGGTCTTCCTTTCCCTTTTCCTTCCTCTTCTCTTCTCCCCTTTTCCTTCTTCTTGCTGGGCTCCTTCTTGGACCCCAGTTTATATAGAGAAACTCAATACTGCTTAGTTCTTCCTTAACCAATTATTTTAGTATAATTTCACTCACCAAACATAACATACTGTATCAGAATGACCTAACCAATCATACCCCACCGCCTTAGTTGATTTACACCTAGCAAAATCAATTACACAGCAGACAGAAACAGATCCAAACCAGACTATCACACAGACAAACATCAGGAAAGTGAGGCCAAGAATCATAGAATACCAATTGCACACCCACAACTATTGGTAAGCAGTCTTTTGCCAGACAAAATGCTGTTAATTGAGTTTTCTCTACCCACCTTGAGATCTGCTTCTTCCCTGGTGACAGTGGGTGCCACTAGGATAAGATCCCTTCTCACAGCCTAGTGTGACACTATTTCAATGTCATTTAGATGGAATGTGAGCATGTGACTCCAGGCTTTACAGCTAATTGCTGCTGCTCTTCAGTGTGGCTGCAGAAAAAGGCTTTAGTTTAGATCCGTGGTCACCAACCCGTCGATCGCGATCGACTGGTCGATCACAAGGCCTCGACCAGTCAATGGAGAGGTGTTTGAACACTCCCACCTCCCATTTTCCCCCCACCTCCAAAAAGCCCCACTACCTACCTCTAGTGTAGTGCTGGCTTCCCGCGGGGTGGATGGAAGTCCTGTCTGAAGCCCACGTCACTTCCGGGGGTTCCAGAAGTGCTCGGGCTGCTCCCCTCCCACAGCTCTGTTGCATGCTGGGGGAGGAGACGTCGGCTCTGGAGGAGGAGTGCAGCGGTTTCCTTGTGCCGTTAGCGCTGCAGGGGTGAGTAGAGCGCAGGGGTTTCCCTGCACTGCAGGAGCAGGGGGTCGGCCCTGGGGTTTGTCCACACTGCAGGAGGGGAGGCGGTTGGCCAAGCCATGCCGTGCCATGGGAGGGGGGTTTGGCCCTGGGACCAGCGCCCATGGGAGTTGGGTTGGCCAGGCTGGGCCGCACTGTGCTGCGGGAGGGGGTTGGCCCCAGGGCAGGTGCCTGCAGGGGTTGGCCGTGCTGTGGGAGGGAGCTGGCCACGCCGCACCGCACCATGGGAGAGGGGATTTGGCTCCGGGTCAGGCACACGCAGGGTTTCCCTTCACCAGAGGGGCGGGGGGAGTCGGGCCCGGAGGAGGCACGTGCTGGATTCCCTCAGGGTGGGGTGGGGGAGAATCCTAGGAGGAGGCAGATTCAGGGGACTCTTTGCTGCCACTGGCCCCCCGCCCCCTGTCCATACTCCCCGCTCCCCAGACCCCACTCCCCTTTCCTGAGCCACAGAACTGTCCCCACTCTCCTGTCCCCAGCTACAGAACTCTGTCCCTATTCCCGTCCCCACAGGCACTCTGTCCCCTGCTGCAGAAACCTGTCCTCTGCCCTCCCAGCACCCTGTCCCCAACCACAGAACTCTGTCCCCACAAAATGTATAATTATAAATGCTTCATTGTAGATTTAAATAGCATGAATAAAAACCAGACCATTTATTTCATAACTATAAACACGTGATTTTAATTTTATATGTCTCATAATTTAAAAATAAACTGTTTATCAGAGTGTGTCAGTGGGGGCTAGGGATAGCAAGTGATGGACAGGAGGAGAATAGAGAGGGCAGGGCTTCAAGGAAGGGGCGGGGCGGTAGATCTTCACCTGTTCTGAGATTTAAAAAGTGATCTTGGTTGTAAGAAGGTTGGAGATCACTGTTTTAGACCTACTGAATAGTTACAGGGCTTCCAATAGGGTTACAGAAAAGCCACATTGTTATATAGAACCTTTCCAGGTCAAAGACAGCAGGATCCAGAAGCACAGACAAAGGTAGGTAAACACAACTGCAAAGGGACTTGAACCTTCAATCTTCTGACCAAAAGTCAGACACCTTGTCTTTTAGGCCATGAAGTCTTACCTCACTTAGGAATGAACTTCTTGAAATGTGTGAGTAGAGAAACATCTCCCAACTCCATCAGGTTTTATCATTTTCCTTGTTTGGGGGTTTAGAAATCACGTCTGAGCTGGTGAATTATTCTTATTGTGTGTAACTAAGAATTGCAGCCCAGGGATTTTTCCTGAGTTTATGTTACTTCATGGCTCTCTACCACATAGGTTATCTCCATACTGCATCTCTCCTCCGCAAAAGCTTATGCAAATGAAGCACAGATTAGCATATTGCCATGCTCGTTTGCATAATTAATTGGGGTCTGTTTTTGCACAAGAGGCTTTTGCACAAAAAGGAGCTGTGTAGACTGGGGCTCTTCCTGCCTCCTGCTTCCCCTGGCTCCAGCCTGGCCTCGGCCTCTTTCCTGTCGGCTCCATGCGGCCAGGGGGAAGCAGAGGGCCATTTCAGAGTCTGGCTGGGGGCCGCGACCTGTCCATGCCCTGATGGGGGAGGGGACAGTGTCACACGACTTCTACTAGAGCTGGTACTTAAATAAAAACAAGCAGCTGGGATGGGGCAGCTGGAGGGAGCCGGGAGAGCAGAGGCAGCATGAGAGCTGAGAGTCCCAGGTGCCCACCAAAAGCATCAGCTGTTTGTCCCATGGCACAAGGGGCAGCCCTCAGGGCTCTGAACTTTGCAACTTGAGTTCAACTGTCATTGGGATTTTCCTAGGCTGGTTGTTGCAAAACCCTCCTGCTTTTGGTTTCTTGTTCTCAGACTGGTGAGAAGAGATTTTTGTGCCTTCTGCTGGGTGTCTAATGCATATTGGCGCTCGGTCTCTCATCCGGCTGGCTCAGATGAGCTGGGGCCAGGAAACCTATCAGGCTGGCTAGAGATTCAGGGGGCTGAGTTTGTGTTTGTCACTGCTTCCCCTGATGCCCTCAGGTCCGGTCCCAGCAGCTGCCAGGCTCTGCTGATTGCCCCCTGGCCTCTGCTAACCCACATGTTGGGTGTGGAGCTATTGCCTTGGGCATAAGAACAGTCTGGGAGAGTGAGCAGCACAGGTGAGAGTCTAGAACAAGATTCACTCAACCGGTTTGGTTCTTTTGGGTCTGCCCCTTCTGCACCCCTGGAGACATTGAAACAAAATGACCCAGGAGAAGAACCCAGCTATTTTACTTTTGCTGTGACATAAATGGATCTAGCTCAGGGGTCCTTCTGCATGTGAAGCGCCCCTGTGCTCCTGGGTTCTTCTGCCCCTCGCCTGCGATGCCATCCACTTGGGGGAGCACTTGTCCTGACACTTGTAGATGGGCCAACATGTATAAATGAGCATTACCCAGGCACCCTTCGGTAGCTCAGCTGGTACACTTGCAGACTGTAGTGCCTGCTTCGCAAGTGATCCTTAGATAGCAGTGAAACTGACAAAAAGATTGTGGGTGCCAGCTGCCAATCACATTTCTTGGGCTGCACAGGTCTTGAGACCCCTCCGAGGCTGGAGGAAAATGGGGAATGGCTGCGCTTTGGGATGCAAAGGTGTCTGCAACCATCAATTAGAACAGTTTTAGAGACACTTATCATTTTTCAGAAGAGGCTTTTCTGACATTTGTCCCATCTAGAAAACCTCCTCTTTGAGAAGAGCCCTTATTCCTAATAAAATGAGAACACCGAAAGAACACGCCCACTGTTTTGGAAACTGATCTAAAAAAGTTGACCCATTCCATGGACGCGGCAGAGTTTTTCACAGATACAAAAGGTATCCTGGAAAAGCTCAATATTTGGCATATAGCCAAGAAGGGTATCTGTATTGAGACTGCAGCTAAAAAGGGCACTGTGGCTTAGCTGGCTAAAGCACCTACCTTGTGAGCAAGAGATCCTTGGTTCAAATCCTAGTGGTACCTTGTTATAGCCTTTGCTCATGTCTTTCTGGGACTCAGAAGAGACCTCCCCTGGCCACCCATGAATTCCTGCTGGCAAGGGAGGGGTTGCTGATATCAGGAGGTTTCCCTCCCCAACCCTGGAACCCTTGCCCCCCAGCTTCACAGAGAAGGGGACACAACAGGGTCTGGGATGGAAGGAGCAGTCTGACTGTGCTCAGCAACCTTATAGGGGCACCAGACATCCTGTCACTCACTCACACATGCTGTCTTGTCAGGTGTTCTGCCCCAACACACACTTGGGTGAAGGTGTTACTTTTTTATTGCTGCCTCCATCACTTCTGCCTCTGCCAGGTGAAAGGAGGCTGCTTGGGCCCTGCCGAGCATCCACACTGCCCTCATGCGCAAGAGCTCCTGTGCAAGAGGGCTTACACCTGCTAAAAACGAGCATTGCTCTTACACAAGAAGTCCTCCCTTACCGCGCCGTACTGTAAATCTTCTTGTGCAGGAGCAGACGGGCAGTGTGGACGCTTTCCGGAAGAACAGCTGTTCTTGTGCAATAATCCACCAGTGTAGACGTAGCCCAGGTGTCCCTGCAGATGGGACGGGAGGGTTCTATGCTGTGCCAGGGGGTGGGTAGCTTTGTTACCTCAGTTTGTGTGTTTATTGGTTGTGTGGAGGGGAAATTGTGAAGTAGTGTGTTATGAGTCCTGATTAAACCAGACTAAGGTAGCTGGTTCGAACCATCTATCTTAGTTCAAAGCAAGGAAGTTTGCCAGTTGGAAGTTTCCTGCCTTTCCAAATTGCACATGGTACTAGTGCTCTGCACCCCATTCTAATTCTTTGCACTCGGTACCAAATGTTGTGCACACAGCCCAAATTGCTCTGCACTTGGCTCAAAATAGCTGCACACGGTTCAGAATGTTATGCACCCCACCCGCAAAAGAGTGCACTCAGCACCTTTGGAATCTTCCCGCCAGAGAGTGCTTAAATACCCCAGTTCAGTAGTGGTTCAGGTTCCCTTTTTCTTGCTGGGTTCCTGATTGCGTTTGGTTCTGTATAATGTCTCTCTGTGGTAGCGTAAATGGTAGAATGAGTGAGAGAGTGTGAGCTCAGTCAGTGTAGTGTTTGTGTGAGTGTGGTGGGTTCTATTTTTTGGGTTTTTATGCCTGTGGAGAATTCCTGGGTGAACACCATTTGGATCCCATTGGATTATTACCGGAGAGCGGAAGGCCTTAGACTTATAGTCCATATCCCGTCCATCATCAGACCAGAGGGCCTGATCCTGAAGGGATTTCCTCACTGTTCCTCTGCCACGGCTTGCAACTAGCCAAGGCATAGAGGTGGTGAGCGCCTCAGCTGTTCTAGGCCACGTGAATGTAATGTATAGTCCTGTTGTTTAGGGGTCTTTACTATCTGCTTTGTCTTCGGGGATAGGGAGGATTATAGAGTTATTGTTACATGCTGTTCTATATCTTAAATTTAAAATATATTGTTTGGCCCCAAATTGTGACTCGGAGTTTTATTTGGAAAATCACGCGCCGGTGATAGATACGGCCACGAGTAATCGACCTTAGGGGATCCCTTCTTTTGGGACTTGGGATATTTACCATCTGCACTACAAGTCAGGGAGTGTCTAATATTAGGTTTAAATTAATCGTTACTGCGTCCCATGGTAACACTGCAGAGACGTCGCTGCAAGTGCCTGAAGAGCCTTTCTGAAAGGGCTACTTACGAACTTGCTTTCACTAGATGCCCTAGCTCAGTTGGTTAGAGCATGGTGCTAATAATGCCAAGGTTGTGGGTTCAAGCTCCACAGGCACATTTGTCTACTTCTAGCTGTCTGCTATGGACAGGGAAGTGGAGAGCTGGTAGGAGGAGGCTTGAGACTGCACGGACCCAGTGGCTAAAAGGGCCTTGTCCTGGCCTGCTTTCCCCAATAGGAGGGAAAATCTTTCTTCTCCCTCCATTGTCCCCAATGGGGTGGCCTGATGCCCAAATTCCTGTTGCTGCAGTGGTTACCGCAAGGCTCTTCAGCACAAATCACACAGCGCTGCTTCCAACTGCCTGGTCACCTGCTTCAGTGGCCCAGCAGCCCTTCTGAACCCAAACTGCTCCTGTTCCTGTGGCTTCTCCTCCTGGAGCCTCCCCATGGCTTCCGAGGCCCCTGCACATGAGGAGGCAGTGAGACCATCCAAGGCAGATGCCAGTCCCAGCACCATCCCTGAGCCCCACTTCCCCCTTCTTCCCCTTTCCGCCATCCTCCTCCCCAGTTCTACATTCCCCACATAAAAACCAGAAAGTTTTTTCTTTGCACAAGGAGAAGTCCTGTTTGCATTCCCGGAAGGGGGAGAGGAAAGTGGGAAGAGCGGGCAGGGAAAGGGGGGCGGGGGAGGCACAGAGAAATACGCCAGCATCACGCGCCTTCTCTGAGAATGGACCCACGTTCTGAAGGGAACAGAAAGTGGCCTGCGAAGGGCGAGTGTAGCTGAGCAAATAAGTGTGCTTCTTGTTTCCCTGATGGGTTAGTAGCTAGGGGTCAGCACTTTGCGTGCTGTGGCCGGGCTTTGATTCCCAGTCAGGGAAAACAGCCTCATCTGTAGTCATAAAATTGGCCAAGTATTTGCTCTTCCCATCAGTGCTGGGGGGGGGGGGGGGGGTGGGAGGGCCTGGGGTGCCAAAGACAGGCTCTGGCTGGGTGACTCCTGGCCAGCAGCCAAGAACATTTCTGAGGCAGCTGCTTCCCTCCCTCAGCTGTGCAGAGACTTGTAGTTCCTGGAAGTGGGGCTGTCTCCCCTCCTTTGCCTTGGGCCCATTTGGCCATGGTTCAAGGGGGTTGCTGATTCTGTAAAAGCTGCCCTGGTAATGAAGAAACAGCTAAAGTGACACTAGCAAGAACTGAACCCACAACCTTTGAATGAGTGACTGGCCTGGCTCACACTAAATAATCCAGCTTCAACTTGCCCCACGTGCTATGCAGCCCACAACCCTCTTGGGCTGCTTCACAGCCTGGTGATGACTGGGGTAGAGGAAAGGGAAGCACTGAGCCAGAATCTGTGCTGGGTAGAAACTGAACTGAGCCCGCTTGCCGGGAGCTGCTCCTGCCCCCAGGCCCTGCCTCCTGCCCTCTGTCCTCCACTCTTAACTTTCTTACAGATGCTGTTTTATCACACCCCTCTCACCCCCAGCCTGACTGTCCTGCCCCACTTCCCAAAGGAGCCCTTGTGTGGCCATGGACAGAGGCTGCACTGGGGGATTGGCCCTGACTGCCCAGTACCGTGTGATGCTGGCGGCAGAGCACAATCTGGTCTGGGAGCAGCTGTAGCAGACATTAGGGGGTGCAGGAGTGGTCTGAGGCCGGCTGCGGCAGCTGACGCCCCAGACAGAAGGTGCGATCGGCACCAGTGCCTGTACGGCTGTGATGTAATCACAGGGCGCCCTGGCAGTCATGACATCATCATCGTGCACATGGGCTGGTGACGCTCTAGGCAACTGCCTATTTCCCCAGGCTCACAGGCTGTCACTGAGGGGGTACAGAGCCAACTGGCTGGGATTTTTGTGAGATCCTCAAGCCACATGTAGCCAGCGTCCCCCAGCCCCCTTGCCCTGTCCTGGGGAGCCAGACACTGCCAGGGCTGGAAGGAAATGGGGAATGGCTGCACGTTGGGAGGCAAAGGTGTTGTCTGGCACCATAGGGTAGAAAAGTTTCACCAAACTGCATGCAGAGAGCACCATGGCTTAGCTGGCTCAAGCTACTGGCTAACAAACACAAGATCCTGGGTTCAACTCCCAGTGGTGCCTGTTGGAAGCCTTTGCTCACATTTTCCTATGTGCTTCTGGGACACAGAAGAGGCCTCCCCTGACCACCCATGGAACTGCTGGTTCAGGAAAAGGCTGATTGGAGAGGAGTGTTGGGAAGAAGGAAACCACAAGTGAGAAGCACCTGATGCCCACAGGCCCTCACTCTCTGGAGCTGCAGAGGTTGCATTTGCAGGATCTCTGGGCACTGACAGCCCCAGGGAATCACAAGGGTTTGTGGTGCCTGGCTCTCCTGTCCTACCAATTGCAGTCAGAGCCCTGCCTTGCCAGTGCCAGTCACAGCAGCCTCTGCACCAGCTCCAGGCTTGTTGTTTCCTTCTTCCCAACACTCCTCCCCAGTCAGCCTTTTCCTGGACCAGCAGTTCCATGGGTGGCCAGGGGAGGCCTCTTCTGTGTCCCAGAAGCACATAGGAAAATGTGAACAAAGGCTTCCAAAAGGCACCACTGGGAGTTGAAGCCAGGACTTTCAACTTACAAGGTAGGTGCTTTAGCCAGCTAGGCTATGATGCCCTTTTTGGCAACAGTCCCAGTACAGATACCCTTCTTGGCTATATGCTAAATATTGAGCTTTTCCAGGATATCTTTTGTATCTGTGAAAAACTTTGCTGCGTCCATGGAATGGGTCGACTTTTTGAGATCAGTTTCCAAAAAAGTGGGACTTGTCTGTTGATGGGTTAGTCAGCCCGATGGCCAGCCAGATCCATTCTGTAGCGCTGCCCGAGAGGGAGCTTTACAGGTGCCCAGTGTCCATTGGTATTTTCTGGGGCTCTGTGTAGGTGATTGGGCTTGACCATATTTTCCACGGGAAATGCCTCTTCTTTGGAACAGCAGCACCCAGGAATTCATGGAACTTCTTCTTCTCAGCTTGGGAAAGAGACGACTCAGGGGCGATGGGACAGAGTTTTGTGTAATGATGACAGGGGTGCAGAAAACAATAAGAATTTTTTTCTCCCACTGAAGATCCCGGGTGAGAGAATGAAACTGATAAGTAACCAAATTAAAAATAAACGAAAAGGAAGCATTTTTGCACCCAGTGGAATTCCTTGCCAGAGGATGTTGTGAAGGTGAAATCTACAAGAAAGTCCAAAACAGAACTGGATAATTTAATGCAGGAAAGGTCAATCGATGGCATTAAACCAGGATGGACAGGGCAGGTGTCCCTAGCTGGTGTATACCAGAAGCTGAGAATGGGTGATGGAGGGGATCACTTAACAATTGTCTGTCCTGAGGATTCCCATTGTGCAATGAAATCGGCTGCTGTCATGAGACAGGATCCTGGGCTAATTGGGCAACTGGCATGGCCCAGTCTGGCTGTTCTGCTGTTCTGTTTGGTTTTTGTTCTTGTCCACTCTGGGCAATGGAAAATGGAGCCTTGTCCTGAAGGGGACAGAAAGTGGCCTATGAAAGGCTAATGTAGGTAAGGAAAGAAATGCATTCATGTGTCCCTGATGGTCTAGTGGGTAGACTTTGGTGTGCTCACTACTGAGGTCTGGGTTTAATTCCCAGTCAGAGAAACCAGCTTCACATGACAACTGCCCACTCATTCATCTTACCTCATTGTTACAGCAGCTGTGACCCAAGAGATTAATTGAGGGCCCTTTTCCCACCTCTCTGTCTTCTAGGTTGTTTAGCTGGTGGGAGAGGAGAGGAGAAGGCTCCAACCAGGCTCCTCCTCACACTCATACTTGTGACTCCCAGTGACTCCCATTCTCTCTCTGGCCTCAGGAGTAGACTCCTTGCAGCAAAGCTGTGGGGATGTCTCTGAGTGACCCTGCAGCCTGTCCCACCTGGCCACTGTCATGGACTCTCTGTGAGGTCATCACCTCCCAACATCCTTTAGCCAATAACATGAGGGGCTGCAAAAGGCCCTTGTGATGTCACTGCCACACCCACCCCTGCCCCAGGCAGCCCCTTTGCCTGGCCGAGCTGCTCCCAGGGGTGAAAGTGACACATTTCTTACAAGGACTGTTCTACTGGGCACCAGCCCTTGGGCTAGGGGAGGTTCGAGGTTCAAGGCAGAAATGAGGGGGGGTTCAGTAAAGCTACATGTGAATGGATCCATCTAGCAACCACTGCCAGCCACACGCGGGGGGGGGGGGGGGGGGAAGGTTTTTGTGCAAGTGCAACATGCAGTGGAGACATACTGGGAGAGAAGGGCAAGGGCAAGGGGTGGAAGGCAGGTATATTAGGTGCCAAAGTAGCTCAGTTGGGTGAGCATTAGACTGAAGATCTAAAGATAGCTGATTCTATCCTGGACCTTGGCAAAATCCTTTGTTCTTGAGGCAGCTCATGGGAGGGCTCTGGGGTCTCAGGCTGGGGGGCTCTCAGCAAACTGGGCTCTCAGAGCACAGGGGAAGGTTGGGGGTTTGTTGCTTGTCTCCTGACTTTGTCCCATTTCCTGCCTCTTTTTCTGAGCTGACCCAGAGGCTGAAAGGGACGGTGGCTGCTGATGGGTGGGGCGGGGGGGAGAAGATGGACAAGAAGGACCCAGCAGAAAGAGGGTCAAGGGTCCAAACCTCTCTGTGTCAGTTGGCCTCACATCGTGGCCACCCAGCAATCGCTCTGATGAGGCCATCGCCTGTGGGCCTAGGTGAGCTAGGCAGCTGCCTAGGGCACCACTAACCAGGGTGCCCGATGATGACATCACAGGCATTGATAGCTGTGCAGGCAGGGGGGCCGATTGCACCACCCCGCCCTGGGCGCCAGCTGCTGCAGCCGGCCTCCGGCCGCTCTTGGAGGCCATAACATGTGAAGGGGGAATTTTCACTATTCCTGTCCTCTAGGGTGAAATCCCAGCACCACCAGGGTTCAATGCAAGAAGACAGCCCAGCAGGGGCTGAAAACCACTGCTCCAGGTGAGGTTTGAATTCACAACCTCAGTACGTCCCTTGGGTGCACTGCAGGCCGACCCATTGTGCCGCTGGAGCTGCTTTTGGAAGCAGTTTCTTCAAAGTCCTTAGATTGAAAAAGTAAAGACACACAATGTGGACTTGAAGGAGAGGGGCAAGGAGATTCACTCTCACAGATTTGCACAAACCAACACCTCACCAGCAGGCCCCACTGAGATTTGAACTCAGATTGCAGAAATCAAAGTCCTGCTCCTTACACCATGGGACCATCACACTGCCCCATGTTTGAGTTTCTCAGCTGATAGCTGATACTCTGCTCTCTTTGCTTTCTCCATTCAGTGGCTTCACCTCTCCAGACCCTGCCCATCTGTATGTGGTCTCATGGGAACTATCTGGCTCCATCTCCAGCAGAGGAAGGAGAAACGTTGCCATGTGTTATACCCGTTGGCAGCATACAGACCCTGGCCCTGGGTCCCCCTGCCCTGAGCTCTCTGAGCTCCATGGGACAGGGAGAAACTCCAGGAGATGGTTCCCCTGGGATCATGTCGCACATGGATCCAAAGGCTGAGAGGACCCAGACCCACCCTGTGGCCAGGAATGCCTGTTCCTAGAAGCTCCCACCTAGAAAGGACTCAGATGGGGGGGGGGAGGGGACAGGTGTCAGGAAGAAACTGGGGAGGAATTGGATGGCAGAGGAGTTACAGAAGTTTCTGGGAGGGGGCAGGTACAGCTTATTGGCTCTTGGGCTAAGTTCAAGAGCAGAAAAGGGGCTGCCAGACACTCTGCATGGCTCATGGCCAAGAGCTGTTCTCATGTTTCAGGTGGTGAAGTGTAGCTTCTCCACCATTTGGCTGTGATCAAGCACTTCCTGCCTATTGGAAAAGCAGCTCCCAGCTGTGGGACCCACTTGTGGGGGTTAAAGTGAAACCTCTGTAAGTGGCTTCATTGCTCCTTCTTCACTTTGCATTGGCTGGGAATTGAACCCAGGTCAACTGCTTGGAAGGCAGCTTGGTTCACCACTGCACCACCAACACCTGTGCTTGTTTCTTGCCATGGTTGTGGAGTCTGGGATGGAGAGTCAGGACGACAACCCTGATGACCAGCAGTTCCAGGATGAGGATTCCAGGAACGTTGTGACCGTCACCCTGGAACCGGTCCCCCAGATGCAGGAGGCCTCCCAGACATCTTCGGGCACGCGGGAGGGAACATCAGGTGAGTGCTGTGAGGTGGCAACACACACAGGGCAGGGAGGCGGGAGCTCAGGGGGTGATGCGCTTTCGTGAAGCGTCCTCCCCCTGCCATGTGTGCACGGCACCACCAGCCCCTGCAGACAGTACTGCCAGAAAGTAATTTCCCAAGACTTGAGGTAAAGATAGATGGGAAATAGGGGTGTAACTCAGGGGTAGCGGAGAGCAGTGTGGACATACCCTGTGTGAAAAGGAGGGAAGAGGACACTCCTGTCAGTGAGGAGCAGGGCGCATGGATCCCACTCCTTCCTGCAAAAAAATGAACCAGCTGAGCACTTTGCAGAGAACAGACCAGAGCCCTGCTGTGAGAGGCTCCATCATGCACAGACTCTGCGCAGGGCCAGCCTGCCGGTAGGAGGCTCTGGCCATGGACTTTCCTCCCCTCTCTGTTACCTCCTGCACCTGGGGCTGAAAGGGACGTGGGCGGCAGGCTGGTCCTGCCCAGCTGCCTTCCCCAGTGGGAGCAGAAAATGCTCATGGATGGGCTCACACGTTGTCCCTAATGCACTCAACTGTGGGCCTGAATTCTTGCTGCCCCTGGGTGCACCCAAACGCCCCTTCTGGGTGGGCAGGTTCCTCAGCTCACACCCCTCCTGTCTCAGTTGGTGCCCTGAGAACAAAGCCCACATCAGCCCAGGGGGGAGAAAAAATAACCCTCCGCCCGCTGATTGTCCCCTGTCAGCTTCTGTAGCTTCACTTCCTGCCACAGCAGCTCCAGCTTTGAGCTACAAATCTCAAGGGGCTGGTGAGGAAATGAGGAGCTGGCAGCTCGGGTTAGTGGCTTCCCTGAGAACAAGAGGTGGAGTGTTTACAAGGTGCATTCCTCTCCCCCGCAGAGCAGGGTGTTAGAAAGAGCTAGGAACAGAACAGTCAGACAGGTTCCACCACTGAACTGCGGTGTAGTGGTTATCACGTTTGCCTAACATGTAAAAGGGCCCTGGTTCAAAGCCAGGCAGCAATATAAGGTCTCATCTTATTGCCGCTCCCGTTGGTGCCCAGGTAAGTGCAGCTCCTGCTGCCCGGCTTGTGCCTGGGATGAGCCCAGGTAACAGAGGGGAGTGGTATCAGCTGAAAAAGCCCCTTGGTGCCAGCCTGGGGAAGCCAGAAAGGTCAGGCAGGGCACGTATATGCTTGTGGTGTGTTTCTGTGGTGCAGTGGTTATTACAGTTACCTCTTATGCAAAAGGTCCCTGGTTCAAAAGCAGGCAAAAACATGACGTCTTCCCTTACTGCTGCTCCCCTGGGTGCCCAGGTAAGTGCAGCTGCTGCTGACCAGCCTGTGCTTGGGATGAGCCCAACTCCCAGGTAACAGAGGGGAGTGACATCAGCTGAGAATGCCCCTGGGTGCCAGCCTGGGGAAGGGAGATGAATCAGACCAGGCAGCTGTGACAGACCGGGCCGTATCTGGGCACAGCTTAGGGCGTCCGCTCAGGGTGAATTGCTCAAATCCGGGGCTCCTTACAGTCCCCCTGACTGGCGACCTCTCCACACAGGCCAAAAACCAGTCTCACAGAGCGCTTCAGCAACCTGCCTGAAGCCTCCCGAGCAAAACCCCTCCGACACCCCAGCAATATCCGTGCTCCAGATGGCCCCGGGCCTCATACACAGGTGGGGGGTCCTAGCACCCAATCCCACCTACCCCGAACAAGTTCTGTCCGGTTCCAAGAAACCAGCCACAGATCCCTGGTCAATTTACCCTCTGGACCTTACCCACAGATCACGCTGGGCCAATCCTTTAGAATCTATATCTAAAGGTTTATTATTACAAGAAAGAAAAGCCTGAGAGTAAGGTTATTAAAGTACAGTACGTTACATGCACCAAATCTCCCAGTTCTCGATGCAGGCTCTAGCAGAGATGTTGCAGCTGCTGGTTAAAAGTCCTTATTGCACATCCTACGATCAGGATGGGTTCCCAGGTCTTCCGGGCTCTTCAATCCCTGCAGTGCTGCCTCTGGGATGAAGTGCTGAGCTGAGAACAAAATGGCATCGACCACATGGCCTCTTTATACTCCTTCCTGGCCTCTTCTTGTATGCAGCAGGTCACCTGGTCAGAGGCCAATCTCTATGTTTCCTGCTGGCTGCCCTCAGGTGACAAATCCCATTCTTTGGGTGTGTCCATAGCCTATTGAGAGCCATTGTTCCACAGGGCTTTGCTACTCAGCCTGTCCATAGCCATGCTTAACCACATTCACAGAAATATTCAGCTTCCACACAGATTACAGTTTCCTACCTACACACATAGACATTATACACTCACATAAATAGCGTACATAAGATTAACAAACAATAATCTCCCATTCAATACCCCACATGGCTCCCCCCATACCAATTTCTGGGGCCAACACCCCCACCTAGGGGTGCAGCAGCGATCTGGCGGCTTCCCTCCAATTCAGCAACGTGACAGTAGCTGCTTGGGGCTTAGCCCCCCTTGCCCTGGGAGGCTGGTGCATTGGGCAGGCTCTCCCTGCTCCCTCCCCTGTGTGACTTGCCCAGTGTACATAGGCCAAATGTCGGAAAAGCTTCTTGAAGAAAAAGCTAAACAAATTGGTTTTTGAAATGTGCGTGGGTTTTTCCAGAAGAGCAGTGCAGTGTAGACACAGCCTGAGTGTTGCTCAGCACTAGTAGGAGACAGGGAGGGACAAAAGGGTCTAACGGCACCTGCAGCCTTTCAGAACAACCCCCAGCCCCAACCCCAAGGACCAGCCCTTCCTTCCACCCTCACTGGGGTCTTCTGGGAACTGTCTGGACTCAAACCCACCCCAGTATCAGCCTAAGGATTGCCTGTTCTGTAAAAGGTGCCCTCAAAATGAGAAAGCAGCTGAAGTGCTTCTGGTGGAACTTAGAATCATAAAACCATAGAGCTGGAAGAGACCTCAGGAGGTCATCAAGTCCAGCCCCGTGCTCTAGGCAGGACCAATCCCAACTAAATCAACCCAGCTAGGGCTTTGTCAAGCCGAGATTTAAACACCTCTAGGGATGGAGACTCCACTACTTCCCTAGGTAACCCATTCCGGTGCTTCACCACCCTCCTAGTGAAATAGTTTTTCCTGATATCCAACTTGGACCTCTCCCACCACAACTTGAGACCATTGCTCCTTGTTCTGCCATCTGTCACTACTGAGAACAGCCTCTCTCCATCCTCTTTGGAACCTCCCTTCAGGAAGTTGAAGGTTGCTATCAAATCCCCCCTCACTCTTTGCTTCTGCAGACTAAACAGACCCAAGTCCCTCAGCCTCTCCTCATAAGTCATATGCTCCAGTCCCCTAATCATTTTGGTTGCCCTCAGCTGAACACTCTCCAATGCGTCCACATTCTTTTTGTAGGGAGGGGAGGCCCAGAACTGGACACAATACTCCAGAGGTGGCCTCACCAGAGCCGAATAAAGGGGAATAATGACATCTCTGGATCTGCTGGCAATGCTCCTCTTAATGCAACCTAATATGCCATTAGCCTTCTTGGCTACAAGGGCACACTGTTGACTCATATCCAGCTTCTCATCCACTGTAACTCCCAGGTCCTTTTCTGCAGAACTACTACTTAACTGGTTGGTCCCCAGCCAGTAACAATGCTTGGGATTCTTCCATCCCAAGTCCAGGACTCGGCACTTGTCCTTGTTGAACCCCATCAGATTTCTAGTGGCCCAATTGTCCACTTTGTCTAAGTCACTCTGTACCCTATCTCTGCCCTTAAGCGTATTTACCTCTCCCCACAGCTTAGTGTCATCCGCAAACTTGCTGAGGGTGCAATCCATCCCCTCATCCAGGTCATTAATAAAGATATTGAACAAAACCGGTCCTAGAACCGAACCTTGAGGCACTCCACTGGAAACCGACTGCCATCCTGACATCAAGCCGTGGATCACTACCCGCTGGGCCCGACCTTCTAGCCATCTTTCTATCCACCTTACCGTCCATTTATCCAATCCACATTCCCTTAACTTGCTGGCAAGAATATTGTGGGAGATCGTATCAAAAGCCTTGCTAAAGTCAAGGTATATAACATCCACTGAATTTCCCACGTCCACCGAGCCAGTTACCTCATCATAGAAGCCATTCAGATTGGTCAGGCATGATTTGCCCTTTGGGAATCCATGCTGACTATTCCTAATCACTTTCCTCTCATCCAAGTGCCTCAAAATGGATTCCTTAAGGACCCCTTCCATGATTTTTCCAGGAACCGAGGTAAGACTGATGGGCCTATTGTTCCCTGGATCGTCCTTCTTCCCTTTTTTGAAGATGAGTGCTACATTTGCCTTTTTCCAATCATCCGTGATTCCTCCCGATCTCCACGACTTTTCAAAGATAATTGCCAAAGGCTCCTCAATGACATTTGCCAACTCCCTCAGTACCCTTGGATGTATTAAGTCCAGATCCATGGATTTGTGTACGTTTAGCTTTTCTAAATAGTTCCTAACCTGTTCTTTACCCACCATGGGCTGTCCATCTTCATTCCATCTTACGTCACTTAGCGCAGAAGTCCAGGAGCCGACCTTGTCCATGAATACAGAGGCAAAGAAAGCATTGAGTACTTCAGCTTTCCCCACATCATCTGTCACTAGGTTACCTCCTTCATCCATGAGAGGCTGCACAACCTCTCTGATCACCTTGTTCTTGTTAACATGCCTGTAGAAATCTTTCTTGTTATCCTTCTCATCCTTAGCCAGTCGCAATTCCATTTGCGCTTTCGCCTTCCTGATACCCCCCAGGCATTCTTGAGCTATACATTTAAACTCCTCCTGGTCATTTGTCCAAGTTTCCACTTTTTGTAAGCTTCCTTTTTGTGCTTAAGTTCACCAAGGATTTCCCCTGTAAGCCAATCCGGTCTCCTACCATGTTTGCCTCTCTTGCTATGCGTTGGGATGGTTTCTTTCTGTGCCTTCAGTAAGACTTCTTTAAAATACTTCCAGCTGTCATGGACTCCTTTCCCCTTCATGTTAGCATCCCAGGGGATTCTGCCCATCAGATCTCTGAGGGAGTTAAAATCTGCTTTTTTGAAGTCCAACGTGTGTATTTTACTACTCTCTTTTCTTCCTTTGGTCAGAATCCTGAAATCTACCATCTCATGATCACTGCTTCCCAGGTTGTCACCCACCTCCACTTCCCCTATTAGTTCTTCCCTGTTTGTGAGCAGAAGGTCAAGCTGCGCACGGCCCCTGGTCAGATCCTTCAGCACTTGTGTCAAGAAGTTATCCCCAACATTCTCCAAAAACTTCCTGCATTGCCTGTGTACTGCTGTATTGGTTTCCGAACAGACGTCACGGTGATTAAAGTCCCACATGAGAACCAGGGCCTGCGATCTGGAAGCTTCGCTCAGTTGTCCGAAGAAAGCCTCATCTACCTCATCCACCTGATTCGGTGGCCTATAGCAGACACCAATCACAACATCACTGCTGTTGTTCGCTCCTTTAAACTTAACCCATAGACTCTCAACAGGTTTTTCTCCCTCTTTATACTGGAGTTCAGAGCAATCGTAGTGCTCTCTTACATATAGTGCAACTCCTCCTCCTTTTCTCCCCAGCCTGTTCTTCCAGAACAGTCTATACCCTTCCATGACAGTGCTCCAGTCATGCGAGTCATCCCACCAAGTCTCTGTTATCACAATTAAATCATATTTCTTGGACTGGGCCAGGGCCTCCAGGTCTTCCTGTTTGTTGCCCAGGCTTCTCGCATTAGTGTACAAACACTTCCGGTAACCAGTTGATTGCCCTATCTCCTCCATTCGAAACAGGGGTCCTCCTTTCTTGCCCCTTCCTCTCTGCATTTCTTCCCGGTATCCAACTTTCCCACTCCCCTCAGGGTTTTGGTCACCGTCCCCTGACGAACCTAGTTTAAAGCCCTCCTCACTAGGTGTGCAAGACTGCCCACGAAGATGCTGCTTCCTCACTTCGTTAGGTGGATCCCATCTCTTCCTAACAATCCTTCTGCCCGGAACAGAGTCCCATGGTCGAAAAAACCAAAGCCCTCTCTGCTACACCACCCGCTCAACCATGCATTTATGTCCTCAATTTGACGATCCCTGCCCAGTCCTTTCCCTTCAACATCCCTGCAGCTGCCCAAGGCTGCTTTCTGAAAGGGCCACTTGTGAGACTGACACCCATGGGCCGGCTAGCTCGGAGTTTGGAATGTGGTGCTCGTACCACACAGATGCATCTTAAGAACAAGCCCCTTGTTTCAAACCATAACTGGCTCGCTGTTCCGACGTCCCTGCAAACCTCAGGGCACAAGGAGGGAGGGATGTTTTGGAATTGCGATTTATTTCGAACTAAGTGCTGTGTAGGCAGCGCCAAATTACAAAATAAGCTATTTCAATATTGACTCGAAATAAGCTACACAATTTCATTGCTTATTTGGAGCTGTGGGACAAACCCCTAGTGAGTTAGAACTGAACTCTGCCCACAGCTTCCTGCTTCACTCACCCACCAACTGATTCCCTCGCTGCCATGGGGCTGTTTGCACTAGCCTCTTCTCTCATTAGCCAGGCTTCAGCCAGGACTGAGACTCAGGCAGGAGAATGTGACCCGGCTCCCTGCACCTGGGCCCTGCATTTCTCATAAATCACAGTCACATGAGTGTAGATTATGAAACTTTGTTGTTGCTGTTGCCTTGGAAACTTCCCATAGAACTTCCCCTGGGGGCCCTGGACAGACTGATCACAGTGCACAGCTTACTTCGAGGTGAGGGTGCTGGGTAGATGCACCCACCCTGTTGAGGACTAGCCTGCTGGGGGGAGGCTCTGGCCACTTCCTTTCCTTGTCTCTCTCAGGCTGTGTCTACAGTGCAGGGCTACGTCTACACTGCAGGCTTTTTGTGTAAGAGCAGCTGTTCTTGTGCAAAAACTTACAGAGCGTCTACACCGCACTCACGTTCTTGCACAAGTAAATTTATAGTACAGCATCAGATAACAGGGCTTCTTGTGCAAGAGTTATTCCTCTCCCCATGAGGAATAAACCCTCTTGCTCAAGAACTCATCCACAAGGAGGCAGTGTGGATGGGCAACAGCGGTTTCTTGCTCAAGAAAGCCCTACAGCTAAAATGGCAATCAGAGCTGTCCTGCGCAAGAGAGCGTCCACAATGCTATGCGTGCTCTTGCAGAAAAGCACTTCTCTTTTGCAAAAGCACATAGCAGTGTGGACACACTGTTGCACAAGACCTTTTGCACAAGAACTCTTGCACAAAACTGTTCTTGCACAAGAAGCCTGCAGGGTAGATGTAGCCAGGGGGTGTCTGGGTTTTTTACAGCACTCAGCTTTGCACAACTGCCCAAGAAACATTGTGAAAAACCAAAACCTTCCCACCTTGGGTGTCCCGGGACTGCCATCAAGTGGCAGAAAGGTTCCCCGAAGGGTTGACTTCAGGTTATTTGAAACAAACACCAATAGCTCAGATGAGGTGGCCGAGTGGTTAAGGCGATGGACTGCTAATCCACTGTGCTCTGCATGCATGGGTTCAAATCCCATCCTCATCGGGTGTTTGCAGCGTTCTCTCTTGCTTCTCCCAGATCTCTCTTCAGTTCAGTACCAGCCCCTCCTGTACCCCTGCCTGCCCCAGCCCCTCCCAGTGCAGCCTGGGGAAAGGGGAAATCTCCACAGAGACACTCCCAGATGGGACCCTCCATCCCTTCTGCCCTCAAGGGGAAACCTCACAAAGGAGATTCCAGGCAGCCAGGCCATGGGGGTCTCTGAGATGCCCCAGCCCTGCAGCCTGTCCCACCTGGCTGTTGCCATGGACCCTGTGAGGTCACTGCCTCCCAGCCAATGAGCTGAGGTGAGTGGGGGTGGGGAGCCTGGGGGAAGCTGTGACCCCCCCCCCCCGAAACCTAGACATGACCATTTCCCTGTTTCTGCCCCCTGCACTCCAGGTCCCCCCATCCAGCCCCGGTCTGCTCCCCACACTTGACAGCTCCCCTGCCCTTGGCCCCATGACTGCACCAGCCATGCTCTAGGGGGAAGTGGGTCTGAAGGGGACAGGAGGGGAGGGTCCAGGTGCTTCCATTCCCAAACTGCACACCTGCCACCCTCCCCCGCCATCATAACATCTGCCCCCAGCTAGGGAGTCAGGCTCACCTCCCCCAGCACAGACAGGAGGGGACAAGGACCCCGCACCCCAGGTGCTAAAAGCTCTCAGGTGGACCCCACCCCCTCTGCCCACTTTGGGTCCCTGAGGCCCCAGCCTGGCTCCTTGGCCCAGGGGGCAGCGAGGGGCCTGGGCTGCCTGGCCCCAGGAGAGGGGTTCCTAGGCCGAGCTCAGCACCTGCCTGCAACGGGAAATTAGGCACCAAGCTCTGTGAGAGCCGGGGCTTAGGTCACACGCCCTGTAGGGGGCTCCCATTGGCTGGTTCCGGCGGCTCTCTGCTCGCACGCCTGCGCTTGTGGGGCCCATTCTGAATGGGCGTCTCTCCCCTTTCCCTGCCGAGGGAGCCCACAGGCCAAGCACAGGCTGGGTGGGTCCCGGTGCGTCCTGTGACTGGTCAGGCGCTGGTCAGTGAGGTGCCTGGCGATCGGTCTCAGCCCCTCAGGGCCAGCGAATGTGGACCCCAGGCCTTTCCTCCCGGCTGCGCACGGGGGTTTATTTCCCTTCTGCAGCCGCTGGGGAGCCCGGCGGTGGAGCGACTCTGGCGCAGACACAGCGAGGGGAAGGTGGGCGGGGACGTGACTGAAATAGGAGCAGCGGGCAGGGGGCTCAGGTGTGGGGCGAGCGCACAGACACTTTGTGCTGCGGGGATGTCAGTGGGTGTAGCCCTGGCAACGGGGCAGGTCGGTGTGAAGAGCAAGGGGAGATCTTCTGGCCAAGAGCCTGTGTCGGGAAGGGATTCGTCAGCCCATCCAGTGCTGTGACATGGCTCCCCGTGACGGTCAGTGTGCGGTGTGTCGCACAGCTGCTCACCACAGACATGCAGGCCTGTGTGATGCTGCTCCCCCTCCTGCACGGGTGACCATGGGCGGCAGGTTTGTATAATTTTTGGTAGTGCCTCATTAGCCACACCTCTGGACGTAACACGCTTGGGGCAAGATGGACACACGACCAGAAGTAAACGGTGTCATGTCACCCCTCTCCAAGGGCTTTTCCCACCATCCTCCTACCAACAGGGATTAATTTGGCCCTCACCAACCCCCCCTCATGCAACTATCCTACAGTTGCATTAACCCAACGTGTGGGACATTAACGCGGGGGGGGGGGCGGAGAGGCTGGGGCAAGTGTTCTGTCTGAGGCTATGTCTACACTCACGGCTTCTTGTGCAAGTACAGCCGTTCTTGTGCAAGAAGCCACAGAGTATCCACAGTGCCCACCTGCTCTTGAGAAAGGAAATTTACAGTACGGCGTGGTAAGAGAGGACATCTTGCACAAAAGCTACGCTCTTTTCTAACAGGTGTAAGCTCTCTTGCGCAAGAGGGCAGTGTGGATGCTTGGCAGGGATTTCTTGCGCAAGAAACCTCTATGGCTAAAATGGACATCGCTTTCTTGTGCAAGAGAGCGTCCACACTGCCATGGATACTCTTGTGCAAAAGCACAATTCACACATGGCAGTGCAGATATGTTCTTGTGCAAGACTTCTTGCACAAGAACCCTTGCGCAAGATGTTATTGTGCAAGAAACCTCCGGTGTAGACATAGCCTAAGAGTTTCCTCCCATGAGCAGAATGAATTGTGTGTTGTGCACCAGTACTGAGGTCATGTGGCTTGTTTGGATGTGCCACTGTGGCACCCAAGTTATTAATACATATTTTTAAACCTTTCCCTTTTCTCTCTGCTGCCATGTCTCCTCCCCTTGTTCCATCAGCTCCCCTGGTGCCTGCTGCCCCCCCCCCCCAACCCCTCATCCTCCTGTGCTGTCCTGACTCCTTCCCTTCTCACTGCCTTCGGACTTCCTGAGACCTGCCCCCCTCCACCAGCCCTTCTCTGCCCCCTGTTCCCACTCTTCCAGTAGCCCCACTCTGACCATGTGAGCTACCCATCCTCATCCTCTCTCCTACCACCTCCCTCTAGACATCTGCCCTGCCTCTCTCCTATGGTGCTGGTCCCTCCCTGCAGGTGTCTGCCCTTCTGCTTCACCGCCAGAATCCCCTGGCACCTGCACCCTCCTGGTGCCTCCCCCTTCCCTCACTGCCAGTGCCCACTTTGGCCTATTTTTCCCTGATACCCAACCCCTCACCACCCTCTGCCCCCATTCCCCTCATGCCCCTGTGCTCTCACACATGATTTGCTCCATCCCTGCCTTCCTCATGCCCACTCCCTCTTTCAAACCTTATCCCAGCACCTGCCTCTCCACCTCCAGCCCCCAATACCCTTCCCCTCTCCTCTACCTGCATCATCCTGTCCCCCTCCCACTGCCACTTCGCCGGCATTTAAAATACCCGGCATGGTGTGAGCATGCACCACAAGGGTGCGGGGCTGCCCGCCATGCCCATTCGCTGTAGCATCCGCCCACGGGTGAGGCCTCCACATCCCAGCACCCCTGTCTGGCTCGCAGTGCGTGCATGCGCCGCAAGTGTGCAGGGACGGGGCCAGCCTGCCGCGACAGCTTGCCGTGGCATGACCAGTGTGCTCCATCACACTGGGGCTGTGGGCGCCCTGTTACAAGTCTCCTCCTGGGATGCTCTGGGGCTGGGGGGGAGGAGCAATATTCAGAGCCAGGGGAGAGACCCAGGTCCAAATATTGGAGGAGCGGGGCCCCCGGCTCCAAATATTGCTGGAGCACGGGCACCACGAGCCCATATAACTTGCCACCCATGCGGGTGCCAGCTCATGTCTCTCTGGCCACTGGCACATGTGGGGCCAGCAGCCAGCTGGCTCCCTGGGCTGTCCATGCAGTTAAAACAAGCATTGCACTGGCAGAAACGGGGGCAGAGGCTGGGCTGTGGGAAATATTGTGGGGTGGCTGCCAGTGCTGACCCCCTGGGACTGGCTGTGCCTGTGGCACTGGGTGAGAGTTCGGTGTTTCTCAGGGGCTGGACGAGGGTTTGTTATGACACCAGGACCAGCCCAAGGCCAGGAGAGGGGCAGAGCCAAGTGTGAGAACCTGGTATGTCTGGGGGGGGGGGGGGGGGAGGGACATCTCCTGCCTGGCACAAGAAGCTCCAGACCCCAGAGAAGCTAGGCAGGAGAATTGTGAGCAAAATACTCTGTTGGTTGCTTCCCTCCCTCCTCCTTGTGCCCTAGAAGAGGAGTCGTGCCCCAAACATTCCTCTTATCAGTGTGAGCTCTGGGGGAGGGAAGGACAAGCCAGGGCAGGAAAAACTTTCTCTCTACTGGGCTTAGATGCTGGGTGTGGGCCAGGGAGGGAGGGGGATGGTGCTGAGGGGAGGGTTAGGTACAAACTGAGGGATCTGCAGTGGCCCCACACTGAGCTGGTTCACCAGAGGCGCCTCTATTCCCTAGGACCAGGCAGGAGCGCACCGTGTGTGTGTCCAGCTGCTGCGTTCTCCCTGTGAGTAACTCTCCTTCCCTTCTCTGGGCCAGTAAATCGTTCATGACGGTGCCATAGGACTGGCTGCAGGTGCTGGGTTTGCTTTCAGCCAGGAGGTGCCAGTGACTTGGGGCAAACGCTCTTTTGGGATGGGCAGAAACCAGAGTGTTGTGGAGCTTGGGGAGGGAGCAGGTATCTGTCACTCGGTGTCCTGCTGGGGTGGGGGGAGGAGGGTTCCCTTGAATTTGTTGCTATGTGTAGAATAAATGTTGTTGTGTGCACCAAGGCAGGTGCAGATGTGCACCACCCCATAGAAACACAGGCTGCTGCCTGGGTTGGGGGGACGGGGGACGGGGGGGGGGGAGGCTCTGCTAATCACCTGGGCAGCACCTGAATCTCTCCTGAGTGGCTGCCCAAGTGCTCAGCTTACAGGGAACACTGGTGGGGGGCCCATGAGCAGCCCCAGCCCATGTCCACACCCCCGCCCAGGGCAGATGGAGTCTGAGGCTCCCCCCAACTGCCCCTGTGTTTCTTACCCCATTCATGTCACAGTAAGAGCTGGCTGGGCAGTGGGGGGCATCCATGGACCCTCCATGTGCCCTGGGCAGGGGCTGCTAGGACGGGTCCATCAGCCAGGGGCAGCTTTTGAGCCCCCCATCCCCAGGTGGATGGTCCTGTGATGGCCCCAGTTGCATTGGCACCCCAGGGCTTCTCCTCTCTGGGCAGGGCTCCAGCTTCTGGCCAGGGTGGGGCGGGGGCAGAGCGCAGGGGAAAAGGGGAGGGGCTCCCAGAGGCCAGCCACGCCCCCTGCACTCCAATGTCCTGGCCCCGCCCCCCGCTGGGTGACCCCCCCGCCGCGCTGGGTGCGGCCCCTACAAACGCCCCCCCCCGCGAGGGTCCGGCCCAGCGGCTGCCCTAGGCCCCGCCCCCATCTCGGCCCCGCCTTGCGTGTAACAATGGGGGGGGTGGGGTTTCCTCACAGCCGGGCTCGGGAGGCAGCACCACGTGCCGGGGGGCAGGGCCGGCGCGCGCTGCTGTTCGGCTCCCGCCTGTCGACATGTGGGGGTCTCCCCCGCCCACGCAGCGTGTGACGGTGCTGACATGTGACCAGACCTCTTCTCTTTGCTGGTCGGTCCGAGGGGCGGGGCTGGAGCTGCAGGGATCCACGTGGGTGCTCGGGGGAGGCTGTTGCGGGTTTGCGTGGTTCCCTCTCTCCCACGGCTCTTGTGCGTTTCACGGGGGGACACCAGGGAGCCCGCATCAGTGGGGCTGTTCCTGTCCCTGCTGGCGCCCCCTGCCCCCTCGCGTGGGAGAACACCCGCCTCAGGCAGCTCCCGTGCGGGGCAGCGGGAGACCGAGCTCCCCCCCATCAATCCAGAGCGACAGGAGCTCTGTCTACACTGGCCAGGGGGTTTCTTGTGCAAGAAGGGGCAGTGTAGACAGCTCCTGGCACAGGACCCTCTTCTGCAAAAATGGTGGCTCATTAGATATGCAAATGAGGCTCAGGATAGTCCACCTTAGCCTCATTTGCATATTTCTGTCACAAGAACAGTGTAGACACAGCCAAGGTGAATGACAGAGCACTAGAAAGTCTGTTGCCTGACTTTTGTCCCTATTGTACCCTGACGACATCACTGAGCTAGCAGCCTTGCAGATTGTGGGGCTGTGTCTAGATTGGCAAGATTTTGCGCAAATATTTTTATCGGGAAAGTGGCAGGGGAGACAGAGGCATGGAGGAGAACAGGGTGAACCAGGAATCACATATCTTGGCTCATAGCCAGTCCCAGATGCTGTGCCTCTGCTTTTTAAAGGGAGGGGCATTTCAAAAGAAGAGGTGCAGCATCTGGTACAGAGTGTGAGCCTGGACAGCTGATTCCCAGCTCACACCCGGTCCCAATTGCACATCTGCCTTTTAAATGGAGGAAGAGCAGGTGTGGGGCGTGTGCAGGGCCGGGGAGCCAGCGCTGGGGTGGAGATAGGCAAGGGGCTGAAGAGGGGAACAGGGATATGTGAGGCTGGGGCAGGAGAGGGGTGCAGGAGGTGTGAAGGGAGATGGGGGGATTCAGGGAAGACTTATGGGTTGAATGGGAGCAGAGGTGCAATGGAACAAAACTCTGAGGGGGGGGTCACAGGCAGGGAAAGGGGGATGTGGGAGGAGGCAGGGGCGTGACTATGGGAACAAGAGCAGCCTGGCTGGGAAAGGGGAAACACAGGGCAGGGGTTGTACAGACGGGGCGGGGGAGATACAATGGCAGCTCCCCCACCTCATTGAGCAGGGGGGACAGGGCAGAGGTGACTGACTGGTGGTAGCAATAGGGGGCATCAGCTTCTGGGCCCCAAAAATATTTGTTACTAAATAGGGAGTCCCAAATGCCCCTGCCCCGGCGGATGCCCCTCCCTGCACCAGTCGCCCACTCAACAGCGAGACGGGAACTCCTTCTTCTGAATTTTTTTTTATGTTGTAGATATTGGCAAACTCTGATCCATCACGGACTGGCACATTTCATTTGCATAGTCGTTATTTGCATAAAAAATATGCAAAGAAAATCTTGCCTGTCTGCCAAGGGTTTGTGAATGGCTTTACCGGTCCACTGTATAAAACAAGGTTGGGAGCCACTGGTCTAGTGGCTAGGGCTCAGTGTGGAAGCTGAAGCCAGACAATTTCAGGCTAGAGAGGAGGCACAAATGTTTCCTAGGGTCGAAGATGAGCCACAGAAACCAATGGCCACAGGAAGTGGTGGATTCTCCATCTCCTCATACTGTCAACTCAGAACTGAGCAACTTAGTAGAAAACATTCTGTGGGGAAACAGCTTTGTGCCTGGGTAGCTGGGCTAAGTGCAATGGCTTGTGTCACAGAGGGGGTCAGACTGCAGGGCTAACGTTCCCCTTGGATACTGCAAATCTACAAATTTCAGGGTCTCATCCTGCAAACACTCACCACACGTGTTTAATAAACATTTGACTGGCATTAACTTCCCTGCATCTCTGCTGTGGGGAGAGGTTATAAAGTTTCTGTTGCTTTAGTCCTTATGAGAGGGCCTGAGTCTGTGCTACAAATATATGGAGGAAAACCAGGTAGACTCAGCATCTGCGCACAATGGCAGAGTCTAGTGTGTCGGGGGCATCGCCTGCCTCACACAGGAAGCTCCAGACAAGACTCTGTTCATTGCTCCCCTCCTCCACGTGCCCTTTGAAGAGGAGCCAGCCCCAAAATCTCTTATCAGTGTGAGCTGTGGGGGAGAGAAGGACTGGCCAGGGCAGAAAGAACTTTCTCTCTCCCAGGCTTAGGGTACATCTAGACTACATGCCTCTGGCGACAGATTAGGCTACCAGGCATAGATTAGGCTACCCAGGTAGGCTACCTCGGCATACCTGGGTGGTCGACAAATGCCTTTGATGTCGACACCCGCGCGTCCAGACTACCGTGATCGGCTCAGCGCGGCAGCCATGTAAATTTAAATGAAGCGGCAATTATTTAAATTGCCGCTTCATTTTCCTATGCCTGGTAGCCTAATCTACATGCCTTTGTCGTATCCTTAGATGCTGAGCGTGGGGCAGAGAGGGAGGGGGATGGTGGTGGGAGGAGGGATGGGAACAAACTGAGGGATTTGCAGCTATCCTGTTTGGGCTGGTTCTACAGGACACAGGGAGCTGGCTCACCAGAGTTGCGTCTATTCCCTTGGGCCAGGCAGGAGCGCACTGCACGCGTGTGTGTGTGTCTGGCTGGTGCATTCGCCCTGTGAGTAACTCTCATTCCCTTCTCTGGGCCAGTAAATCGTTCGTGACGGTGCCATAGGACTGGCTGCAGGCGCTGGGTTTGCTTTCAGCCCAGAGGTGCCAGTGACTTGGGGCAAACGCTCCTTTGGGATGGGCAGAAACCAGAGTGTTATGGGGCTTGGGGAGGGGCAGAAGTTATGAGGGCAGGGGAGGGGAGCTGTGAGGGATGGGGGCAGGGTGAGGGGGGAGGGATGAGGGAAGCAGGTGTTTGGTTTGGGACTGGAAACCCCTGGTTCAACAGGCTCCTGGAGGCGCCAGGCAGCACCGCTGGCCGGGGTGTTGAACGTCTGGTTTGTGGCTCCGCAGGCTCCCTGCCAGCCCCTGCACAGCCCATGGGGCAGCCCCTGAGCCGGCATGGCCAGCTCTTAGCATTGGGGTAGCTGGAGCGGGGGGCATGTGCTCCCAATTGGCTGGGCCAGGGCCAGGCAGGAACTGCTCCTGGGCAGTGTGGTGAGCAGGGCTGGCCACTGTCCAGGCTCCCCGGGGAGGCACCCCCGGCCCCTCCCCTTGCACCCAGTTCCCTCAGAGCCTGGCTGGCACGGCTGCCCCACTGCTTGGCATGGTGCAGTCATGGGGCCAAGGGCAGGGGAGTCCTTGGGTGCGGGGATCAGATGGGAGTTGGAGGGGGACCTGAAGTGCAGGTGGCAGAAGGGAGGGATACGGGATGTGCCAGGCCATGTCTGGCTTTAGTCACAGGTTCCCCCAGGAGGTGGGATGGGTAGTGAGGGTGTGCGGCATGAGGTGGGAGGAGGAGCGACACAACTGCCCCTGTGATTCTTACCCCATTCATGTCACAGTAAGAGCTGTCTGGGCAGCGGGGGATCCATGGACCCTCCATCTGTCCTGGGCAGAGCCAGGGGCAGCTTTTGATCCCCCCCCCCCTTTCAGGGGAATGGTTCTGTGATGGCCCCAGCTGCTTTGGCACCCCAGGGCTTCTCCTCTCTGGTCAGGGCTCCAGCTTCTGGCCAGAGTGGGGGGCAGAGCCCAGGGGGAATGGGGAGGGGCAGGGGTGTCTGGGGAGAAAGAGGCCAGGCCAGACCTGTCCACATTCAGCAGTGGGAGGGGCCCTTGGCCTCCGGCTCTGGGGCCCCTGAGGGGGATGGGCAAAGGCAGAGGTCGCTCATTGTGACAGGTGTATCCCGTATCTGTCAGAACACTGCACTCCTGCCCTAGGGGCTGGTGACCAGTGTGGGGGGTGGGGCAGAGTGGGGCAGCAGCACATGGGGCTGAGAATGGGAATGTCCCAGCCACCAGGACCACCCAGACCTGGAGGAAAAGCTGGAGAGAGGAAGGAGGGGAACTGACAGACCCCTCCCCTATTCCAGTCTCTGTCCCTGGGCCAGTCGGAGGGGAGAGGAGCCGCACTGGGGTGGGAAGGTCCCGGCTCCCAGCGCACTGCCAGGGGCTGCGGGGCTGGGAACAGGAGAAGCAGCAAAGGGGGGGGGGTGACAGGTGTGATCCCAGCCCCCAGCAGCAACAGGCCGGCAGAGAATCACGGGGGGGGGTTGCTATTGGGGGGGGCGGTTCCTACAGCCGGGGGGGGGGGGGTCAATCCGACTGCACAGGAACCCAGAGGAGCTGGAGCCATCGCCCCGCAGCTCCATGGCCCGCGGGGGGAGCAGCCCGGCAGCCAGGGACACGCGTGGGGCAGAGCCCAGGAGCCGGGCGGAGCAGCCAGGGACTTGCTGGGAAGAGGGTGCTTGGCCAGGAAGCTCCCGGTCTGACCTAAGCCCTGGCGCTGGACTCCCAGCAGAGTCACTGAACCTCTGCGCATGCGCGATCTCATCGGGCCCCTCCATTCAGTACGGCCGGGGCCGGGTTTTCGTGCTTCCCCGCCCGTCACTCCCGGCCCGCAGCAGCGTCTGACTCCGCGAGCGAGCAGAGGGAGTCAGTGAAAGTCTCTGTGATCACTGCGCATGCGCCGCGCGCCCTCAGGCAGCCCTTGGTGCCCTTATTCGCCGCGCTGCTTCGGGGGAGCGAGGAGCAGAGTGAGGTGGGCGGGGCTCGGCGTTGCCGGGAGGGCGGGGCTCTGTGTTGCTGGGAGGGCGGGGCTGCTTGCTTGCTTGTTTCCCTCTGCGGCTCCTCATTGGCTCCCGTGCGCTCCCGCTGCTCCCGGCAGCTGGGAGAGCCTTGCGGTGCGCATGTGCGAGCTTTGCGGACGGGCCTATGGCTGCCGGGGGCCTCGCTCCGGATTCGCCTCCTCCTCCCCCGCCCACGTGTCTGTGGAGCGGCCCCTGCTGGGTGCGCGGCTGCGCCTTCGTTCCGGTGGGGGGAGGAGGGTTGTGGGGCAGGGCCTCAGTGGGAGGGGTTTGTGGGAGGGGCTCACACAGGCGGGGGGGGGGAGTCGGCCAGCTGGGGTGCGGGGAGTCTGCAGCTCGGCTTGTGGGAATTGGGGGAGGGGCACAGCTGGGCTAGGGTCAGGGCTGTGACCCACCTTCCTGTGCTGCCTGTGGGGGGCTGCTCCAGCCGGGCAGGGGCCTCAGACCAGCTCACTGCTGCCTCTCTGTGGTTGAATGTTGCACATTCAACGCAGGGCCTGTTGGCCCGTCTGTCTCTGGCTGTCGGTGCTCCAGACTGACACTGTCAGGAAACTCTCTGCGCAGATTTCCCGTCTCAGCGAGTGGATCAGTGAGGTGGAGGGGAAGTGTCAGAAGCCAGGGAGTGAATTCCTGCAGGTGAGACTGAGAGAGCAACATCCCCAGCTCCCCACACAAGGACGATAGGCTCCTGAATAACAAGTGCTGGAGTCCAGCCGTCAGATCTGGGTGTAACTCGGCGGGTGCATTGATGCCATGCGAGTGACCCTTGTGCTTTGCAGAGTCACAGGCACAGAGCTATTAGAGGTGGCAAAGCCCCATTTGCTCAGGGGATCCATGGCCCTGGGGCCAGGGCAGGGCCCCTTGTTCCCATGTTTGCAAAATCCCTTCCTTGTGTGTGCCCAGTGCAGCTGCGATTCTTTTCTCACTCTTTTCTCTAGGACTTAAGAAACAGCTTGAGCAGGTAGGTGGCTCACACTCCTGTCATACTGCACAGCGCAGGGAAAGAGCTTGGAGCTGATGTTGGCACCACATCTCCCCAGGGCTCTACAGACAGATGTTGGATAGAAATGTCTCTGACTCACTTAATTCTGAGGATCTCACCCTTGAACAGCAGACTCTGGAATCCCCCATTCAGGGGCACAGTCTGACTTCAGATATTTCCTAGAGCTGTCACCTCCCCGGGGACTGGCTGCCTCGGGACTGTGGGGCTGGAATATGGGTCTGTCACTGCTGGGCACTGGGCACATTCAGCCCAGGGCAAGGAGTGAAGGATTGGCTATCAAGACTCAATAATAAAGGTATTAGAAACTATTGAATCTGGCCTCTGAAGCCAACCTTCCCCTGCCTCAATTCCCACGTGGAGAATGACAGCCCATCATGCTGCTCTCCTTAGAGACACTGAGCGAACAGACCCAACTGTTTGCAAATAGAGCCAGGGGTTTGCAAACTCTGACTCTCCCGTTGGTGTCAAGGGATCAAAATAGGTAAAGTTAATGTCATAACAACGTGTTCCCCCAGCGCAGCTCTAGGTTATGAGGAGAGGTGGTAAGTGACAGAGAAACCAGGTGGGAGGGGATGAGGAGGGAAAAGTAAATCTCACTTTCAGTTTGTGTCTCCTGGAGCGGGAATGAGGCTGCAGAGATGTTGGCTCCGTTGCTGGGAGGTGCCCAAGCAAGAGAGGACACGGAAGGTTTCAAACCTTTTCATACTAAACACTTGTGTGTGTGTCTGTCTGGTCTCTGATACAAGTGAAATGCAGAGTTCAGTATGGGGACATTGTTATATAGAGGAGAGCCTGGAATTTCACCTCTCTTATCCCTTCCCCCACCAGACACTCTGCCCTCTGCACTGGAGAGAGCAAGAGGAGAATCCCTGGGCGTTTTCAGACAAGGTGAGTTTTTCATGTGGCGATTCTAAAAATGAGAAAATTCCAGCAAAATCATCTTCATAGGACTGTCATTGAAGTTACCAACCAAACGCAGTGACCATGGTGCACACAGCCCTAAATTGAGATCAGTGAGGAGCTCCGGGGACACTGCATGGGGACTTGTAGACACTTTGAGAATCACTGATCTATGGGGTATGATGCTTAAAGGGGTGATGTTAAAGCACACAATGGATGGCACCTTCAGGCTCAGATTTCACTGGTCAGTTTCAATACGGGGTTGGTTTCAAACAATAAATAGGCTGAAAGGCTGAGAGCTGGCTGGCTTCCATGGTATCAGTTTGTTCATGGTGAGAAACTGCTGGATATGCAAGGGCTCTTCAGTTTAGTGCAGGCCTGGGCAAAATACAGCCCATGGGCCGGATCTAGCTCGCCAGGCCATCGCATCCGGCCCTCTGATGCTTGGCGAGCTATGGGCTAGTTCCGTGGTTGCCACTTCCCACCTGCAAGCCACTCAGAAAGTGAAGGTGAGCCCAGAGATAAAGCAGGAAGGCATCCACTCCCAGGACAATTGGATGGTTTCTGGCCAGAAAGGAAGCACTGTGCCCTCTCCCCTCTAGCTCATAGTTATTCAAACACCCACATGGCCCCACAGCCTGTGCGAGGGT
Source organism: Pelodiscus sinensis (assembly GCF_049634645.1). Lineage (NCBI taxonomy): Eukaryota > Metazoa > Chordata > Testudines > Trionychidae > Pelodiscus > Pelodiscus sinensis. Next base: position 4,088,885 of record NC_134741.1, read on the forward strand.
TGGGCAGGCTTCCTGTGTGCTTCAGAGAGGTGCTAGGCTGCTGGTCGGGACTCACTCAGGTAAGTCTCCTAGGCAAAACCTGCCTCTGGCACCCCAACCTCTCTCTTCCCCTCCTAATTCTCTGCCCCACACTCCTGCCCCCAACTCCACATACTCAAACTCTTTGTTCTCTTCCTGCATCCAAATATGCAAGGAGCTCTTCATGGTCAGAAACCCTCAGCCCCTTTTTTGTTCACTCAGCCACTTCTCTAAATTAACCTTACTTTAAATATCTCATGAGTAGTTGGCTAATCCAGTGCCCCAGATTACACCTGCTTCTTTCACCCAAACTGCTTCCCAGACCCCTCTTTCCCTCCTGCATCCCAAACCCTCACCCAAAGCTCCCTTCTTCTCCCAGTGTTCATCCCATTCGCTGTATTTCCTGCTTAATGTCTTGGAAGAGTGCAGCTCTCAACCACTTTCCAAAATCTTGGAGTGCCCCCCCACATCAAAATGAATTGCCCACTCCGGTCTAGTGGATACAGTTCAGTGAGAGTCAATAACTGAAAGATGCAGCCAGAGAATTTCAGGCTAGAGAGGAGGCACAAATATTTGATGGGTAAGAGGATTCGCTGCTGTAACCAATCATCAAAGAACTGGTGGGTTCTTCGTCTCTTGATGTCTTCCAATCAGCACTGGACAACTTTCTAGAAAACATGCTGTGGGGGAACAGAGCTTTGTGCCTGGGTAGCTGGGCTACGTATAATGGCTTGTGCTGCAGAGGGGACAGACTGCATGGCTCGGGATATTTTCTGATGCCATGAATCCATGAATTTTAAGGTCTTATCTTGCAAACACTCAGCACACGTGTTTAATAATATGCATCTGAATACTCATATTAACTTCACTTCATCTCTGTTGTGGAGAGAGTTTATAAAGTCTGTGTCAGATGAGAGAACCAAAGTTTGCAAATCAATGCATGAAGACTAAGGATTATAAATACTGCAGCCCAAATTAAATTAAACCTATGTCCATGTTCAGGCAGATGAATATGTGACTTGTTAGCAGACACTGGGTGCTGAGAACTGAATCTCCATTGTTGCAGGCAAAGTAATATAACTCAAGCCAGGTATTAAGAGAAATAAATACGGCTTTCGGATCTAACTTGTGTGTGGTGTTTATGGAATATCTAGACTCAGCGTTTGCCCAAAACTGGAGAGTCCAGCATGTTTTTCACCGGGGACAGAGTCTGGGCAGAATTGGGGTGTGGAAAGGATTAAAGCTCTTTTTGAAATGTCTCCAATTCTCCTTTTCCCCCTGCCAGGCTGCAGAACACCCATGTCTGTCTACAGCTCAGCCCCTGGTCTGCAGAGCCAGGGACAGGAAATGGCTGTGGAGGAGCCTGTGAGCTTTGAGGAGGTGGTTGTGTATTTCTCTGAGGAGGAATGGGCTCTGCTGGACCCGGGCCAAAGAGCTCTCTACAGGGATGTGATGCAGGAGAATTACGAAGCTGTGAGCTGGCTGGGTGAGGATTCCTGTCCCCTTGTGTAACAGAAGCTGGGTGGGCTCTGGAGCAGCTGGGTTGGGTTTGGTTCAGGGTCCTTCATTGCCTGAACCCCCAATATCAGCAGTATCTGCCCCAGTAATCCTGGCTCCTGTGTGAGAGGAGGTTCAGTGACATAATAGCGGTGCTGCTCTTCCCACAGCCAAGATCTCATTGTGGTTCCCACCATCTTGCCCATGTTGTGCCTTGGCTGGAATGTCAGCGGAAGGATCCAGGCAGGAACGGCAGGGACCGGAGTTGTGGGGCTGGGTGCAGCTGCTCTTAGCATCTGTAGGGTCCCCTTGTGCTATTGTGCTGAGCCGCTGGAAGAAAGGTGCCAACTCAGGGTCCTTCCTTGCCTCTGGTAGATTCTGTGCAAGCCAGAGAGTCACCAAATGGCAGGCCCGACTAGCCACAAGAGGAGGGCTGCTGCTACTGGCAGAGTAGAATCAAGGCTACAGAAGGGGAGCTGAGCTGCAGGAGCATCTACAAGCAGCAGAGAAGCAGCCCATCCTGTCTCCACGTTGGCTGGCCACAGGAATAGGCTGGCACTGCCCTGGCTGTCTGTAGGACTGACCGCTGTTGTGGGGAGCTGACAGGGCCCACCATGGCGCAGTCAGTCAGGATCAGGAATGTGGACCATAGGCAGGGCCTGAAGTGGCCAACCAAGGATTCATTTTCTTGATCAGACAATTCCCCTGCCTCCTTCTGGCTCAAGTAGAGCATCTGAGCCCAAGAGCAGGGAAAGTCCAGCCCCCAGCCAAGAGCTTTGTGGGCAGATCCCATAGGGCTCTAGAGCTCTGCTGGATCCTTTCCCTCACAGCCCTAGAGACCTGACATATGTCAGCTCAAATATGAATCCTGGCTAGAGGTGTCTGTCAGTCCTGAAAGTCTTAGAGCTCTCTGCTTATGAGCAGTGTTTTCCTGTCCTCCCAAGTATGCAACAGGCCCTAAGGGAGACTGAGTTGTATCCTGCAGAGTGCAGCAGAGCGATCAGTTCCCCATGGAAGTCAGCTGGGCTATTCCCAATATGGTGGTGGGGCGGGGGAAGGATGGAATTAGTGTGTCCAGGGATTTTGTACCAGCCAGAGACCAGTCTCTGGAAGGTGGGGAAGGAGCCTGTCTGGGTAGGAGACTCAGAACCTGGCTTTGGAAGCAGGAATGGTACAGAATTTAATGAACAAGATCAGCACTTGGTTAATTGCTCCCTGAATAGGATTTCCAGTCTCCAAAGCTCATGTGCTCTCTTGGATGGAGCAAAGGGAAGAGCTGCAGATCCCGGATCTCCAAGGCAGTGAGGAAAGGGAGAGCGTCAGTGACACCCACACAGGTGAGAAATCAGCTAAACTGACTCAAACCAATTTCTGTGTTCTCATAGCAGATGTTGGTTGTGTGTTTTCATCAAGTCTGACTGGCCCTTCAGCCTGTCATCAACTCCAGTGTGAGAGTGCCAGATGGGGAAATAGTTATGAGGAAGCAGGGTGAACTCGGCTCATGATTATTGAATCTTTCCAACCATTCTTTGGGTTTTTCCCCCATTTTCTGTTCACCATTCAGAATTTTTATTTCAGCTCAGCACATAGAATCATAGAATGATAGGACTGGAAGGGACCTCGAGAGGTCATCGAGTCCAGTCCCCTGCCCTCAAGGCAGGACCAAGCTCCGTCTACACCATCCCTGACAGATGTCTATCTAACCTGTTCTTAAATATCTCCAGGGAGGGAGATTCCACCACCTCCCTTGGCAATTTATTCCAATATTTGACCATCCTGAGAGTTAGGAATTTTTTCCTAATGTCCAATCTAAACCTCGCTTGCTGCACTTTAAGCCCATTACTCCTTGTCCTGTCCTCAGAAACCAAGAGGAACAAATTTTCTCCTTCCTCCTTGTGACACCCTTTTAGATATTTGAAAACCGCTATCATGTCCCCCCTTAATCTTCTTTTTTCCAAACTAAACAAGCCCAGTTCATGAAGCCTGGCTTCATAGGTCATGTTCTCTAGACCTTTAATCATTCTTGTCACTCTTCTCTGTACCCTTTCCAATTTCTCCACATCTTTCTTGAAATGTGGTGCCCAGAACTGGACACAGTACTCCAGCTGAGGCCTAACTAGTGCAGAGTAGAGCGGCAGAATGACTTCACAAGTTTTGCTTACAACACACCTGTTGATACAACCTAATGACTCCTGTGTGGTTCCTCTCTCCATCCCAGCAGGTGATGAGATGCTGAATGAGAACAGTGAGACGAGTCTTCAGGAGGAAGGACCTGAGCAAATGGCTCCATGTGGGGTGTTAGTGGAAATATCTGAAGGGCATGTTTTTCAGAGTCCTGAGCAAGGAGAGACTTGTGAGAGTCAGCGTAGTCTACAAAGGCAGCAGGGAAACCATCCAGGAGCAGGACAGGATAAATCCAGTCACAGGAGCAGAAGGTTGAAAACAAACACAAAAACTGTTCAAAAGAAAATCCCCCATCAACATTCACCTTGTTCTTGCAGTGACTGTGCAACTCTTATTAAACATGAAAGAGCCCACACAGAAGAGAAACCCTTCAGCTGCTCTGACTGTGGGAAAAGCTTCAGTCGGAGATCATACCTTGTTAGACATAGGAGAGTTCACACGGGAGAAAAACCCTTCAGCTGCTCTGACTGTGGGAAAAGTTTCAGTCAGACCTCAACCCTTGTTATCCATAGAAGAGCCCACACAGGGGAGAAACCCTTCAGCTGCTCTGACTGTGGGAAAAGCTTCAGTCAGACCTCAACCCTTGTTATCCATAGGAGAGCCCACACAGGAGAGAAACCCTTCAGCTGCTCTGACTGTGGGAAAAGCTTCAGGCACAGTTCACACCTTGTTAGACATAGGAGAACCCACACAGGAGAGAAACCTTTCAGCTGCTCTGACTGTGGGAAAAGCTTCATTCGATGGTCTCAGCTTATTAACCATAGGAGAGTCCACACAGGAGAGAAACCCTTCAGCTGCTCTGACTGTGGGAAAAGATTCAGTCAGACCTCAGCCCTTGTTATCCATAGGAGAGTCCACACAAGAGAGAAACCCTTCAGCTGCTCTGACTGTGGGAAAAGCTTCAGTCAGAACTCAACCCTTGTTATCCATAGGAGAGTCCACACAGGAGAGAAACCCTTCAGCTGCTCTGACTGTGGGAAAAGCTTCAGGCACAGTTCACACCTTGTTAGACATAGGAGAACCCACACAGGAGAGAAACCTTTCAGCTGCTCTGACTGTGGGAACAGCTTCATTTGATGGTCACAGCTTATTAGCCATAGGAGGAGTCACACGCGGGATAAACCGTTCAGCTTCTCTGACTGTGGGAAAAGCTTCAGTCAGACCTCAACCCTTGTTAGACATAGGAAAACCCATACGGAAGAAGCTATTCACCTGCTCTCACTGTAGGAAATGCTGCAGTCAGAAGTCACACCTTGTTATCCATGAGAACTCTCACAGAAGAGAAATCCTTTAACTGCTCTGACTTTGGGAAATGCTATAGCGACAATTCAAGTCTTGTTGCATATAGTTGAACCCACATAGGTGAGAAACCGTATAGTAGTGGTGAGCAAAATTTTTCTCTGTTGACAGAATGCAGCCTGCCTAAGGCTTTGATCCTGTCCACAAGGCAGTGCCAGGCCCTACCTCCAAATGAAGATGTACTGAGGGGGAAGGAGTTTAGCCCAACCCCCTCTTCATGCTTTCTAACCACTAGAGAGGAGGCAGCGCTAGGCTGAGTCTTTGCTATACAACCTGAGGCCGGCACTAGAGGCACTGCTGCCACTGCACTGCTGGCCTCAGGGGCCACATGGCCATGTCAGGGGTGCCTCTGGGGCTGGTCCTGGGCTGCATGGTTGCAGCAGCAACACCTCCAGCCCTGGACTGAATGGGTGCAGTAGTGGTGCCTCTGGTGTCCGGGGCTGGTCCTAGTCTGTTTGGCTGCTGCTGCAGCAGCAGAGCCTCCCTCCAGGGTGACCAGGACAGTGTGACTGGAGATGTTGCTGTACGAGGGCCCAAAGCCAGGTAATATTTGCTATCATCCCCCATATATCCCCTCCAAATATCCTCAATTCCCTTTCTCCCAGCAGCTAGCACCCCCAGCTTGCGCTGACAGCCTCCTTTTTTATTGCACCATCTCTCCTGGCCACATACTGCACCTTATTTCTGACCAGACACCTGCCTGTTTCTGCATCCCAAATCCTCAAAACCCCAACCCTTTCTTGAGGCCCCTGTCACATTGGATTTTAAAGTGAGCATACAGGTAACTGCTGTGATCACGAGGAACTGTTTGCCCCAAATTTGGTACAAAGTGGGCCGTGTGAGGTGTCAAACGAAAGTTACTATTGTGCTGATTCTGTGTGTGGTATTTGTGTACTTGTTTGGAATTTGTATGGGGAGTTATGACTATGGGCTCTGCTGATGCTGTGTATGGACTGCCTGTCATGGGGACGGAATTTCCAATGAGTGACTATGCTAACCAGTATAGCTCCAAGGACAATGGTTCTCAGGGTGGCCAATACACAGCTGAAGAATGCGTGTGGAAAGCTGCAAAGCAGCCAGAGCACAATGGCTGATGGCATATGAAACAGGTCACTTGACCATATGATTAGCTCCAGCTTGGGCGACACCAGAAATGAATATCAAATGCCATGAGGGGGGCTCCATCTCGTCTTCAGTCTTGCTACTTATCCGAGAAGCGGCCTTGCTAAGGACAGAGACACGGGAAGGATTGCTGACCCATCCTGACATATGATGTACCCCAAAGACTTATGCTAGTAGTTTCTAACATCTCCACTAAGATCCTGCATCAAGAACATGCTGATTGATGTATATAATATATTCACCTTATTCTCAGCCTTTTCTGTCTTTTATTAATAAACATTTAGATTCTAAAGGATTGGTCCACTGTGATCTGGTGGGTAAGATCTAAAGTATAAATTGACCAGGAATTCATGGCTGGTTCTTTGGAACCGGGTGCGTCTGTTCTGGGTTGGAAAGATTGGGCTCTATAACCCCTCACCTCTCGGTAAGCCCAGGGCTGATTGTGGCATAGAAAGAGCTGGGGTATCGGAGGGGTTTTGCTCATGAGGCTTCCTGCAGGCTGGATTGGCAGCTGAAGGGCTCACTGTGACTGGTTTGTGGCCTATTTTGGAAAGGTCTCCAGTCAAGGGCTGTCAGCAGTCCTGGTTTTGAGCAATTTGCCCTGAGTGGATTCCTTCAGCAGTGTTCAGGCCTGCCCCGGCCCGGCGCAGCCAATCACAGTCGTGCCCTCTCCAAACCTTCTGTAGATTACTGTTGCTAATGGAAACTCACTGTTAATTACATAATTCGTCAAGCCATTTTGCTGGGGCTACATCTGGGCAGTTGCATTTGAATTATTAAAGAGATTAAACCTTTTAACTTTCTCATGTTAGTTGATCAAACTTTATTTTAAATTAAGTAAAATATTTATGTCCAGTACACACTGTGGAGGTAGGCCTCACTAGCCTGGCCACAGACTGAACTGTACGCAGTGTATCCTGCATCAGAAGCGAGCTTCCTAAGCAAATTGAGCAAGAAACCACAATGCTGTTAAACAAACAAAAAATCGCACTGCTTGCATTTTGTTATCGGGTCAAGCAGATGTAACCATCTAAAAGTAAAGTGCCTTACTTCCTCTTTTCTCTGTAAATTTCCACTGTGACTTTGTAAGAAGGTATAAATATCTCAGGCAATTGAGTGTGAGAAGGGGCTTGTATCGATAAGGCGTAACTCCCTGCCATCTGCAACACCCCCCCCCCCAACTGAGATATTAAAATGGTTTTGTCTAACTTGAACCCTAAACCTAGCATGTGTTTATTTCACAACAATTCTGATGCTGTCACTCAGATCCACACATCCTGCTTTTCTTTCGGGAAAAACCATGGGCCACTCCCTACCTAACTCCAGGCACCACAAGCAAGGTGAGGGGCCTTTTAAATCCCTACTTTGAGAATCAGTAGAGGGCTTCCGGTTGGCTTCGGGTGCTTGGTGGAATTGCTGGATCCGAACCTTTAAACTCAGGTCAGTTCAAAACCAGTGTGCCTGCTTTAAAAAATACCAGTTCTGTCAGGAATTTAGAAATAAGAATGTTCTGGTGGGAGAGTCTGGTATATAAGTCCGGTTGTTAAATCATGCGTTTGTTGAGTGTGTGAATGTATCTGACTGAGTGCATGATTCCTGAGAAATGAGCATTGGGTCTTGTCACTTCCCTGGGATAGACTCCTGGGGCATCCGTCAGCCACCCTGGCTGCCCGCTGAGAAGGAGCAACCAGCTCTAGCAGTTAAAGTCTCGGATGGTATGAGGTCTCAGTGGTGACTAACCCCATTTACCCCTCCCTGGGTATATCTACACTACCCTCCTAGTTCGAACTAGGAGGGTAATGTAGGCATACCGCACTTGCAAATGAAGCCCGGGATTTGAATTTCCCGGGCTTCATTTGCATAAGCGGGGAGCCGCCATTTTTAAAACCCCGCTGGTTCGAACCCCGTGCAGCGTGGCTACACGGGGCACGAACTAGGTAGTTCATACTAGGCTTCCTAGTTCAACCTACCATTACTTCTCATTTCAAATCCCGGGCTTCATTTGCAAGTGCGGTATGCCTACATTACCCCGCTAGTTCGAACTAGCGGGGTAGTGTAGACATACCCCCTGTCTCTAGCTACTTCCTGTTACTGGGGGGGGGGGGGTCAGGATCACCTTGGTGACAGAAATCGCGGGATGATGCCTGGACAGTGCAGACTTCCCCACCTGTGTTTCCCTGTGTAAATGAGGTAATAGGTACTGGACAGTCAAAAGAGATTCCTGTTCCCCCTTAAGGGGACTCCAGCATACTATGGCTGTGTCTACACTGGGCCACTTATTCTGGAAAATCAGCCGTTTTTCCGGAATAAGCTGCGAGCTGTCTACACTGGCCCTTGAATTTCTGGAAAAGCAACGATGCTCTACTGTACAAAATCAGCCGCTATTCCGGAAAAACTATTCTGCTCCCGCTCGGGCATAAGTCCTTATTCCGGAACACTGTTCCAGAAAAGGGCCAGTGTAGACAGCCCAGTAGTCTTTTCCGGAAAAAAGCCCCGATCGCGAAAATGGTGATTGGGGCACTTTTCCGGAAAAGCGCGTCTACATTGTCCACAGACGCTTTTCCGGGAAAAGGGCTTTTCCGGAAAAACAGCCTGCCAATGTAGACGCTCCTTTTCCGGAAAAACTGAAAACGGAATAGTTTTCCATTTTAAGCAGTTCCGGAAATTCATGCCAGTGTAGACACAGCCCTCATGTATGTGCATTGCTCACCTAAAACTTGCAAGTTTCTGGATAAGTGGGATGTGTACACACAAAATGATTCATCTAGACAGTTTCTGGTGAAAGGTACTTTTAATATTGGTAAAATAGTGCACTTGAAGGGTACCTTGGAATCCAGAGGATCTAAGATACCCCAGGTTCAATGGGATGCTTTTTTCAATTGGTATGAGGTGGTGTCTAAAAGGAAAACTGAATTTCAAATTAGGAGTCTAAAAGACTTGCAAAAAACAAAAACAAAAAAAAAAATCTTAAATTACATTTAAAACAAATCAAGAAAAATTGGCTATTCCTTGAAATCCAATCTGCAGTGGTATAAGAAAACATCCAAGCACTTAAATAACGTCCAAGTGCTTGGTCTTCCTCTTGCTTATAATGTTCTGCTTTCTGTTAAAAGCATTTTTGGAAAAAAGCATCTAGATTGGCACGGATGCTTTTCCACAAAAGCACTTTTTACAGAAAAGCGTCCGTGCCAATCTGGACATGCCTTTGCGCAAAAAAGCCCTGATCGCCATTTTAGCCATCGGGGCTTTTTTGTGCAAAACAGTACTGTGCTGTCTATACTGGCCGTTTTGCGCAAATGATTTTCGCAAGAGGGCTTTTGCCCGAACGGGAGCAGCATAGTATTTCTGCAAGTACACCGACAATCTTACATGAGATAGTCAGTGTTCTTGCGGAAATTCAAGCGGCCAGTGTAGACAGCTGGCAAGTTTTTCCGGAAAAGTGGCTGATTTTCCGGAAAAACTGGCCAGTCTAGACAAAGCCCCTAGTGTAGATGTAGCCTCTGTGAGTTACCCACAGTGAGGCTGTTAGTGTCGGCATCTAACTAATTGTATCATTAGGCCATGTCTTCACTCAGGTGGAGATCGCTGCTGCAATCCATCTTCCAGAACTTGATTTAGCAAGTCTAGCTAAGCCTCGCTAAACCAAAGCCCTAGGGCACCTCCTGCTCTTTGCTACTATCCTACTCCCACTGTGAGGGTACCACCAAGCTCAACTGAAGATAAAGCCAACTCCAGATACAAGTTGAAGAATGGTGGGAAGAAAAAACCCATTGACCTGGCAACAAGGCACCACAGGGAGTTGAACCCAGGAGCTCTATTTACAAGGAAAGTGCTTTAGCCAACTAACCCATGGTGCCTGCCTTGAAAAGGGCTTTAAAACTGTTCAACTTTATCGTGCCAGACACCCCCTTCCCATTCCAAAGTGCAGCCGTTCCCCATTTCCCTCCAGCTCTTGCCGTGACTCAAGGCTTGCTCAGCCCAAGATATTTGATTGGCAGCTGGTATGCAAAACCTTTTTTCAATTGTAGCACCAGGCCCCAAAGGGACAGACCCAAGGCAGCTGCCTGGTCCTAAGGCCGGGCCTGCAGCCAGGGGGAGGGAGAAGAATCTCTCCTTTCAGCTGGAGTTAAATCAGCAACCTAAGGACACTTGCTGAGCACCCGCTACAGGCCTCTGCTCTGCCAGCTGAGCTATGGAAGGGTGCCTGGGGCAGGCTGATTTGCCCAGGTGGGGCTTTTTGATGAGTGCCAGGGCAAGATCCCCCCGAAGGGGACAGCATCCCAGGGGAGGGGCAGGAGAACCCAGCAGCACAGGGTGTCACGGGTACTTCACGCACAGAAAGACCCTTGAGTGAAACCAGGCAGAAACGCTGCATCTCACTCCCTGCAGCTCCCCTTGCTGCCCTGGCATGCGCTGCCCCTTCTCCCACCGGCCTGGGCCTGGCATCCCTCCCCCGCCCAGCACCACAGAAAGCCCCTTGGCGTGAGCCTGGGCAAGATACAGGCCTCAGGCCTGTCTCCTCTGAGGGGCTTGTGCCTCGGCCTCCTCTGCCCTTGGTGCCGGCTCTCACGGCTGCCCCCTGAGCGCTGCTGGCCAAAGGAGGCAGCAAGGCAGGAGAGGGGAGGAGCAAGTCCCACTGAGGCTGACAGCTCAGGCTTAAGCCTCCAGCCCCAGCACAAAACCTTCAGTCGGGCCCGTGTGGTTCCCTCCTGCCCTCACACACGCTCACAGGGGGAAACGTGTCCCATGTTCCATCCCCGAGCCTGGCCTGGGTAACGGGATCAGCCCTCCAGCAGCCCACAGGGCCCCACTGACACGCCCCTTCTTGCACAACAAAAACCCTCGTGCACAATTCTGCTATGATGATTGTTTTCAGGAATAGAGGCATTGCACAAGAGGGGTTTTCTTGCACAAGAAGGGGCAGTGTAGACAGCTCCCTCTGGAGCAAGAGCATCTTCTGCAAAAATGGCGGCTTATTAGGTATGCAAATGAGGCTCCATGATATTCCACACTTAGGCTCATTTGCATATTTCTCGCGCAAGAAGCTGGGAGCATAGACATAGCCTAGGTGAATGTGGTGGGTGTATTTTCCCCACCAGGCCTTTGTCCCTTGGAATCCCTTGGGACGTTGGGTTTTGTCTTGTTTGGTTTCCCTTTTCCCTGCTTCCCTCCTCACTATGGGGGAGGGGGAGGCTCTTTCACCCTTTCAGTGGGAAGCCCTGGCACAGAGATGGGACGGGCAGATACTAGGAGATCGAGCCCCTGGGGTATTTGGGGAGAGAACTTGCACACGTCTGCCCTTTCACCCATAGCCAAGATGGCTGAGTGGTTAAAATGTTTGACTTATGCTCAAATGGATGTTTGTCTGTGTGGGTTCCCACCCTGCTCTTGGTAGCTTCTTCTTTTGGAGAGACATCGATCTGGATGGTGCTTTGTTCTGCTGTGAGGCAGGGGGCTGGACTTCATCTCTGAAGGTCACTTTGGCTATGTCAGCAGTGGCAGCATCTTGTGCCAGAACACATCCACCCTGCCATGTGCTAGATATGCTTTTGCTCAAGAGCATCCATGGCAGTGTGGACACTCCCTTATGCAAGAAGCCCTTTCTTACCATGCTTTACTGTAAAACTTCTTGCACAAGAGCGAGTGGGCAGTGTGGCCCTTCTTGCACAATAGCCCACCAGTGTAGACACAGCCCACCAGTGTAGACACAGCCTTCCAGTTCTAGTCCCAGTTCTGATTGGCTGAGCAGGGGCCAGTCACAGGGAGGAGACTCAGGACTTTGTTATTCTCCTTAAGTCCCAGCAAATGAGCCAGAACCAATCGACTGCTCGGGGAATTGTTCTGTTTCTTGCCAGTGGTTGTCTCTGAGCAGCTCCTGAGTCTCTCTGTGTCCTGATGTTTCTAAAGTACTGGCTGTAGCTCCTTTGAGACACTTAATTTGGATCAGTCAGGGTCTGTTCTGAGGGTGAGCTTCAGCATCAGGGCTTCTGGGTCCTGTTCTTCAATCCCCACCCCACTCAGCCGCCCACCCCCAGCCTCTTCCAGCACAGCCTGCTCCCTCCCCACAGGGCTTCTACAGGGGCCTCTGTCCCAGAGGGAATGGGGAGCCCCTGCCCCAGGCACCCACCCACCCACCCACCCTGCTGCTGCTCCCACCAGAGCAGAGGATTCACCAAGCACAAGTAAGTACCTCTGTTCTCCCTGACGTTGGCTGTTGGTTCCCCTCCTATTTAGCTGCCTGGCCCCAGGTAAGGACACATGAGACCTTTCTTCCCACCCAGCCCCTGCCCTGCTCCCCCCCACCCTTTCTCCAGGGCTTGCTTTGACACCCTCTGTCACGTTGCTGAATTGGAGGGAAGCAGCCAGATCGCTGCTGCACCCCTGGGTGGGGGTGTTGGCCCCAGAAATTGGTATGGGGGGATTGAATGGGGATTGAATTGTTTGTTGATCTTATGTACGCTATTTATGTGAATGTATAATGTCTATGTGTGTAGGTAGGAATCTGTAATATGTGTGGAAGCTGAATATTTCTGTGAATGTGTTTGAGCATTGCTATGGACAGGCTGGGTAGCAAAGCCCTGTGGAACAATGGCCCTTGATGGCCCAAAGACACACCTAAAGCAGGAGGGCGGAGACCCAAGGGCTGCCAGCAGAGAGAGGCCAGGAAGGAGATAAATAGGCCAGATGGTCGAGGCCATTTTGGTTCTCAGCTCAGCACTTGATCCCAGAGGCAGCACTGCAGGGATTGAAGAGCCCGGAAGACCTGGGAACCCATCCTGATCGTAGGATGTGCAATAAGGACTTTTAACCAGCAGCTGCAACATCTCTGCTAGAGCCTGCATCGAGAACTGGGAGATTCGGTGCATGTAACGTACTGTACTTTAATAACCTTACTCTCAAGCTTTTCTTTCTTGTAATAATAAACCTTTAGATATAGATTCTAAAGGATTGGCCCGGCGTGATTTGTGGTAAGGTCCAGAGGGTAAATTGACCAGGGATCTGTGGCTGGTTTCTTGGAACCGGACAGAACTTGTTCGGGGTAGGTGGGATTGGGTGCTAGGACCCCCCACCTGTGTATAGGCCCAGGGCCATCTGGGGCACGGATATTGCTGGGGTGTCGGAGGGGTTTTGCTCGGGAGGCTTCAGGCAGGCTGCTGAAGCGCTCTGTGAGACTGGTTTGTGGCCTGTTTGGAGAGGTCGCCAATCAGGGGGACTGTAAAGAGCCCCGGATTTGAGCAATTCGCCCTGAGCGGACGCCCTAAGCTGTGCCCAGACGCGGCCCAGTAAGTACCTCTGTTCTCCCTGACGTTGGCTGTTGGTTCCCCTCCTATTTAGCTGCCTGGCCCCAGGTAAGGACACATGAGACCTTTCTTCCCACCCAGCTCCTGCCCTGCTCCCCCCCACCCTTTCTCCAGGGCTTGCTTTGACACCCTCCCTTGTTCTTTCTCCTTCATCCATGTTCCTTCTGGACATGCACATGCACAGCACTCCTTTGTGCTTCTCAAGCCAGGACCTGCACGGAGGAGCCAGTCCTTGGAGCTCAGCTTGCACAGCATCTGCTAGTTTCCCACCACATGTCACCTGAGTGTTAGGAAAATGGTGGGCCTATAAGGAGCCCAAGGCAAGAAAGGTATGGAGGAACTGAACTTCTCCCGACACCCCCCCTTATTTCCCCTAATAGCTGCTTCTGATAAGATAAAAGATAAAAGTGTGGTCTAGCTTGTACATTCCTGCCTGGCGGGAAGCCATAAATTAATATCGTCAGAATTGTTGAGTCAAAGGCTCAGGTCATGTCACTGCCCAAAACAGCACAAGAAAAGAGAAGTCAGGCAGATGCATCCTGTTTTTATGGTGAGACAAGATATGAAAAATGATTACGCTAGTGGTTCTGCGCAGACTGGCTTGCTTATTTCAGGATATAAAAATACGCTGTATGCTTAACCCAGTGTGCCTCTCCTTCTGGCATGAGTCGAGGGGAGCACCCGCTCAGCTGACCGACAAATAAAGGGCTTGGTGTTTATCCTTTTGTCTTCTGTGCCTCCTTGGGGTAAGTGAGTAGCTCCAGGGGGAAACGAGCCCGTTTGGCTAACATGAGAAGAGGAGACTTGTTCTCCTTCCTTCTTACCTTACGTCTCTGTTTCCTTCAAAGGTCTCCGTTGCCTCGGGACCCGCCTCCTCAGGGCGCTGCCCCTCTGCCACTGGGCTGGGAGTGGGAGACTCCACAGTCTCTGCACTTGGGTGAGAAGTCTCATGGGGACTCGTCTGTTGATGGCGTTAGTCAGCCCGATGGCCAGCTGGATCCATTCCGTAGTGCTGCCCGAGAGGGAGCTTTACAAGTGCCCAGTGTCCATTGGTATTTTCTGGGGCTCTGTGTAGGGGTTGGGCTTCGCCATCTTTTCCACAGGAAATGCCTCTTCTTTGGAACAGCAGCTCCCAGGAGTTCACGGAACTTCTTCTCAGCTTGGGAAAGGGACGACTAAAGGGTGATGGGACAGAGTTTTATGTAATGATGACAAGGGCGCAGAAAGCAAATAAGAATTTTTTTTCTCGTACTCAAGATCCTGGGTGAGAGAATGAAACTGGTAAGTAACCAAATTAAAAGTAAACCAAAAGGAAGCATTTTTGCACCCAGTGGAACTTCTTGCCAGGAGATGTTGTGAAGGTGAAATCTACAAGAAGGTCCAAAACAGAACTGGATAATTGAATACAGGAAAGGTCAATCAATGCCATTTAACCAGAATGGACAGGATAGGTGTCCCTAGCTGGTGTATTCTAGAAGCAAGGAATGGGCGACAGGAGGGATCACTTAACAATTGTCTGTCCTGAGGATTCCCACTGGGCAATGAAATTGGCTGCTGTCATGATGATCATAATGGTCCCTTCTGACCTTAAAGGCTATGAGTCTATGAGACAGGATCCTTGGGCAACTGGCATGGCCCAGTCTGGCTATTCTGATGTTCTGTTTGGTTTCTGTTCTTGTCAATGGAAAATTGACCCGTGTCCTGAAGGGGACAGAAAGTGGCCTTTGAAAGGCTAGTGTAGGTAAGGAAAGAGGCTTATTCATATGTCCTTGCTGGTCTAGTGGCTAGGATTCAGCACTTCCATTATTGAGATTGGTTTCAATTCCCAGTCAGAGAAACCAGTCTTGGTTTCACATGATAATGGACCATGCATTCATCTTACCTCATTGCTACAGCAGCTGTGGCCCAAGAAGTTAACTGAGGGCCCCTCTCCATCACTGCCAAGACAGCACCTGCCATTTTCACAAGCTCTTCAGAAGGGTCAAAGCTGGGTGACTCAAACTGCTCCTCCCCTCTCCCATGTGGGTAGCCCTGCAGGAAGCTCTGTGGCACACACAGCACTAGCCCAGTGCACAGTCAGGTCTGCACAAGATCTGTTTGTTCCCTTTGGTTGTTGAAGGAGACAACACAGAACTGGCTCCAGCCCCCACTAAGTAACCTGGGGAAATGACCCACTGGGCCCCTTGGAGAGGCAACAATTCCCCACTGGCCAGGGCAGAGCCTCCTTCTCACACAGTCATGGAACCTTCTCCCCCTGGTCCTGCCTCCCCCTTCACTCAGCTCTCACTGCTCGGTGCTGCCAGGGAGGGGCCTCACTGCGAGAGCCTGGGCAGGTTCCTGCCACAGAGACACGTCCCAGAGCAGGACGGATGCTCAGACCGACACTGAGTGTTGCTCAGCGCTGGGGTGAGACAGGGAAGGACAAAAGGTTCTAACGGCACCTGTAGCCTTTCAGAACAGCCCCCGGCCCCACCCCCATGTACCAGCCCCTCGCTGGTCTCCACTGTGCACTATCTGGACTCAGGCCTCCCTGGTGCCAGCCTAAGGGCTCTGGAGAAGACATGGCAGCTCCATGGTTAGAGTCCTTAGCCCCTTGCTGGGCTCATTAAGCAGCTGTGGGGCTGGGCTGTTGCACAGCTTAAAGCAGGGATGGGCAAGAACTGGGAACCGCTCCCAGGGCTGCATGTTTCCAAGCTATTAACGAAGGAGGTGGGGGTCTGGGATTCAGGTTGGGTGCAGACAGGAGCTTGGGGCAAAGGACTGGGGTACAGTATCTGGGAGGGGTGAGGGTTCAGAAGGGTGGGGGGGCAGAGGGTTTGGTTTACGTGGGGTCCCAGTGGGTTGAGGGAAGGGAGGGGCTGGGGTGCCAGAGGCAGGCTCTGGCTGGGAGACTTACCTGGCTCACTCCCGGCCAGCAGCCCAGCACCTTGCTCAGGCAGCTACTTCCCTGCCCCCCCACAGGCTGCAGGGGCCATGTGGGTTGGTGAATAGGAGCCTGAGTGGAGGGGGGATGGTGCTTCACATGGCCAGAAACCAGCCAATGGGATTGTGCCAGGAGCAGGGACACTAACAGCTTCACTCAGCTCTCAGGGTTCATCTACACAGTGCGCTTGTTTTGCAACAGCTTGTTTCAAAGTAGCACATCCACACGGCAGGGAAGCCTCGACTTAGAGCCCCAGGAGGCACTGGGCAGTGATTACTTTGACTGGCCCTGGGGAGGAGCTATTTCGAAATAGCTGCAGTGGAGCATCCACACTCCGGCTATTGCAAAATAGCTATTTTGGAAGAGGCGTTATCCCTCGGGCAATGGGGTTTACAGATTTGGAGCTAAGCCATGGCTGGCTTTTGAGGTGAGTGAGTAGGAAGAGGGAGGGGCCACTGCAGGCACTTGGCCCTCAGCTTGCAAAAAAAAAAAAAAAAACCTTGTCCAAGAAGCCCCTATGGGGCGAGGAATAACTCTTCTGGAATAGGCCCTGTTTTCCGACGCTGTACTGTAAATTTTCTTGCACAAGAACATGCGTGCAGTGTAGACGCTCTGTAAGCTTTTGTGCAAGAAGCCTGCAGTATAGCCATAGCCCT
Source organism: Pelodiscus sinensis (assembly GCF_049634645.1). NCBI lineage: Eukaryota > Metazoa > Chordata > Testudines > Trionychidae > Pelodiscus > Pelodiscus sinensis. The sequence continues at coordinate 4,105,885 of NC_134741.1, forward strand.
GGAGAGGGATTGCAGCAGAAATCTCCCCCTGAGTGAAGACATGGCCTAATGGTGCAATTAGTTATACTCTGACACCAACAGCCCCACTGCTGGTAACCCATAGAGACCCTTGTTGCCTTAGGAAGGGGTGTAGCCAAAACACAGGTCCCGCTGTGAGCAGGGTTTGAACCTGCACAGGGAAACCCTATTGGATTTTTAGTCCAACAGCTTAACCACTCAGCTATCACAGCTGCAGGTGATAGTAAGCCAGAGAAACTGGTAAATAATTCCAGTGTGCAGGCCTAACATCACCTGCCACAGAATTCACACAGCAAACCATTTCAACAACTGTGCAGAGGAGTCCTGGCTGTTCTGGTCTTAGGCTCCCTTGGAGGTGAGTTCTGCTTCAAGGTCTTTCCTCCTCCTTCTTGGTCTTCCTTTCCCTTTTCCTTCCTTTTCGCTTCTCCCCCTTTTCTTCTTCTTGCTGGTCTCCTTCTTGGACCCCAGTTTATATGGAGAAACTCAATACTGCTTAGTTCTACCTTAACCAATTATTTTAGTATAATTTCACTAACCAATCAGAACATACTGTATCAGAATTACCTAGCCAATCAAACCCCACCGCCTTAGTTGATTTACACCTAGCAAAATCAATTATACAGCAGACAAAAAACAGGACTGTATAGCACTTTAAAGACTAACAAGATGGTTTATTAGATGATGAGCTTTCGTGGGCCAGACCCACTTCCTCAGATCAACTAGTGGAAGAAAATAGTCTCAACCATATATACCAAAGGATACAATTAAAAACAATGAACACATATGAAAAGGACAAATCAAATTTCAGAACAGAAGGGGGATGGAGGTGGGGGGAAGGGAGGGAGGTAAACGTCTGTGAGCTAATGATATTAGAGGTGATAATTGGTGAAGCTATCTTTGTAATGAGTAAGATAATTAGCGTCTTTATTCAAATTTGCATGTAAAGTGTCAAATTTAAGCATGAATGACAGTTCAGAGGATTCTCTTTCAAGAGCAGTCTTAAAAGGTCTTTGAAGCAGGATGCACGTAATCAAGTCGTCAAGACAATGTCCTTTCTGGTTGAAATGGCAAGAAACTGTTTTTTCTTTGTGATCCTGTCTGATATCTGTTTTGTGGGCATTGATCCTTTGGCGAAGTGTCTGAGATGTTTGTCCAATGTACATAGCAGGCGGACACTTTCAGCACATGAGAGCATAAATTATATTGCTGGATGCGCAGGAATATGTGTTCTTGATCTTATAACTCACTTGGTTAGGTCCAATAATGGTATCAGCAGAGTGAATTTGTGGACAAAGCTGGCAACAAGGTTTGTTGCAAGGGAAGGTACCAGGGTTGGTATTAGTGTGGTATGTCCTGTGGTTGTTGGTAAGAATCATCTTGAGGTTAGGTGGTTGTCTATAGGAGACTATGGGTCTGTCTCCCAGAGCCTCTTGGAGTTTAGTATCCTGTTCCAGTATAGGCTGTAGTTTATTGATAATCTGTTGGACAGGTTTAAGTTGGGGGCTGTAGGTGATGACAAGTGGTGTTCTATTGTTGGTTTTCTTGGGTCTGTCTTGAAGTAGATGGTTTCTAGGTATTCGTCTGGCTCTTTCAATTTGCTTTTTTATTTCTCTGGGTGGGTAGTTGAGGTTTATAAATGCTTGGTAGAGATCCTGAAGTTTCTGGACTCTGTCAGTGGGATTAGAGCAGATGCAGTTGTATTGAAGGGCTTGGCTATAGATGATGGATCGTATGGTGTGTTCTGAATGGGAGCTGGAAGCATGTAGGTAACTGTATGAGTCAGTGGGTTTTCTGTAGAGAATGGTGTCTAATTTTCCACTGTTGATTTGTACTGTGGTGTCCAGAAAATGGATCTCTCGTGTAGAATGGTCCAGGCTGAGATTGATGGTGGGGTGTAGGTTGTTGAAATCTCTGTTGAATGTCTCCAGTGTTTCTTGGCCATGCGTCCAGGTCATAAAGATGTCATCGATGTAGCATAAGTAGAGACGGGCTAAAAGGGGACGGGAGTTGAGGAAACGTTGTTCTAGGTCAGCCATAAAGATATTAGCATACTGTGGGGCCATGCGTGTACCCATGGCTGTGCAACTGATCTGGAGGTATAAGTTGTTCTCAAACTGGAAATAATTGTGGGTGAGAACAAAGTTACATAGGTCTGCTATCAGGTTGGCAGTGATGTCCTCTGGGATAGTGTTTCTAATTGCTTGTAATCCGTCTTCTTGTGGGATGTTGGTGTATAGAGCTTCTACATCCATGGTGGTAAGGATGGTGTTATTGGGGAGGTTATCGATGTTTTGTAGTTTCCTTAGGAAGTCAGTAGTGTCTCGGAGATAGCTGGGGGTGCTGGTTGCCTAGGGTTTGAGAAGAGAGTCTACATAGCTGGATAGACCAGTAGTGAGAGTGCCAATACCAGAGATGATGGGACATCCAGGGTGACCAGGTTTATGGATCTTGGGAAGCAGATAGAATAATCCTGGTCGGGGGTCAGAAGGTGTTTCTGTGTGGATTTGTTCCCGAGTAGCTGTGGGGAGGCTTTTAAGGAGACAGTGTAATTTCTTTTGGTATTCTGAGGTGGGATCAGAAGAGAGAGGTTTGTAAAATGTGGTGTTGGAGAGTTGTCTGGTTGCCTCCTGGTTATAGTCGGCCTTATTCATAATGACCACAGCACCCCCTTTGTCAGCTGGTTTGATTATAATGTCCAGGTTGTTTTTGAGACTCTGTATGGCATGGTGTTCAGCAAGGCTGAGATTGTGTGTCGCTTGTTGTCGTTTGCGAATAATGTCAGTTTTGAGTTGTTGCGGAAGCTTTGTATATAGAAATACAGATTGTAATTCCGACCATCAGGGGGAGTCCATATAGAATTATTTTTCCTTTGGTGTTGATGGGGGGATCTGGTAGGTCAGATTGATGTTCATTGGTGGTTTGGAAATATTCTCGGCGGCGGAGGCGGTGAAAAAAAGCCTCAAGGTCGCCACAAAATTGTATCTAGTTTGTGAGGGATGTGGGACAGAAAGAGAGACCCCAGGACAAGACAGAACTCAGGAAGATTGAAGCAGTTGCCAAACTAGCTCAGTTGGGAGAATGTTAGACTGAAGATCTAAAGGTCCCTGGTTCAATCCCAGGCTTTGGCAGAAGCTTTAGTCAATTATGGTGTTCCTCCATCTCTGGCAAGCACACGTCTACAGGTAAAGCTCAAAAGCTGTACCAAGAGGCCAGGAATGATGTCATAATGATTATAGATAGAAATGTAGCTGTGTTAGTCTAGTGTAGCTGAAACACAGTCCTGTGTTTTGTTTCATAAAGATGATGATATTTCAGGGTTAGAAACAGGAGAGGGGATTTCATGCCACCTCAGAGATTGTTGCTACAGTAGAACAGGGCTCTTGGCTTCAGCTGCTCCCAGCCTTGCTTCTGTTTTTAATTCCAAGTTCCCAGGAAGGAACATTAACAGAGCCTGCCTCGGACTAAATCTGAGGCTTCCCCATAGTGAGGACACACTATTTCTATTTTCTTAGACTGGAAGTTATTAAGTTGATTTAAGCAATTTCAAAATAGTTTCCAAGTATACACATGCCCTTATAGTCCTGGTCTTCTCAACATCCTCTGGCAAGGAGTTCCACAGGTTGACTGTGCTTTGTGTGAAGAAATACTTCCTTTTGTTTGTTTTCGACCTGCTAATATCATGGTGCATCCTTAGTTCTTCTATTATGGGAACAAGAAAAATACCTTTGCTTATTTACAGTCTCAACAACAGCCATGATTTATAGACCTCTATTTTATTTCCACTTTGTCTCCATCTTTCTAAGATGAAAAGTCCCAATCTCTCCTCATGTGGCAGCTGATCCAAACTTTTCATCATTTTTGTTGTGCTTTTCTGAAGTTTCCAATGCCAAGGTATGGGGTTTTTTTTCAGGGGCGGGGGTGGGGAGGTAGGGGATAAGGCAACCACATTTCCAGCCAGTGATCAAGTTGTGGGCACAGCGTGGATTTATAGAGATGTAATTTGATAGTCACTGTCTTATTGTCAAGGCCTTTTAAAATAATTTCTAACATCCCATTTGTGGCTATACGTGGAGTGGATGTTTTCAGAGATCTCTCCAGCTGTGACTTGTTGTAGGCAGATTTGTTTCCATTTAGTATGTGTGTTACTAATTGTTTATACTAATTATAGGGATTAATTGCCAGACTCAGAGCTCACAGCAATTTTCCATGAAAAGGTGTTTTCCCCTCCCCATCATGGTGTTGGAAAAAGAGTTAGTAACAGAATAGTTATCCAAGTTTAAGCACTTTTGTAGCTTTCTGTAGTGTAGTGGTTATGATGTTTGCCTAACATACAAAGGGTTGCTGGTTCACAACCAGGCAAAAACAGAGAGTCTGCTTTCATTGCAGCTCCCCTGGGCACCCAGGAATGTGTATCTCCTGCTGTCCAGTCTGTGCCTAGGAAGTAAGGTATGGGGCCAGCTCTTCCTGCTGCCTCCTTGCACAACTGGCCCAAGGCAGGAATGGGACTCAGTGGTTGAGGAAAGCCCTGTACCCCTTGTTCTTGCCAAATCCTGTGGGGATGCAGAGTCCTGTGCCTGTCTCAGGGCATCCCAGGGATGCTCCTTGCAGCCCAGGAGAAGAAGAGGGCTCTGGGTGGAAGGAAAACAAGCAAAGCTGGTCCCAGCAGGCATGAGCTGGGGCTCCAGCTGAGGAAGTGGTGCTGGGTGTAGGTCACATGGTATAAGAAGCAAGCAGGCCTTGGGCCCAGGAGTCTTGCAAGCTGTCTGTGTCTAGACTGGCATGAATTTCCGGGAAATGCTTAAAATAGTTATCGTTATAAGTATTTCCAGAAAAAGAGCGTCTACATTGGCAGGCTGCTTTTCCGGAAAAACCCTTTTTCCGGAAAAGCATCTGTGGCCAATGTAGATGCGCTTTTCCGGAAAAGACTACTGGGCTGTCGACTACTGGGCTGTCTACACTGGCCCTTTTCCAGAACAGTGTTCCGGAATAAGGACTTATGCCCGAGCGGGAGCAAAATAGTTTTTCCAGAATAGTGGCTGATTTTGTACTGTAGAGCATCGTTGCTTTTCCGGAAATTCAAGGGCCAGTGTAGACAGCTCGCAGCTTATTCCGGAAAAGCGGCTGATTTTCCGGAATAAGTGGCCCAGTGTAGACACAGCCGCTGAGTTCAAATCCCAGTAGAACCTGCCACAGTTTGGCTGCAAAACGCTCCCACTGCTTTGCCTTCTTTCCACTTAGGTTCATGAGAGACCATTTCTTACCTCACGCTGGGTGTCTGATGCTCAGTGGGTGGCTGGGATGTGCTGGGACTGGGACCCTGGGCTTGCAGGATGCTGAGGTTTCATGTTTCTTGCTGCTGCCCCTGATGGCCTCTTGGTTGGTCCCAGTAGGTGCCAGGCTCTGCCTCTTGCCCCCGTGGTGCTCAAGGAAATGCGCATCAGGCCAGGCTGACTGGCTAAGGGACAGCAGGAGCCCTGTCTAGGGCAGGGAGGGAGGGGAATTGTGTATGAGGGCGTTGCCCAGACAGGCAGCCCCGGGCTGGGAGGACAGAGCTGCCCCACATTGGTGAACTGAAGCACAAAAAGGAAGCTTACAAAAAGTGGAAACTTGGACAAATGACCAAGGAGGGGTTTAAATGTATAGCTCGAGAATGCCAGGGGGTTATCAGGAAGGCGAAAGCACAAATGGAATTGCGACTGGCTAAGGATGTGAAGGATAACAAGAAAGGTTTCTACAGGCATGTTAACAAGAAGAAGGTGATCAGAGAGGGTGTGCAGCCCCCTAATGGATGAAGGAGGTAACCTAGTGACAGATGATGTAGGAAAAGCTGAAGTACTCAATGCTTTCTTTGCCTCTGTATTCATGGACAAAGGCGGCTCCTGGACTTCTGTGCTAAGTGACGCAAGATGGGATGAAGATGGACAGCCCTTGGTGGGTAAAGAACAGGTTAGGAACTATTTAGAAAAGCTAAACGTACACAAATCCATGGGTCCGGACTTAATGCACCCAAGGGTACTGAGGAAGTTGGCAAATGTCATTGAGGAGCCTTTGGCTATTATCTTTGAAAAGTCGTGGAGATCGGGAGAAATCCCGGATGATTGGAAAAAGGCAAATGTAGTGCCCATCTTCAAAAAAGGGAAGAAGGATGATCCAGGGAACTATAGGCCGGTCAGTCTTACCTCGGTTCCTGGAAAAATCATGGAAGGGATTCTTAAGGAATCCATTTTGAGAAACTTGGATGAGAGTAATAGAAATATAGCCATGTTAGTCTGGGGTAGCTGAAGTGCTACATTGTCCTGCATTTTGGATGAGAGGAAAGTGATTAGGAATAGTCAGCATGGAATCACAAAGGGCAAGTCATGCCTGACCAATCTGATTAGCTTCTATGATGAGGTAAATGGCTCGGTGGACGTGGGAAAGTCAGTGGATGTTATATACCTTGACTTGAGCAAGGCTTTTGATACGGTCTCCCACAATATTCTTGCCAGCAAGTTAAGGGACTGTGGATTAGATAAATGGACGGTAAGGTGGATAGAAAGATGGCTAGAAGGCCGGGCCCAGTGGGTGGTGATCAATGGCTCGATGTCAGGATGGCAGTCAGTTTCTAGCGGAGTGCCCCAAGGTTCGGTTCTAGGACCAGTTTTGTTCACTATCTTTATTAATGATCTGGATGAGGGGATGGATTGCACCCTCAGCAAGTTTGCGGATGATACTAAGCTCGGGGGGGAGGTAGATACGCTCAAGGGCAGAGATAGGGTACAGAATGACTTAGACAAATTGGAGGATTGGGCCACAAGAAATCTGATGAGGTTCAACAAGGACAAGTGTAGAGTCCTGCTCTTGGGACGGAAGAATCCCAAGCATAGTTACAAGCTGGGGACCAACCAGTTAAGTAGTAGTTCTGCAGAAAAGGACCTGGGGGTTACAGTGGATGAGCAGCTAGATATGAGTCAACAGTTTGCCCTTGTAGCCAAGAAAGCGAATGGCATATTAGGTTGCATTAAGAGGAGCATTGCCAGCAGATCCAGAGATGTCATTATTCCCCTTTATTCGGCTTTGGTGAGGCCGCATCTGGAGTATTGTGTTCTGGGCCCCCCACTACAAAAAGGATGTGGACGCATTGGAGAGGGTCCAGCGGAGGGCAACCAAAATGATTAGGGAGCTGGAGCATATGACTTATGAGGAGAGGCTGAGGGACTTGGGTCTGTTTAGTCTGCAGAAGCAAAGAGTGAGGGGGGATTTGATAGCAGCCTTCAACTTCCTGAAGGGAGCTCCCAAGTGAAAGGCTGTTCTCAGTAGTGACAGATGGCAGAACAAGAAGCAATGGTCTCAAGTAGTGGTGGGAGAGGTCCAGGTTGGATATTAGGAAAAACTATTTCAGTAGGAGGGTGGTGAAGCACTGGAATGGGTTACTTTGGGAAGTAGTGTAGTCTCCATCCCTAGAGGTGTTTAAGTCTCGGCTTGACAAAGCCCTGGCCGGGTTAATTTAGTTGGAATTGGTCCTGCCTAGACTTGATGACCTTCTGAGGTCACTTCCAGTTCTATGATTCTATGACTAGACTTCTTCTTTCTAAAACTGTGGTGAAAATTTAGAGTGAATTGCTTACAGGCTGAGACTGTGAGTTAAAGAAGGGCATCACCAGGAATGGGGCTTGACCCCATGACCCTGAGTTTAAGAGTCTCATGCTGTACTAACTGAGCTAGCCAGACTGCATGCAAAAAGTTTCCTAATATCCCATCACAGCATAACAGCAGCCAAGTGTTCTCCACTGCCTGACTCAAGGCTCTTTCTTGCCCCTAATGGGGGGTTCTGGTCTGTGGAGAGGTTTGAACTCGAACCCCACTCCCAACACACCCACTTCTTTCCCCACAAGGAACGGACCCATTTCCATCTCTCCAGGGAAAGGAGAAGGGCTCTGGCCTGTTCTCTGCAAAATGCTCAGCCTGTTTCATTTTCTGCAGGAACGAGTGGGATCCATGCGCTCTGTTCCCCAGTGACAAGTGTGTGTCCTCTTCCCCCTTTCCACAGACACACACACTTCCACAGGCCAGCCCCTTTCCTGCTGCCCCAACTCTTATTCCCACAATGCACTTTGTGCAGGGGCCGTTGGTCTTTGTGCCAAGGTGCATGGCTGGGAGCCAGGACTCAGGACCCTTCCCCCAATCTGGCCTGCTCACACTGTCTGGCTACCTCCAGCACAGGCTGAGCTCAGAGGCCAGGTGGGTGACCTGCCGTGCAGCTGTGATGGCATCAGGCCCTTCCCGCCCGCCTGCTCCATCTGGAGATGGAGCTCCAGTGGCCTCAGACACCCAGCAAGAGGAACAAAACTCTCAGTGTTGAACCTCAGTGCATGGAAGCTGAAGCACCTGAACCTTCTTACAACCAGCAGGTCCCACTGAGATTTGAACTCAGATTACAGGACCCAGAGCGCTGCACCTTACACCATGGGACCTGTGGTAGGAAAGTAGAGTGGGCACCTCTGACTCTCAGTTCTCAGACTGGCCTCTGCTCTCCTGGCTCCCTCCAGCTGCTTCATCTCTCAGGACTCCCTGTCCTGCCCCAGCTCTGCTGCTTTCAGGGCAAATTCCTTGTTAGAGCCAGTCACACTCTGGGGGTCAGTGAGGGTCCCTCCCACCTGAGATGTGTGTTACACAAAAGCGTCATTTCCTGCTCCGTTCCCAACGCTGGATGCAAACACATGGTTGCTATGGGGGTGTAACAAGTGCCCCCTTAAAAAGCTCATCAATTGAAATGAAACTTTTACATCTTCAGGTGTGTCACACTTTGGATTTCTATTGAACAGGGATTCTTCAAATGACCACAAACCCCTAACGTGCTCTAGTGCCAATGCACATAAACCAGACAAACCCGTCCCTCAGCTGGAACCAATTCAAACCGGCTCTGTGTGTGTGTCTGGTTTCTGTTTCCATCCATTCAACAAGCTGTGATCTGATCTGGATGCCCATTGGCTCGTCCTTACTCTCCTTTGGCTGTGTCCTGCAGAAGAACAAGGACCACGTCCAGCGGGGAGGAATGGCCACAATCGATCTTACAGCGTTTGATTTAGCAAGTCCAACTAAGACTCACTAAATCAAACCCAGAGGCCACCCCCACCAGCTTCCAGCACTTCTGCTCTTTGCCCCCTTCGGCTTCCTGCTGTGGGGACATGGCCAACTCCAGCTACGTAGGGAGGGATGACAGGGAAAGCAGTCACATTGGACAGGCACCCCTGGGGGCTGCCTGCTTCGCCTCCCCCATACCCAGCAGCTGCTTGGCCAGCTTAGTCATGGGGCTGCTCTCTGGGACTTCTCTCCCAGCTCCTCTACCTGTTGCCATTGCCCATCCCAAGGGAGGGGGGACGAGAGTCACTCTCCATGGCTGCAGGAGCTGCAGAGGTTGCACTTGCAGGGTCTCTGGGCACTGACACCCCCAGGGAATCACAAGGGCACTTGGTGCTGGCTCACCTGTCCCAGCAATTGCAGTCAGAGCCCTGCCTTGCCAGTGCCAGGCACAGCAGCCTCTGCACCTGCTCCAGGCTTGTGGTTTCCTTCTTCCCAACACTCCTCCCCAACCAGCCTTTTCCTGAACCAGCAGTTCCATGGGTGGCCAGGGGTGGCCTCTCCTGTGTCCCAGAAGGAAATAGAAAAATGTGATCAAAATCTACAAGATGGTACCAGTGGGAGCTGAACCCAAGATTTCTTACTTGCACCACAGGTGTTGTAGCCAGCTAAGCCAGGAGGACCTAAAAAAATGTGAACTGCCACCGCACATGAAGCCCTCTCCACTGCCGGAGCCACTCCCTGTGCTCAGCAGCCGGCTGCTAGCATGTGCAGGCTGGGATGCTGTGTGCAGGCAGCCTGCACGTGCAGGATATGATGTAGTGCGCTGTGAGCGGAATGGCCCCATTCCCGCCTCCCTTCCCACGCTGATCCAGTGGTCGAAGGGGGCCTGTGGTTGCTGCTGACTGGGTAGGAGCTGGGCGGCAAGATGCTGGCAGCAAGAGATTCCAGCTGCTTGTTTCTCCTGGGTCTCAGTGCGCCATGTCGACCGCCAGCCACCTTGACCAAACCTCAAACCAGCTGGACTAGCCAGCCCACATCACAGTGAGTCGCTAGTGGACCTATCAGAGAAGAGCCCTCGGCAGCTGCAGAAATGTCTCTGCAACTGTCTGAGGCACCTTTCTTGAAAGGGCCACTTGTGACCCCCATTTCCATAGGGCTGGCTAGCTCTGTTGGTTATATTGTGGTGCTAATAACTCCAAAGTTGTGTGTTCAAGCCCCATGCTGGCCACAGGGGTGCTTGGTTTGGTAACTTCCCTTCCTTGTGTCACAGAGTCAGCTGTCCCTGTGGAGAAGGGTTGTTTGATTTATTGACTTGCTCTAATTCTGCCTCTTGCTATGGACAGGGAAGCAAAAACAAGGGGAAAGGCTGAGAGTTTTGCAGGACTCAGGCCAGAGAGCTGAGTTTATGCTCACAACTATTCTGGAGGCCACTGCAGGCCACCACCACTTGGGGGATGTTGGACTTGCCAAGGTCCAGCCAGAGGAGGGGCTGGGGTGCCAGAGGCAGGGTCTGGCTGGGAGACTCACCTGGCTGAGCTTGGCCAACAGCCCAGCACATTTCCCAGGCAGCTCCTTCCCTGCACAGGCTGCAGATGTCAGGTGCCTGGGGGAATAAGAGCCTGAGTGGAGGAGGGGGGAGGGCTTCATGCAGGCAGCTCCCATTGGCATTGGAAACAGGCCAGAGAAGCACAACAAAAATTATGAAAGTTTGAATCAGCTGCCATATGAGGAGAGGTTGGGACTTTTCACCTTAGAAAGTGGAGACAAAGTGGAGATAAGATAGAGGTCTATACATCATGGCTGTTGTTGAGACTGTAAATAAGGAAAGGGATTGTTCTTGTTCCCATAATAGAAGAACTAAGGGTGCACCATGATATTAGCAGCTTGAAAACAAACAAAAGGAAGAATTTCTTCACACAATGCACAGTCAACCTGTGGAACTCCTTGCCAGAGGATGTTGTGAAGACCAGGACTATAAGGGCATGTCTATACTTGAAAACTATTTTGAAATTGCTTAAATTGACTTAATAACTTCCAGTCTAAGAAAATAGAAACAGCATGTCCTCAGTATGGGGAAGCCTCACAATTAGTCCGAGGCAGGCTCTCTTAATGTTCCTTCCTGGGGGCATGGAATTAAAAACAGAGAAGCATGGCTGGGAGCAGCTGAAGCCAAGAGCCCTGTTCTACTGTGGCAACAATCTCTGAGGTGGCATGAAATCCCCTCTCCAGTTTCTAACCCTGAAATACCATCAGCTTTATGACATCATTCCTGGCCTCTTGGTTCAGCCTTTGAACTCTGACTGTAGATGTTTGCTTACCAGAGATGGAGAGATGCCAAAACAGACTAAGCCATATTGGCAAAGGCTTCCGTCAAAGCCCAGGACTGAACCGAGGACCTTTAGATCTTCCATCTAACACTCTCCCAACTGAGCTATTTCAGCAACTGCTGTAAGGATTCTGATGCTGTCTCTTCTCTCAGGCATGTTTTTCTCCACAGCAGTATACAAGAGAGATGCTGCTGCCAGTGGCCCTGAAAGGCAAGATGAGCTTTGCCTGCCCCCCCTCAGACTGACTTGCACTTGGCCCCACTCCTACCTCTCTTCCCGGGGTGTCCTAGTGGCTGAAAGGGACTGTAGCTGCCTATGTGGGGGGAAGAAGATGGGCAGGGGGCCGTGTTCCCTGTGATATTTTCCATCCATGGGTGGAGTGAGTTTCATAATGTGCACCACTAGTGAGGTCGTTTGCGCTTGTGTGGATGTGTGCTAATGTGGTACCCGCCAGTTACTCACAAACAGCTTAGCTAAATATAGTTTCATAATTGTATAGAAGAAAAAATACTGAAAAAAGGGATAATTAACAAGGTACATGACTTCATGTATTTAGTATGAAATCAACTACAAAGAACATTAACACTGCAACACATTCCGTAGCCATTCGGTATCTTACACGGATCTGTTCCTTTGAGGCATAAAACAAAATTGTCCATTTTCTTGATTTAGCAAATGAGCTATGAAGATTCATATCACTACATGAAATGAAATAGTTGTTACACTTTATGATGGAACTTAAATATTCTGTTATTTAATGGGCTCAGTTCGGAGTGCTGTTTGTGTACGTCTACATTTGCTTCCTACTTCGGACTAGGGATGCAAATGTAGGTGACTGAAATTGCTAATGAAGCGGGGATTTTAATGTCCCATGCTTCATTAGCAAGATCTCGCCCGGCCCACTAGATCAAATCACACCTGATTCAAACCATGAAGTGCGCATCGGGACGCGGTAGTTCGAATCAAAGCCCTCAGTTCAAACTAACGTTACGCCTCATTTTTTGTGTAAAAGGTGTTGTCCTGGACCATAAACCGAGCAGCCCTGTCCAGGGAGGGCACCATGGCTCCGCTGGCTAAAGCACCTGCCTTGTGAACAGGAGATCCTGGGGGCAACTCGCAGTGGTGCCTTGTTGTAGCCTTTGCTCACATTTTCCTAGGTCCATCTGGGACACAGAAGAGGCCTCCCCTGGCCGCCCATGGAGCTGCTGGTTCAGGAAAAAGCTGATTGGGGAGGAGTCAACCACAAGCTTGGAGTGGTTGCAGAGGCAACTGTGACTGGCAAGGCTGTGGGAGAGTTTGAACTCCCTGGATTTCATACTGGAGCTCTGCTTAAAGCTGCAGGATCTGACTCCAGAGGCTGCTCTTAAATGCAACAGAGTTTGAGCTGCTTGCAGCGCTGCCTTTGGGACAGGGAGTTTGTACTAGGAAGAGGCAGGGTGTGAGACTAAGAACAAGAGGCTGGGCATTCCCGTCATTGAAGGGTTGTTAGATCATCGTGAGAACATTGCCCGGTGCACCACTTAAAAGATGGGGCGGCAGGGAAGAGTAGGAATGAGACTGGCAGGGGCCTGAAGCAGCAGGGTTGGAGTGACCAGGCCAGCTGTGCCGGGGGCAGGAATGTCTCCGCCTGGTTCTCACAACTATTCTGGAGGACACTTGGGGGACGTTCGACTCGCCAAGGTCCAGCCAAGGAAGCAGACAGCAGAGCTGCCCTTTGAGGGTCCCGAAGTTGTCTCCACACCAATGCGGGCCCAGCTGAGCCTGCCTGGGAAACGTTCCTGGCTATAGGGCTGCCCTGTGTAGGGCTTCATCAGCCCAGGTAGCAAAGGGAGGCGCACCGCCCATGATGCACAGGGGCAGGGCCACGTGTCTGCCCTGAGAATTAGTGTAGCTGAGCATACACGTCAGGTACTTATCTCCCTTGTGGTCTAGTGGCTAGGATTCAGCACTTTCAGTGCTCTGGGGTGGGTTCAATTGCCAGTCAGAAAAACCAACCTCATCTGTATTAATGAAATCTGCCTGGTCTTTGCCCTTTTCCATCACAGGGAGGGCCAGTGGGCTGAGGGAAGGGAGGGGTTGGGGTGCCAGAGGCAGGCTCTGACTGGGAGTCACTCCCAACAGCCAAGCACATTTCTCAGGCAGCTCCTTCCCTGCGCAGGGGGTACAGGTCACACGCCTGGGTGAATAAGAGCTTGTGGGGACTGGCCAGGGCTTCAAGCAGGCAGCTCCCATTGGCCACAAACAAGCTGGGAGCAGGGACCAGGCCTGAAGCCTTTTCCTCTACAGCTGAGAGACACAAAGGGCCCAGCAGCCCCTTCTCTCAGCTGTGCGTGGGGGCAGGGCGAGCAGGGAATCTGCCTGAGGCTTCTTGCTGCCATGTTGGGTGGCTTCATGGGCTGGATCCAGCCCACTGGCCTGTATTGCCCAGGCCTGGCTTAGAGGGAACCTTGGCTCTGGGCTGTGGGGGAGGGGCGCTGTGGAAAGGCCAGTCTGGCCTTCCTGGGCAGGGCATGACGACGTCCACTGTGTGCAGCACGGCTGCCAAACATCCCAGACAGAGAATTACAGGCCAGAGAATTCCATAGCCCTCAGCCAAAGTAGCTCAGTGGAGAGAGTTTTAGACTGATATTCTAAAGATCCCTGGTTCAAACCCAGGCTTTGGCAGGTACCAACAGATGGCAGGATCCTTCGTAGGTTTGATCCTTACCTCACCCTTTTTGGCCACAGCTTGGCATTGACAAATCAAGATCATCTCATTAGCCCTGCCCCTGACTTCTTCCTGTGAGTCGCTGCCTCCTTGACCATTGCCCACCCAGTGCTGGCCCTAGATATGGAACAGGGCTGTGGGCTGATGGGGATGTGTTTGGATAATCTCATGTGACCTTACCTGGGGCCAGCCAGCTAAGCAGGAGGGACATGGCAACGTTTCTCCTTCCTCTGCAGGAGAGGGAGCCAGCTCATTCCCATGAGCCCACATACAGATGGGGCAGGGTCTGGAGAGGTGACACAGCTGAATGGAAGAAACAAGGTGATCAGTGTATCAGCTACCAGCTGAGAATCTCAAGCACAGAGCTGTGTGATGGTCCCATAATATAAGGGGAAGGGATCAGAAGCTTGAATCTCACAAGCTGAGTTCAAATCTCAGTGGGACCTGCTGGGGAATTGTTGGTTTGTGTAAATCCTTGAATATTGATTTTCTTGCCCCTCTGGCTCAATTCTAGTTTGTGCTTCTTCACTTTCTCAATGTAAGGACTTTGGAGAAAACTCTCAAATGTCTGCTCCAGTGATGCAATGGATCAGGGCACAGTGTTTATAAAGCAGTGCATATAGGAGACATGCTGAGGTTGTGAATTCAAACCTCCCCTGGAGCAGTGGTTTCTAGTCCCTACTGGGCTGCCCCTTTCTGCTGATTGCTGTGGGAGCTGGAATTCTAGCTCAGAGGAGGCTGTCAGTCAAAATTCCCCCTTCAGATATTATGGCCTCATCAGAGTGAATGGTGGGTGGCCAGTATTGAAGGCCAAGTGGTTTCCAGGGTCTTGGTGCCCATCTTCTCCCCTTACCCAGTAGCAGCTGCTGTCCCTTTCAGCCATTGTGTCAGCTCAGGCAGGGAGGCAGGAAAGGGGGCAAAGTAGCAGACAAGCTGAGGGAGGCAGGAAAATGCTGATCTCTGCATCTCCCCATGTGAGGGTTTGTCTACACGTCATTCCTCTTTTAAGACAGAAATGCAAATTCAGCCTTCTTTCAAAATCCCCCTTACCCCTTATGAAATGAGGTTTAAGGGTTATTTCTGACGAAGGGTTTTCTCCCGCAATAAGCGTATCTCAACAGCATTTTGTATTGCAAAATAAATATTTTGAAATTGCACCGGTCTGCAAATATGCAAATGAAGTGCAGGATATTTAAATCCCAGCTTCATTTCCAATGTTGAGTGTCTACATTTGCATCCCTCGCAGGTTCTCTGGGCACTGACATCCCCAGGGCATCACATGGTGCTGGCTCTCCTGTCCCAGCAATTGCAGCCAGAGCCCTGCCTTGCCAGTGCCAGTCACACCAGCCTCTGTACCTGCTCCAGGCTTGTGGTTTCCTTCTTCCCAATGCTCCTCCCCAATCAGCCTTTTCCTGAACCCGCTTTTCCATGGGCAGCCAGCGGAGGCCTCTTCTGTGTCCCAGAAGGGGACAGGAAAACTTGAGCAAAGGCTACAGCAAGGTAGACACCCAGCAGAAGGCACAAAAATCTCTTTTCACCAGCCTGAGGACAAGAAACCTAAAGCGGGAGCGTTTTGCAACAACCAGGCTAGGAAAATCCCACTGACAGTTGCAAAGTTCAGAGCCCTGAGTGCTGCCCCTTGCAGCATGGGACAAACAGCTGATGTTTTTGGTGGGCACCTGGGGCTCTCAGTGCTCAGGCTGCCTCTGCTCTCCCGGCTCCCTCCAGCTGCCCCATCCCAGCTGCTTGTTTATTATTTGTTTTTACTTAAGTACCAGCTCTAGTAGAAGCCGTGTGACACTCTCCCCTCCCCCATCACGGCATGGACAGGTCGCTGCCCCCAACCAGACTCTGAAATGGCCCCTGCATTTCTCCAGGCCCCAAGGAGCTGGCAGGAAAGAGGCCCAGGGCCAGGCTAGAGGTAGGGGAAGCAGGAGGCAGGGAGATCCCCAGTCTACCTAGCTCCTTTTTGTGCAAAAGCCTCTTGTGAAAAAACAGACCCCAATTAATTATGCAAATGAGCATGGCAATATGCTAATCTGTGCTACATTTGCATGAGCTTTTGGGGAAGAGAGATGCAGTATGGAGATAGCCTAGGTCAGTGGTCCCCAACACGGTGCCCGCGGGCGGTATGGTGCCCACGGGGGCATTTGTGTGCGCCCGCCAAGTGCTCGGGGCTGACCTGGCCCCGGGCACGTGGTGCACAGTGAGCACCGGCCCCGGGAGCGCCGCAGATTGGCCGCCTGCGCACTGGGTGCACAGCACTTGGGGGGGCACTAGGCCCGGGCACGCTGCGCTTTGGGGGTGGGTGCTGGTCCCGAGCGTGCAGCCCTTGGAGGGAGCACTGGTCCCAGGCATGCGGCTATGAGGGGGGGATCCTCTGGTGCCTGGCGGGCGAACGGCCATGCCCTCTGGTGCCCGGCAACCTTAAATGGTTGGGGACCACTTCTGTGAAGTAACGTAGACTCAGGAAAAATCCCTGGGCTGCAATTCTTAGTTACACACAATAAAAATAATTCACCAGCTCAGACGTGATTTCTAAACCGACAAACAAGGAAAATAATAAAACCTGATGGACTAGGGCAGTGGTCCCCAATGCAGTGCCCGTGGGTGCCATGGAGCCCGCTGAGCCATTTATGTGCGCCCGTGGAGCAATCCGGGCTGGCCCCACCCCCGGGTGTGCAGCAGATGCCAGCCCCAGGCGCATGGGCAGCCTCTGCCCCGGGGTCGTGGCACATGCTGGTGCCGGACCTGACCCTGGGGTCCTGGCACAAGGTGGTGCCAGCCCCGGGTGCGTGGCGCATACTTGGCCCCGGCCCCAGGCTCGTGGCCTGTGAGTGACCCCGCCCCTGGATGCACGGTGCGTGAGCGGCCCTACCCCCAGGTGCCCGGCAGCCCCAAAATGTTGGGGACCACTGGACTGGGGAGACTTTTCCCTACCCACACATTGCAAGAAGTCCAATCCTTGGCAAATCAAGACTGTGTGGCCTAATGGATAATGTGTATGACTTCGGCTCAGAACATTGAGGGTTTGAGTCCCTTCACACTTGCATTTACCTGCCTTTGTCTGTGCTCATGGATCCTGTTGCTGCCCTGGAAAGGTCCCATGTGACAATGTGGTTTTTCTATAACCCCATTGGAAGCCCTGTAGCTGTTCAGTAGGTCTAAAGTATGGGGGATATTGTGTGTGGGGGGGTGTTATTGGCTGGTGAAAGCAGAGCTGGTGGTGGCTTTTAAATATCCCCACTGCTGACAGTGAGGTTTAAGGCACTACAGTGTGTCAGAATGGAGAGAGCCTGGTGCATTCACCATCCAGAATGAGAATATGGATAAAAAATTCCAAAGATGGTGTCGCCTTTCTGAAAATAAATGACCTTTTCAGTACACGATGTGGTGGTGCAGGGTTTATTGGATTACTCTGGTTCTGCTGGGGTTCTAAGTCGAGACTACCCTACAGTGTGGATGTGCTACTTTGAAACAAGCTATTGAAAAACAAGTGCACTGTGTAGACGAACCCTGAGAGCTGAGTGAAGCTGTTAGTGTCCCTGCTCCCGGCACAATTCCACTGGCTGGTTTCTGGCCACGTGAAGCACCATCCCCCCTCCACTCAGGCTCTTATTCACTGACCCACGTGGCCCCTGCACCCTGTGCGGGGGCAGGACAGGCTGCCTGAGAAATGTGCTGGGCTGCTGGCTGTGAGTGAGCCAGGTAAGTCTCCCAGCCAGAGCCTGCCTCTGGCACCCCAGCCCCTCCCTTCCCTCAACCCACTGGTACCCCACAGAAACCAAACCCTCTGCCTCCCTGAACGCCCACCCCTCCCAGATCCTGCACCCCCGTCCTCTGCCCCAAGCTCCTGTCTGCATCCCAGACCCCCACCTCCTCCATTAATACCATGGAAAAGTGCAGCTCTGGGAGCGGTTCCCAGTGGGAAAGGGGCCTTAAGTGAACCTTTTGAGTCACAGCTGCTGTAACAATGAGATAAGATGAATGAGTGGACAGCTGTCATGTGGAAAGCAAGGCTCCTTTCCCTGACTGGGAATCAAACCCAGGCCCCAGCAATAATAGTGTTCAATCCTAAGCACTAGACCATCAGGGACACAGGAACATGGCTCTTTCCGTACCTACACTAGCCTTTTACAGGCCACTTTCTGTCCCCTTCAGGATGCGGTCTGTTTTCCATTGTCCAGAGGGGAGAAGAGCAGAAACCAAACAAAACATCAGAACAGCCAGACTGGGCCATGCCAGTTGCCCAACTAGCCCAGGATCCTGTCTCACGACAGCAGCCAATTTCATTGCCCCGTGGGAATCCTCAAGACAGACAATTGTTTAGTGATGCCACCTGTCGCCCATTCCCAGCTTCTAGAATACACCAGCTAGGGACACCTGCCCTGTCCATCCTGGTTAAATGCCATTGATTGACCTTTCCTGCATTAAATGATCCAGTTCTGTTTTGGACTTTCTTGTAGATTTCACCTTCACAACATCCTCTGGCAAGGAGTTCCACTGGGCACAAAAATGCCTCCTTTTTAACTTGGTTACTTAACAGTTTCATTCTATCACCTGGGATCTTGAGTAGGAGAAAAAAATTCATATTTGCTTTCTGCACCCTGTCATCAGTACATAAAACTCTGTCCCATTGCCCCTTTCCCAAGCTGAGAAGAAGTTCCATGAACTCATGGAAGCTGCTGTTCCAAAGAAGAGGCATTTCCCATGGAAAAGATGGCCAAGCCCAATCCCCTACACAGAGCCCCAGAAAATACCAATGGACACTGGGCACTTGTAAAGCTCCCTCTTGGGCAGCGCTACCGAATGGATCCGGCTGGCCATCGGGCTGACTAACGTCATCAACTTCTCAGCCCAAGTGCAGAGACTGTGGAGTCTCCCGCTCCCAGCCCAGTGGCAGAGGGGCAGTGCCCTGAGGAGGCGGGTCCCAAGGCAGCGGAGATCTTTGAAGGGAGCGGAGACGTAAGGTCAGAAGGAAGGGGAACAAGTCATCTCTTCTCAGGTGAGATGTGGTGGGAAATTACCAGATCCGGTGCAAGCCGAGCTCCAAGGGCTGGTTCCTGTTCTGGTGGCTCCTTGCTGGGCCTGGCTTGAGAAGCGCCAAGGAACCGTGTGTGGCCAGGAGAGAGGGAGCAGAAGGAACGTGGATGAAGGAAGAGGGTGGGGGAGCAGGAACAAGGGAGGGTGTCAAAGGAAGCTGGGGGTGCTGGGTGGTAAGAAAGTGAGGGGAATGGGTGGCTGGGGTCTGGGCATGAGGCGGGACATTAAGTAGTTTTGTGTCCCCGTGCAGTAAAAGCACCAGCCACACTGCCCCAAAGGTGCACAGCTGCAGTAGTGGCACTTCCAGGGTGGGCCCTGGACTGAGTGGCTGCAATGACCTGGTCCCAGGCAAGGGACTGCTGAGAAGTCTCAGCCCCAACCCTGCCTCCTCCCATCCCAGCCTAACCTGTTTAGCTTTCCCACATGCTCCTGAAAGGCAGCACACAGGCCACCCATCCCTTAACCAGGGGGCAGGCCCTGGCACTGCCTTGTGGGCACCAACGGGAACCGCAATAAGAGAAGACCCTGTGTTTCTGCCTGGCTTCGAACCAGAAACACATGGCTTCTGCTGGCCTGGCTTCTGCTGCTGCACTTAAACTTGGGCAAATATTCGGTTGCTAAGCCTTTGGCCAACAGAGATTGCTGCAGGGCAAAGGAATTCTCTGTTGTTAATTTTGTGCCCTCAGGAAGGGACCAAACTGAAGGAGGCCGGGCCCCCACCTGGGGACTCCAACCTAAACCCTAAGACCAAGGGGTTTACAAGCCAGATAATCAATGTTTGCTGCATTTTGCCCTCCCCAAACCTTGCAAAACCTCAAAGGCAACTCCACAGTCCCAGCGGCTGGGGGAGATGTGCATGTTAGAACCTCTGCCCACTGAGCTGTAGCCTTCTGTGCCCAGGGAGCCAGACACCCCCAGGGTGGGAAGGCAGGAGGGAAATGGGGAATGGCTGAACTTTGTGAGGGAATGGTGTTATCTGGGACCATACATAGAATGCTTTACAAATGGGCTTGAGTAGGGCACCATGGCTTGGCAGGCTGAACACTTGTGTAATCAACAGTGTATCCTGGGTTCAATTTCTGGAGTTGCCTTGTTGCAGCCTTTGCTCACATTTTCCAACACCCTTCTGGGACACGGAAGAGGCCTCTCCGGTCACCCATGGAACTGCAGGTTCAGGAAAAGGCTGATTGGAGAGGAGTGTTGGAAAGAAGGAAACCACAGATGAGAAGCAACTGACTCCCACATACCCTGACTCTCCATGGCTACAGGAGCTGCAGAGGTTGCACTCTCAGGCTCTCTAGGTGCTGATACCCCCAGGGAATCACAAGGGTGTGTGGTGCTGGTTCTCCTGTCCCAGCAATTGCAGTCAGAGCCCTGCCTTGCCAGTGTCAGTCACAGCAACCTCTGCACCTGCTCCAGGCTTGTGGTTTCCTTCTGCCCAACACTCCTCCCCAGTCAGCCTTTTCCTGAACCAGCAGTTCCATGGGTGGCCACGGGAGGTCTCTTCTGTGCCCCAGAAGGACATAGGAAAATGCCAGCACATGCTGCAATAAATCCTCACTGGGAGTTAAACCCAGGACCTCCTGTTTATGAGGCAGATGCTTTAGCCAGCAAAGCCATGGTGCCTTCCTCCAAAACCTCTTTACAATGGTTCTTTATATTTCCAGACAACACCTTTGATTCCCAAAGTGCAGCCATTCCCCATTTCCCTCCCGTCTTCCAGCCCTGGTGGGGTCTGGCCCCCTGGGCACAGAAAGCTACAGCTCCATGGGCAGGGGGCTTTGGCCTCCTTCATGCTGTTGCAGGAAGGGCTGTTCAGCAGGGATGGAGTTCAAATGTTGAGGAAGGGAAGAGTATTTGGATGCAGACTGGTGAGGAGGCTTTCAAGTAGGTTTGCTGGGGGGCAGGTGCCCAAAGCCCCCAGGTAGGTGAACAACATGGAAAGCCGGGAGATGGGTTAGAAATGGGAGAGAGCAGGGGATGTAACAGCAGAGCTAAAGGAGGGATGCGGGACCACTGGGAAGTAAACTCTAAACTGCTCCCTGTGAGGCAAAAGGGACGCCCCCAGCACTGCGGAAACCAGCCCGTTGCCTTATGGAAGAGGAAAGGAGGCCTAAGGAAGCACTTAGCTCCTGGCTGGCTCTACCTGTGGAAAAGAGGAAGCAGCAAACACCTGTCACTGGAGAATGTGGGTATTGATCCCACTGCCTCTCACATGTGAAGCGAGTGCTCTACCACTTGAGCTAATTCCCCTGCTGTAAAGAGGTTTTCTGCCCCACCCACCTTGTTCCAGAGCCCACAACGTCCCTTCTGATAAACCCTCATCTAAAACTCAGCAACTATCCAGAGAAGTTGTGGTTCCCTTTACAAGACTCTGCACAGCTCAGTTCCAATCAGCCGGTCTTCCCTAGAGCCCGGAACATCGACCGCGGCAGCATCGCTCTTACGCCCAGTGTAGACACGGCCTGAGAGTGTCACAAACCTGCCCCGGACACATTCCTGGCTAGGACCAGTCACAGTCTGGGCTCAGTGAGGGTCCGTCCTACCTGAGACGTGTGTGACACAAAAGCCTCCTGTTCCCTGCCCAGTTCCCAACACTGGCTGCAGACCCAGCGATATTTGGTGCCTTGGCTGCTGTCCCTGCTAGCAGGGAGCTGTCCTGCACCTGCAGTTCATCTCCCTCTCGGAGAGGCAGCAACTCTGTGAGGGGGAGAAGCTGGGGCATTTCCCTGCATGTGTAAAACCATCACTGCCGTCCCGGCCTGGGCTAGTGCGCTGGCATCCCTCATGTCTGGAGTCCTCGATATTGGTGCTCAGGACAAAACTCGCTCCACTCCTGGAACAGGAACAGCGACTAGCAGAGAGGCCCCTCCCTGGCAGCACCGTGTCAGATGGTTTCTTCTCGGTCTGGTGCCTCCTGAATGCTGGGAGCAGATGCCTGGTCCGAGGGGCTGCAGTTCTCTGGAGAGAGGGGCTGGGGCCGGTGGCTGAAGGAAAACCCTTCTGCTGTGTCTGTGGCTGAGCTGCACAAAGGAAGATACAAGATCCCTGGGGGGGGGGGGTCTTTGCCAGATGAACATGCCTGAGGAAATAAGCTGGAAGCGCAACAGACACATAAAAGGGGATGAGGGACAGTTTGAGTCACACATATGGCAGGTGGCGCAGCTCAGCCAGGGACCTTATCCACTCACAGAGCTTCACAGCTTCTCCACCCCCCCAAACCCCACCAGGCAAACTGCCCCATGGGCCTCGCCCGCACCATGCTCAGGGCCTGGGGATTTTCTGTCAGTTTGCCAGACCAGATCACTAGCCACCCCCACTGCTCTGGAGTCTCTGCCTCTCATTGGCCTTCTCATCCTCAGGCACCGCTTTGTCTCCAGACAGACCCTGCTCTGCTACAGGCACCTCTCTCTCGCTGTCACTCCTGGGCCTTCAAGTGCAAAAAATGCCCCTTTGTTCTGCCTGTGAATACATGGGCTTTTAGCGCAAACGCCTGTATTTGCTAGAGAGGGGTCTGAACAGTTTTTATAGAGAGAGAGAGACAGCCACCATGGATCATCCTTGCCAAATGTCTCAGAGAGCCAAGGAAGGCAAATAATTTGTTAATGAGAGGAAACCAGTACCTTGTCCATTAGGCCACCGGGGCACACAGAAAATAGTGCCAGGGACAGAAATTCACCCTTCTAAATGTCCCTTCCTTGGCTTTTAGCTCCTTATTAAGCCCCTTTGAAGAAGCCAGATACACAGGAAGGGCTGATCATACCACTCTGAAAATCAGCTTTCCATGGGTATCTGTAGCTGGCTCCAAGTCATGGCTTCCCCAGGCTGGCACCCAGGGGCATTATCAGCTGATGTCACACCCCCTTTGTCACATGGGAGTTGGGCTCATCCTAGGTACAGGCTGGTCAGCAGCACCTGCACATACCTGGGCACCCAGGGGAGCAGCAATAAGGTCCTGTTTTTAAGAGGAATAAGGGATCTTCCGGAAAAGGTTTATTTTCTGAAAGATCCCTGTCTACACTGGTGCTTTTTTCTGGAAAAGCCCCAAGCTGGAAAAAAGCGGCAGCCATATTCATGCAAATGCCGCGGGGAAAATTTAAATCCCCGTGGCATTTGCAATTCCGAACTGTCTCATTAGCATCCCTTTTACGGAAAAGAGTGCCAATGTAGACACAGCCATTGGGTTTCGAAATTTGCGTAGGTTTTTCCAGAAGGACAGTGCAGTGCAGACATAGCCTGAGTGTTGCTCAGCACTGGTAGGAGACAGGGAGGGACAAAACAGTCTAAAAGCACCTGCAGCCTTTCAGAACAACCACCAGCCCCAACCCCAAGGACCAGCCCTTCCCTCCGCCCTCACTGGGTCTGCTGGGAATTGCCTGGATGCCAGCCTACCCCAGTGTCAGCCTAAGGATTGACTGGTCTGTAAAAGCCACATCCTGGAAAGGAGGAAGCAGCTAAAGTGACTCTGGTGGGACTTGAACCCACAACCATTGAATGTCTAACTGGGCTTACATTAATCCTGACAGCTTAAAAGTCCAACATGCTTTCTATTGCACCACAGAGCCTGATGGATTGCTGGGGTTGATATGGCCACTCTCTGCTTTGCAGCATGGCAATTGCTGGGGGAAAAGAAAGAGGAGCCAGGTCTGTCTCTTTTGGGAGAGGAGGTAGGAAGAGGGAGGGGGCCACTGAAATTAAAAGATAAGAACTAAGCGAGTGCTGTACCACTTAAGCTAATTCCCCTGCCTACAAACAGCCCTGCTGCCTCACCCACCATGTTCCAGAGCCCACAACATCCCTGCAGCTGCCCAAAGCTCCTTTCTGAAAGGGCCACTTGTGAGACTGACACCCATGGGCTGGCTAGCTTGGAGGTTTAGGGGACGTGGTGCTCATATCACACAGACGTATCTTAAGAGCAAGCCCCTTGTTTCAAGCTAAAATTGGGCTCACTATTCTGACGTCCCTCCATGGCAGGAGGAGGGAGGGATGTTTTGGAATAGCGATTTATTTGGAACTAGGTGCTGTGTAGCCAGCCCCAAATTACAAAATAAGCTATTTCAAAATAGGCACATTGATTATTTTGAAGTATGGGATGCACCCCTAGTGAGTTAGAGCTGAACTCTGCCCACAGCTTCCTGCTCCACCCACCCACGTACTGACTCCCTCGCTGCCATGGGGCTGTTTGCATTGGCCTCTTCTCTCTGTCGCCAGGCTTCAGCCAAGACTGAGACTCAGGCAGGAGAATGTGACCCGGCTCCCTGCACCTGGGCCCTGCATTTCTCATCCCTTCAGAGACACTTGTTAGTGGAGGAATAAATCACAGTCACATGAGTGTAGATTATGAAACTTTGTAGTTGTTGTTGCCTTGGAAACTCCCCAGAGACCTTCCCCTGGGGTCCGGGGCAGCCGCTCACATTGCACAGCTCACTTCGAGGTGAGGGTGCTGTGTAGACGTGCCCGTCCTGTTGAGGGCCAGCCTGATGGGGGGAGGCTCTGGCCACTTCCTTTCCTTGTCTCTCTCAGGCTGTGTCTACACTGCAGGGCTACGTCTATACTGCAGGCTTTTTGCACAACTGCTCTTGTGTAAAAACTTGCTGAGCGTCTACACTGCAGGCACGTTCTTGTGTAAGTAAATTTGTAGTACAGCATCAGATAACAGGGCTTCTTGCACAGAAGTTATTGCTCTCGCCATGAGGAATAAGCCCTCTTGTGCAAGAACTCATCCACAAGGAGTCAGTGTGGATGGGCAACAGGGGTTTCTTGCTCAAGAAAGCTGTGTATCTAAAATGCCCTTTAGAGCTTTCCTGCGCAGGAGAGCGTCCACACTGCCATGGGTGCTCTTGCAGAAAAGCACTTCTCTTGTGCAACAGCACATGGCAGTGTGGACACACTGTTGCGCAAGACCTTTTGCACAAGAACTCTTGCACAAAACAGTTCTTGCGCAAGAAGTTTGCAGGGTAGATGTAGCCAGGGGGTGTTTGGGTTTGTTACCAGCTTTGTACAACAGCCCAGGGAACATTGTGAAAAGCCAAAACCTTCCCGCCCTGGGTGTCCTTGGCCAGTCAGCAAGTGGCAGAAAGGTTCCCTGAAGTGCTGACTTCAGGTGATTTGAAGCAAAGCCTACCAGCTCAGGTGAAGTGGTTGAGTGGTTAAGGCGATGGACTGCTAATCCATTGTGCTCTGCATGCAGGGGTTCGAATCCCATCCTCATCAGGTGTGAGTAGTCTTCTCTCTTGCCTCTCCCAGAGGTTTAGTGGCAGCCCTGCCTGTCCCCCCCCCCCACTGCAACCGAGGGAAATCTCCACAGAGACACTCCCAAATGGGACCCTCAATCCCTTCTGCCCTCAAGGGGAAACCTCACAAAGGAGATTCCAGGCAGCGAGGCCATGGAGGTCTCTGAGATTGCCCCTGTACCAGCTGGCTGTCACAAGGGGTCCTCTATGAGGTCACTGCCTCCCAGCCAATGAGCTGAGGTGCTGCAAAAGTTCCTTGTGATGTCACTGCTGCCTTGCAGGCTCATGTCCTGCCCCTTAGCATGTGTGAGCTGCTGTCCCTGTCACTCAGGGCTGGTTCTGGGGCTCACACAGGGAACATCAGAGGCTGCTCAGGGGGGCACATTGCTAAGAATAAGGGAGCTTTTGGAAAAGGTTTTATTTTCCAAAAGATCCCCGTCTAGACTGGCGCTTTTTGTCGGCAAAGCCCCGAGCTGGAAAAAAGCAGCAGCCATGTTCATGCAAATGAAGCGGGAGAGATTTAAATCCCCGCTTCATTTGCAATTGCGCTGTGTCTAATCTGCATCCCTTTTCCGCAAAAGGCCCTTCAGCAGCAACACACGGCTGCCATCCAGCAGGTCCTTCCAGGGGCTTGTGCATCTGAGAGGCCCTAAGGGAGAGTTCCAGACAAGGACACCTGGGAGAATCTCCCCTGGGTGCCCCCACAAGGGCCTTCTGTATTTCCCCTCTGTGCCTCCCCCACCACCACCGCACAAACACCCTTCCCCTGCCCGCCCTTCCCACTGTCTGCTCCCGCCTCCCCTGCTGAAGACAAGTGATGTTTGGTTCGTGAGCGGCCAGTGCCTGAGGGGATTCAACATGGATCCACAAGTGATGTTGTAGACGGAGCGTGGTCCTGCCTTGAGGGCGGGGGGCTGGACTCGATGACCTCTTGAGGTCCCTTCCAGTCCTATTATTCTATGATTCTATGATAACATGGGGGCTAATGTCATGATTTATTTTCGGGGTGGGGGGGAGGGGCTGACTCATGAAAAGCCCCACAGGGCCATTGACATGGGGTGGCAACTACACCTGGACCTCAGGATTTCCCCAGACTGTGCCCATTTGTGCACCAGACCCTGCAGCCGCTGACTAGGGGAGTCACAAACTCGGTTCCTTTGCCAGCACAAGAGTGAATCAGACCCATTGAGCCAACCAGCCCTGTCTCAG
Source organism: Pelodiscus sinensis (assembly GCF_049634645.1). Classification (NCBI taxonomy): domain Eukaryota; kingdom Metazoa; phylum Chordata; order Testudines; family Trionychidae; genus Pelodiscus; species Pelodiscus sinensis. The sequence goes on from NC_134741.1 coordinate 4,132,485, forward strand.
TTTCCACTTCTATAAATAAATGTTTGTAGTTTGATTAGTAGAGGGTGAGGACCCCCTTGTGCAGAGCTCTGCACAGACACTGGTATCCCAAGGGCATAGTTAGCAAACACAGTTACAAATGCAGCTTGGTGCCCTTGTCGGAAGTCCAGGATGGGCTCCCCCATTGGGGTCTATCTCCTGTGAATTAATCACTGAAGTGGATCCTTCCCCTCCCTCCAGGGTGGGTGCAATAAAGGAAGAAGAGGGGATATACAGGTGCAAACCTGGTAACATGTTATTTCGGGATTAATTACAAAAAAGGAAGAACTGGTGAGATAACCTGACTCAGATACAGGAAACAAAGCAAACTGGTCATAGTGGCAGCACAAATAAGGGCTTGAACCCCAGACCCACAAAATCAAACCTTGTGGCTCAGTGTGTTATAATGGTAAGAATAACCCCTTTCTCTTGAGGACTTGGCAGTGGCATTGGGGTGCCCAGGACCTTCTAACCTCAGGCTGATTTGGGGCCTTTGGGGAGGAGCCCTGGGGAGTCCCACAGGCCCTGCCTCAGACAGGTGGGGGGGTGAAGGGGTTTCTCAGGCTGTGGGTGCTACAGGCAGGGTGTGTGGGTGGGTGAGGATGGTATAACCCTTCTCTCCCCCGCAGGTGCTGCTGGGCAGAGCAGAGGGACCTGGATGCTGCTGCCAAGAGGGGGGCAGCCCTGAGGCTGAGGTGACTCAGCCCTTATAAAGCTGCCAGGGCGGGACCAGTCTGAGGAGAATGGAACCCTCATGCCGCTTGGTGGGAAAATCCGGTTCCGACCGGTCTCTGAGCTGCCAGTGCCTGAGGGGATCCAACATGGATCCATAGGTCACGGGTCACTGACTCCACTTAGTGGCCCGAATTACTGACCTACACACCATCATAACATTACATGTAAATGAGGTAGAACAATTAAACCAAACACAAAACAAACTCCCTCACACAGGGGAGTTGAACCCCGGATCTCCTGTTTAGTAGGGAGGCACATTAGAAAGTTAAGCCATAGTGGCCTCCTGGGTCAGTTTTGTAAAATGGATTTTATGGTCCCAGACAACACCATTGAATCCAAAGTGCAGCCATTCCCCATTTCCCTCCAGCCTACCCAGCCTGGCGGTATCTAGCTCCCTGGGCACAGAAAACTGCAGCTCCGTGGGCTGAGGCTCTAACATGCACGTCTCCCCCAGCCACTGGGACTGTAGAGTTGGCCTTGAGGTTGGGCAGTGTTACGGGGAGGGAGAAATGCAGCAAACATTGATCATCTAGATTGCAAACCCCTGGGTCTCAGGGTTTGGGTTGGAGACCCCAAGTGGGGGTCCTGCCCCCACCCCCTTGATTTGGTCCCATCCTGAGGGCACAGAATTAACAAGAGAGAAGCAAGGGCAGGAGGCCGCTTAAGCCAAGAGCCTGTTCTACTGTGTCAGCCTCCTCCCAGGAGCCATGAAACCCTCTCTCAGTTCCTGCCCCAGAAATACTCTTGGCTGCAGGGTTCCTGTCCTGGGAGGGCCTCCTGGTGCAGACTTTGAACTCTCCTTGCTGGTGCTGACTGACCAGAGCCAGAGAGATGCCAAACAGAGCTCTCTGGGGCCTGCAGGGACCCTGGTCTCAGGGACTCTGAATGCAGACAGGACCCTGCCAGAGGAAAAAGCCTTTGGGCAAGACCCTCCTGCCCCTAGCTGGGGGGCACAGAACTCAGTGCTGTGGCTGCAATTATGTCTCCTTTGCCTTGTCTCCAGATTTCTCATGTTCCTCCACGTGGCACCTGTCAGAAGCAGCAGCCAGTGTCATTTGCCGACATTTGCATGGCCAGGCCCAGGCAGCTTCTCTGCTTCCTCCAGAGACTGACCAGAGTGAGGGAGGAGCAGCCACATTCAGCCCAGCACCACTTGGTGCCGCATCACTCACCTCCCCTGGGCCTGGCAGGTGCCTTGGCCATGAGCAAACAACAGGGAGCTTCAAACTCCTGCAGCCTGGGCCACAGAGCCAAGTACCCCCCACCCACCAGCATGCGGGCGGCTGCTGACACTCTGTGACCAGTGTGAGAAGGTGGCAGGAAAGCAGGGCCTGGCCCCCTCACCCTCCCACTCCAGGGGCTCAGTGTGGTCGGGGGGCAGAAGATGTCTCAAGAGGCTTCTCCCCCACAAGTGAGAAGCAGACACACCCCCAGGGTCCAGATGTACTATTGAATAAGCCCTCTCAAGCCCAGGGGCCCATTTAGGAGAGAGAAACTGCCCCACACTCTGACCTGGCCACCCCCTTCTCTCTCTGGCAAAGGCTCCAGTGGGAGCAAACTACCTGCCCAGCGACTCCTTTTCAGAGCCCAGCTGGAGCCAAGAGGAGGTTTCCAGGCTGAAGATGGCAGGGCCACAGGCACAGCAAAGCCACTGCCATGGAACTCAAACCCTCAGGCTTCTGATCACAAGTCTGACCCCTTCTCCCTCAGGCCACGCAGCCCCCGTTCCCTTAGGCAGCCCTTCGGAAGCACCATGGAGGCTCAGACCCACAGCAAATGGCCTGGAACATGCAGTGTCTACCAGGCAGGAAGGGCAGTGGGGCCGGGGGCTGAGGAAGCCAGGGGAAGAGAGGGGGGAGTTCTGGGAAACCCAGTGGCTGTGGGGAAGCAATAAGGGCTGAGCACCTGGAAGCCACCTGAGGGGAAAGGTGCCCAGAGAGAGCAGGGCCAGCCAGGCCACCAGTATCACGTCAGCACTCAGGGCTCCTCCTCCTGTCCCCTGAGCTCAGACCTCCCTGGGCCCCTCCTAGTGCTGCCTTTGCCTCCGGCAAAACCCTAAAGTTCTGGTTGGGCTACTCCCCCCCAGTCCGCGGTGAGAGCAGGTGTCTCAGGCCCTAGAGCAAGGGCTCAGGGCAGCTGGCCTGAGGTGACAGGTGCAGGGGCTGTGCCTTGGAGCTCTGCTGCTTGTGTGAGCGGAGGGGGGCGGGGGAAGGCCTGGGGCAGCCTCCCTGCAAACACCATTTCTCTCTCCTGACAGAGAGGCTGCTGGTCCCAGGGCTGGGCTGCATCCCGGCTCCCCATCAGCTCTAGGCCTGGGGCAGGGAGATGCACCTTCGAACCCTGCTCCCAGGCACAGACTGTTCTCCTGGCCCCAGAGGGGCAGCACGTGGCCGGGTTTGTATCACACACAAAATGTTGCGCTGCCCCCGCCTGTCAGTGTCTGAGCCTAAAGGTTTGTTCTCAAGGGGAGAAAGGCCCAAGCAGGGCCATGTTCAATGGCCAGTTACAGACACACAGAGATGTCAGACCCACCCGATTCCCAGAAGCTCGGGGGAGTCTGCAGGTGTGAGAGTCCCTCTGACGCCCACTGCGTGGCTGAGCCACTCGGCTTTTGGGTTTAGCCCTGCCATGTAGACATACCCACAGTGAAGAACAAAAGGGTGAAATGGTGCCTGCAGCCTTTCAGAATGACCCCTGGACACCACCACCAAGTACCAATGTCACTGCTTATTAGAGAAGATCTCCTCACACAACCGTAGCCAATGGAGTGTTCTCGCGAGAGACACTGGAGGAAAAGGGGCGGCCCACACTCCGGTCCCAGTGATGGTGTATTCACCGTTCAGTCTGGCCTCAGGACGTGTTTGAACCGAGGAGAGTTAAAACCCCTCGGGGATGGAGGACGTGGCTCAGCTGATTCTCAGCCATCTAGGAACCGGCTGTTTTTCTAACTCAGTATTTTTCTACTCTGTTGAAACAAATAAACAAACAACAGTTTCCTTCTGTTATGTCATGGGGAGTTTCACAGCATAGGAAGAAATCAGTGGAAAGGCAGAGAGCTGGAGTAGGTGCAAGTGTCCATTTTATTGCATAGCACAGAACTCACTAGAACAAGCCCAGACTAGCTGGGCTGACCCCAGTGACCTACTCAGTTACCATAACAACAAGATCTATATCTACAACCCAATATACAACCCCTTCCAGCTCTACCTCAACGAGCATTTGGAAGAGGTGACCTTGGGCCCTGTAAATACCTTGCAAAACAAGCCAAGCTCCAGCAAGACAACCAGCTCCATTGCTGTTCAGTACAGTGGGCCCGTCAGGATTTCTCTGTGGTGGAATGTGGCTGTGACCTCCTGCTACAGGAGTCCAGGAATGACATGCAACACTTTAGCCTTTGGCAAGTGTCTCTTGTATAGTGCAACATTAACAGCCTGTTGCCCCTCTTTTTTACCTTGTATCTGAGGAGTTTCTGAATCACGAAAGGGAGTGCGGTTATGTTTGTGTTATAGGTTTGTGTTATGTAAAATTAAAAGCACTATTTTAAACACACATTTCTTGACCATATTGCAGATCTCCTGTAAACATTTTGGGTGCATCTGCACAGGACTCTTAGCTTAAAATAACCTACGCAATATGCTCTAAGGCTACGTCTACACTGGCATGATTTTCCGGAAATGCTAAAAACGGAACAGTTTTCCATTATAAATATTTCCCGAAAAAGCACGTCTACATTGGCAGGATGCTTTTCCGGAAAAGCACTTTTTCTGGAAAAGCATCCGTGCCAATCTAGACGCGCTTTTCTGCAAAAAAGCCCCGATCGTCATTTTCGCGATTGGGGCTTTTTTGCGGAAAACACTAATGTGCTGTCTACACTGGCCCTTTTCCAGAACAGTTTTCCGGAAAAAGGACTTTTGCCCGAGAGGGAGCAGCATAATATTTCCGGAAAAGCGGCTGATTTCTTACAGTAGATCATCAGTGCTTTTCTGGAAATCCAAGGGGCCAGTGTAAACAGCTGGCAAGATATTCCGGAAAAGTGGCTGATTTTCCGTAATAAGTGGCCAGTATAGACACAGCCTAAGCAAATTGTGTAGCTTATTTCGATGCTATTTCAAAAGAGCTTATTTTGTAATTTGGCACTGTTTGTACTGCCAAATTCTGAAATAGTGAACTATTCCAAAATGCCCCTTAACCCTTGTTTAATGAGTGTTTAACCCCCTTTTCCCTCCCCAGGTTACTCGGGAGCACGTCACACTCATAGGTGTGCCTGGGCACCTAATGGTTTTAACATAAAAGGAGATCCTGAGTATTCCAGTGGTGATGTTGTTTAGTTGGGGAAACCCTATCCAGCCCCTTGCTGCTGTCCCTTGCTCATAAAGAACTTATAATGGCAGTGCCTCCACCTGGCTGCCCCTGTAACACACTTACTGGTGTGCCTTGGGAACCTCCAGGAATAAACTTATTCCAACAATAACCTGGATCTAACTCCAGAACAACAATTACAAATCATAAATAATATACATCTAATAGATTGCATTAGAATGAACAACCTTTACTTAACTTAAAGAAACAGGATTTAACAAATTAACAGTGAATAACATCAATTAACAAAGCACACAGAAGTAAAAGGAACTTATCTAGCTGCCATTTGCACTGCCAATATTTATCCCACCCCAGAGTGTGCACACTGCTGGACTCAGAGCCCCAGACTCTCGCTTGCACGGGCGCTTGAAGAACTGCAGCTGTAATGGAGATTCTCTGTAGGTAGTGTGTATGTGGGTCCCAGCTGTGCAGCAGCTCTGCTTCACTGAACTGGCCTCTCTTTGAACCCAGAGTTAGTCTGAATCTCTGAGGTCTGGCTCAAGCAGCATTTTCCCAACGATGCCCAGTTACTCACAGTCTCCTTCTGTGTGCTGGATGCAGAGTAGCTTCTAGCCACAAGTACAGCCAAAGAGCCTCCCCTCTAGAGCAATCAGAAGCAGCCTGCTAGATCCCAGTTCCAAAAGGTTTTCTGTTAAAAGTATTTCCAGAAAAGTGCGACTAGATTGGTCCCGGAGTTATCGTTATAACAATGTGCTTTTCTGGAAAAGCGCGTCTAGATTGGCGGCGCGCTTTTTCAGAAAAGCAGAAGCCCGAAACCATTTTGAAGAGGACAAAGGCCACCAGACCTTTCTGGGGGCGGGGCTGGAGCTCCATTCAGACACGTGCTTAAAGGGGTCTCGCCGGACAGCCGTTTGTCTCATGCTCCCGTGTGTTGGGACCGCTGGCAGGGAGTGACACCCTTAGCAGGTTTGGTGGTTGCCCTCTGACTTTTGGGGACACCACTCTTTTGCCCTCAACGGCTTTTTCCTGCGTTTTCTTTCTTCTGCCCTGCCCTGTCTACCATAGAGCCGTGTGTGGCCAGGTGCCTGCTCGGGCTCCTGTTAGAGATGTGCAAGTGCCTGCAGCTCGTGCTGAAGGACAGTGCCCTGCTGTTCATGGACCAGGAGGCAGCGATTGCATTGGACTCCCTCACCAGGGAGGCCATGGCGGGCCTGTGGCATCAGCACCCCACCGTTTGGACACCAGCACCGACTGGTGGGACCGGCTGGTCCTCGGGCAATGGGACGACCAGCAATGGATCCGGAATTTCCACATGAGAAAGCGGACCTTCCTGCAGCTGTGTGCCTGGCTCACCCCCGCGCTGCAGAGAGCCGCCATCCGGCTGCGGGCACCCATCCCCGTCAACAAAAGGGTCGCCATCGCACTGACCGTCAGTGTGATCATCGTGGAGGTAAGTCCCAGGGGGAGTGGGGTGGAGGGAGGGTGCTGCACTCCATGCCCAGGAGCAGCCAAGACTCCAGGCTGGGGTTTGGGCCGTCCCTCCCTTGCACAGGCCCGCTGGTGGGGGGGGGCCCATGGGGTGAGGGGGGCCCTGGTGTGTGTGTGTGCGTGCGAGGACAGAGGGAATCAAGGGGGAGGCCCAAGGGAGTGCACATTCACCCCTGCCGTATGTGATGTGTTCCCTTGTGTTTCTCTGCACCCTTCTGCAGGTCATCCATGTCATCAATGACGTCCTGCTCCCAAGAGTCATCCGCCTGCGCAACGTGGATGCTACCATGGCCGGCTTCACTGCCCTCGGGTTCCCCAACTGCGGGGGAGTCCCCATCCGGGCCCCAGAGCATTGAGCAGCCCATTTCATGAACCGGAAGGGGTACTGCTCCATTGTTCTGCAGGCCCTCGTGGACCACCGGGGCCACTTCCTGGACATCTATGGGGGCTGGTCCGGCCGGGCACACGACGTCCGCATCCTCCACAACTCCAGACTCTTTCGCAGGTTGGAGGCAGGCATCTACTTCCCCCGGTGGGACTTGACTGTCGGGGATGTGCCTATGCCCATCTGCGTCATTGGGGACGTGGCCTACTCCCTGCTGCCCTGGCTAATGCGGCCCTACAGGGGGCAACCGGACCAGAACTGGGCCCAGTTCAACGACTGCCTCAACCGGGCCCAAAATCCGGTGGAGCTCGCCTTCAGACGTTTGAAAGCCCACTTCCGTTGTCTGCTCACCCGTCTCGAGATGGGTGAGCGGAAGGCAACAGAGGTTCTGGCCGCATGCTGCGTGCTCCACAATATTGTGGAGTGCAGTGGGGAGGCCTTCCTCCCTGTATGGATGGCAACCGAGGCACAGACGTTTGACCAGCCCCACACAGCTGCCATCCGCCAGGAGCGCCAGGATGCGGTGCGCATCAGAGAGGCCCTGGTGGACATGTTTGCCCAAGCCCCATAGTAGGGTCGCCTGGGTCTCCCCAGACTACTGCCTCCCATCCCATACCCTTCCCCACCCCCTCCCCTTACCTTCCCCCAATTGTAAAGCGTTGGTTCAAAGCACATCGGCCGTCATCGTGACTGTTCATCGGGTGCGTCGGGCGTAGTTAGGGTTTTTCTTTTTAGTTTAGGCTAGGGTTTAGGCCACCATCGCCTGTCCTGAAGAACAGGGAAGAGGATTCGGGGTTCGTGCGGAAGGCTTAAGTCAGGGTACCTGATTCTAGTTGTCTTCGAGGGATCTCCTGGCTGTTCCTCTCTCAAGGCCCGGAAGGTCCAAAGGATTGAGGTTGCCAGCAACACCACCAATCATCCTCCCTGTGCCTAGACTATGTTACATAATCTTTAGTGTGCATCTTTTAACCGTTCTTGCTTTGTTATCTATGTTAAATATAGTTTGTGGTTTAAATTTTACTGAGAAGTCTCAGTATTTATTTATACACCACAAACCAATGACCACTTAAAAAGGGACCCCTGGTGATAGAATACAGAATTTGGTGTCCACAGTTTGTAACCCTTTTAAATTTAGGTGGCTAATTGGCATCTCAAATCATTTCTTACAGTTACCCTCGAGTAACACAATAACCAACACAAGAATCAACTGAACAACAGACTTTTTATTTACAAGGGGGAGGGGGGAAAGACCTTCAACTGGGATGGGGAGGGGGGAAAGACTTTCAACTGGGACGGGGAGGGGGAAGAGATCTTCAGCTGGGACGGGGAGGGGAGAGAGATCTTCAACTGGGACGGGGAGGGGGGAAAGACCTTCAACTGGGACGGGGAGGGGGAGAGATCTTCAATTGGTCATGTTTCCGATCCCCAGACAGGACGAGCTGGGGATTTGCCGTGTCTGGAGCCAGAGTCACCATCACTGGGGAGAGAGAATCAGGGCGTGAGGGGTAGAGCTCAGCCCTGGGGTCAGCTGGAGCCATTTCTCACCTTCCCCAGCAGCCCTGTTGTGGCTGGGACAGGCCTGGGCCCCAGGGAGCTGCCTCTGCCCTGGGCCCTGAGACTGAGCCGAGCTGTCACTGCAGCGCCTCAGCCTGGGCAATGGGACCCGCTTCATCAGCTTCTCATTTGTGTGCAGAGGCTGCAGCCTCCTGCCCCCCAGCTCGGGCTGCTCCACCCCCCAGGGCCAGGCCCAGAGCAGGAGGGTCCAGTGGGGGGAGGGCGGGAAGAGGAGGCGGGTTCCAGCTTTAACCCCCAGAGGGAAACTCCCTCCCCTGCTGCAGCCTCCACCCCCCGCCCAGGGCACAGAGGGGAGGGGGCAGCGCAGGGGAAGAGCCGCCTCACCCCAGAGAGCAGGGCCTGGGCATTAGTCACCCCCAGGGCAGTGGAGGGTCCAGGACTCCTCAGGGCAGCCGGGCTCAATGGGGGGAGCCCAGCTCTGGCTTCTGGCCTGGCCGGGGGCAGGGCTCTGGGGAAAGGGATCTGGGGTGGGGTCACTGGGAGGGGCCAGCACAGGGCAGAGGCTGGTGCCCAAAGAGGGGCTGCGCTGATAAGCTGCCCCGACACAAAGCGCAGCCCCTGCCTGCAAAGCCCCCTGCCTGCAAACTGTGCCCATATTGAGAAGTGGGGGGTCCGACCATCCCATTTCTTAAAGGGGCAGGACACGGCCTCTCGTCCTTCTGATCCAATGCCCCTGGGGCTCCTCACCGCTCAGTGGGCAGGTTTGGGGCTCTGCCTGTCATGGTCGCTGGGGGTTTGGTTGGTGACTTGAGCTACAAGCTCAGGAAGGTGTTTTCAGTCTCCACTTGATACCTCACCCTGTTTGAAAGCTCCCGGGGACTTTCCTCCTGCCCTCTCCAGTGCAGAGGGCAGCGTGTCTGGTGGGGGAAGGGAGAAGAAAGGTGAGATTTCAGGAGTCCATATTGCCCACAACATCCCCAATCCTAACACACAGACCTGAGTTTTCATTACAGCAGACACACACTTGGATACGTCTACCCTGCAGAGAAGACTGAGGCTGCCGCTGTCAATTTCCAAGGGTTCAAATTAGCAGTCGAATTTAGACAGCTCATCAAACTGAGGGGCATTTCTGTCGGTGCCGGTACCCCTCATTTCACGAGGAGTAAGAGAAGCCGGAGGGAGAGTGCTCTTCCCTCCACTGCCTGCTGCGTGGACAGCGCCAGCAAGTAAGTTACGCTACTTCGACTGCAGCTAGGCAATTATGGTTAGGTCCATAAAAGGCTATTTACAGTATGATGGGGGCAACTTTGGCTACGACAAATCAGGAAAGAGATCTTGGAGTTATCGTGGACAGTTCCCTGAAAACTTCCACACAGAGTGCAGCGGCGGTCAAAAAGGCAAAAAGGATGCTAGGAATTATTAGGAAAGGGATTGAAAATAAGACCCAGAATATTTTACTGCCCCTGTATAAAATTATGGTACGCCCACATCTTGAATACTGTGTACAGATGTGGTCTCCTCACCTCAAAAAAGATATTTTGGCCTTAGAAAGGGTTCAGAAAAGAGCAACTAAAATGATTAGGGGTTTGGAACGGGTCCCATATGAGGAGAGGTTAAAACGACTGGGACTTTTCAGTTTAGAGAAGAGGAGACTGAGGGGGGATATGATAGAGGTCTATAAAATCATGAGTGGTGTGGAGAGGGCCGATAAAGAAAAGTTATTTATTAGTTCCCTAAATAGAAGAACTAGAGGACACCAAATGAAATTAATGGGTAGCAGGCTTAAAACTAATAAAAGAAAGCTCTTCTTTACACAGCATGTAGTCAACCTGTGGAACTCCTTGCCAGAGGAGGCTGTGAAGGCTAGGACTATAATAGAGTTTAAAGAGAAGCTGGATAATTTCATGGAGGTGAGGTCCATAAAAGGCTATTAGCCAGGGGATAAAATGGTGTCCTTGGCCTCTGTTTGTCAGAGGCTGGAGAGGGATGGCAGTAGTCAAATCGCTTGATTATGTCTTTGGTCCACCCTCTTTGGGGCACCTGGTGCTGGCCACTGTCGGCAGAAAGGATACTGGGCTAGAAGGACCTTTGGTCTGACCCAGTACGGCCGTTCTTATGTTCTTATGTTAAGTTGTGTAGCTTAATTCGACTTTGTCCTACAGTGTAGACGTACCCTCACGTATTTAATATAAAAAGGTCTGAAGCCTCCTACTTCATCCCTCATTCAGACCTCTCCCAGCAAAGGAACCAACCTCCCTGCAGCCTCACAACCAGCCAGGACAGTCTGTGAAGAGATTCGCTTTCTCCTCAACATCCCCTCCCACCCTGCAGGCTCCACTGGGATTGGCTCATTCACTTCCTGACATTTGTCACAGATCCTGCAAAGACTTTGATCTCAGAGTAACTTCACCCAGTTGGGTCCTTTTGACATGAGCGGAAGGTTCAGAGTTTGCCAACTCCTGGCTCTACCTGTGAGCTGTGGGGTCTGTGTACTCAGCGTCTCCACAGAGAGCAGCACGGAGCTGGGCGTGTTTCTGTCTGTGTGTCGGCCATTTTGTGCTCTAATGTCACTGCCATTACACAGCAGCTTTTGGAACAAATCATAGAATCATAGATTACTAGGAATGGAAGGGACCCCGAGAGGTCATCGAGTCCAGTCCCCTGCCCTCGTGGCAGGACCAAATACTGTCTAGACCATCCCTGATAGACATTTATCTAACCTACTCTTAAATATCTCCACAGATGGGGATTCCACAACCTCCCTGGGCAATTTATTCCAGTGTTTGATCACCCGACAGTTAGGAAGTTTTTCCTAATGTCCAACCTAAACCTCCCTTGCTGCAGTTTAAGCCCATTGCTTCTTGTTCTATCCTCAGAGGCCAAGATGAACAAGTTTTCTCCCTCCTCCTCATGACACCCTTTTAGATACCTGGAAACGGCTATCATGTCCCCCCTCAATCGTCTCTTTTCTAAACTAATCAAACCCAATTCTTTCAGCCTCCCCTCCTAGCTCATGTTCTCTAGATCTTTAATCATTCTTGTTGCTCTTCTCTGGACTCTCTCCAATTTCTCCACATCTTTCTTGAAATGCAGAACTGGACACAATACTCCAACTGAGGCCTAACCAGCGCAGAGTAGAGCGGAAGAATGATTTATCGTGTCTTGCTCAGAACGCACCTGTTAATGCATTCCAGAATCATGTTTGCTTTTTTTGCAACAGCATCACACTGCTGACTCATAGTCAGCTTGTGGTCCACTATAACCCGTAGATTGCTTTCTGCCATACTCCTTCCCAGACAGTCGCTTCCCATTCTGTATGTGTGAAACTGATGGCTCCTTTGGAAGTGGAGCACTTTGCATTTGTCTTTATTAAACTTCATCCTGTTTAATAAGGTTCAATGAATCACCTGAGTGTCTGGGATGGCAAGTGGGCGCCATTCTCACCTCACAATTCGAAAGAAACTTCATCTAACGAGGAACCAAATGACCAGCATCGGTCTCTTTACATGGGCCCTGGCGCTTCACTCGCTCTCCCCTCCCCCATCCACTCTCGGTACCTGTGAACTGTCTCAGTGTCTCCGACAGCACAGTCGTTTGCTGGGAGAAACCCCTGACTCGCTCATCCAGTTCAGGAGAAATCTCCTCTGGCGGCTGGAACGGCCCCGTCTCACACCTGGGGAGAGACAACGTCACATGGGGACACTGCACAGAGTGACTCAGTTCTCCAGCTCTGGCCAGTGAGTCGCTGCTCTGCTGGGCCTGGAGTTCGAATCCTCCAGTTCTCCCAGCCCGAGAGCAGGGGCAGCGCAGCCCTTGGCCCTGCAACGTCCCCTCAAAGGTTCCATGAACAGTCTGCAGCTCTGGCCTGGGGAGACCAGCTGGGGGACAAAAGGGGAATTGAGTCTCCACGGCCAACTCACCCCTTGGCCCCCAGGCGCTGAGGGGCAGGAGGTTCCCAGGGGAAGGGCTGGAGGAATCTACCCACTAGGGACTAGACTGAGACACCAGCTCCTCCCTCTCCAGCCCATTCCCACAGGTCTCCAAACAGCCCTCGGGTGGGACAGACTCTGGGTCCCTGCTGCCCTGGGCTGAATGTGCCCAGTGTCCAGCACTGACAGGCCCATGTCCCACCCCACAGCCCGGAGGCAGCCAGTCCCCAGGGAGGTGACAGCTCCAGGAAACACTTGAGCTCAGACTGTGCCCTGAATGGGGAATTCCAGAGTCTGCTGGGCCAGGGGAGAGCCGCAGGCTGACGCTGATCAGAGATTTGTGCCCAGCCTGTGACCTTCTCCTCACATCTGGCTGTAGGGCCCTGGGGAGATGTGGTGCCAACATCAGCTCCAAGCTCTTCCCCTGCGCTGGGCAGTGTGAGGGGAGCGAGAGACACCTACCTGCTAAAGGTGCTTCTCACGTCCTAGAGAGGAGAGAGAAAAAAGAATCTCAGCCCCATCCGACATACACGCGGGATCCAGGGAAGGGATTTTGGATACATGGAGAAGAGAGGCCCCAGGGCCATGGATCCCCTGAGCGAATGGGGCTTTGCCATCTCCAACAGGTCTGTGCCTGTGACTCTGCAAAGCACAATAGTCGCTCACATGGCAGCAATGCACCCGCTGAGTTACACCTAGATCTGACGGCTGGACCCCAGCGCTTGTGATTCAGGAGCCTCCCTTCCCTGTGTGGGGAGCTGGGACGTTTCTCCCTCAGTCTCACCTGCAGGAATTCACTCACTAGCTTCTGACACGTCCCCTCCAGCTCACCGATCTGCTCACTGAGATGGGAAATCTGTGCAGAGAGTTTCCTGACAGTGTCAGTCTGGATGGGCCACAATCTCCTGCCTCTTGGCTTGTGTCTGTTTCTGTGTGAAAACAGGGAAAGGGCTGGTCGGGGGCATGGGCAGAGCCTGAGAACCTGTAATTCCATCTCTGGGTATTAAGCTGGGGCATCCCTCAGGTTCCCCTTTGGCCCCGTGTCCCACTGGAAGGGACGGTTCCCTGCAACATGTTCTGTTGTTCACGGGCTCTGGGAATTCAGTCCCAGAGCATCAGGGGGCAGGACTCAGCACCAAGGTTCTCTTTAATAGTCTCCATCCAGGTGTGGAAAAAAATTCTATATATACTGAGGCATGTGCAAATGTGCACCACTTAGCTGTGGACATTGTGCTAATCTAGCTGGGCAGCATTTGAATTTCTCCTCCTCTGCCGCCCAATCACTCAGTGTCCTGGGAACACTGCTCAGCCCCACCCTGACACAGATACCCAGGGAGAGAACAGAAGCAAACCTGTTAATGCAGCAAAAGAGCAGACCCAGCAGACAGCCCTTCCCAGGGACATGCAGGTCACTGGAGGAGGGTTTCTGGAAAAGCCACAAGGGCTGGACATTAACTTATCCCCTGACATGGCAGCTCAGGGCCTGTCTACACATGGATCTAATTCAGCAATCCATGGTCATGGAGCAACTCGCCATCCCACCTTCCCAAGGCCACACAGGAGCCTGCCTCCAAACAGCCCCTCCCCCTGCTGGTCCATAGCCACAGGCACCTACCAGATACTCCTGACTTCTCCCCTCTCCTGTCGCTTTCCATCCCAGCAGCTTTTCTCTCTCTTCCCACAGTGTCTTCAAATGGGCCTGGATTTTCCCTTGAGGAAACAGAAATGAGCCGGGAGGTTTCATTGTGAGGCTGAGAGGGGTGGGGAACGGGGCGTTTTCCCACTCACAGCCCCAGTCACTGTTGGTCCCAGTCGCTGTGTGACATCAGGGACCCCAAGGAGATGAAACCTTATTAATACAGCCTGGGAGTGTGCCAGAATTTGACTGTTTCCAAGTCAGCTTGAGTCTTTTTAGTAATTAGCATGAGATCTCATTTATCAGAGAGCTCATTATCAGGCACAACCCCTATCCAGCCCTGACTCTCACACTGGGGGCCATCAATACATCTCTGTTTGGGAAGATTTAAATAACTAAGTGGTACCAATCCCAGAAGCCTCAGGGTTTAAAGAGGGGCTGTGGACTGCACTGGTTGGTCAGAGCTGGGCTAAGCACCAGGGCAAACCCATCAGTTACAGAGAGGCTCAGGGTATGTCTACATTGCAGGATTTTTCCAGAAAAATGGCCATTTTCCTGGAAAAATGACACTTACATCCATACAGCTATTGCATTCTTTTGACAGAAAGTTGAAAGAACAGAGGGGTTTTCTGACAGCGGTAAACCTCTTTCTACAATGAAGAAGCCTTTTTCTGAAAAAGCTTTGTTGGAACAAGGTGTGTGTGGACACAGGAGAGAGTGTTTTTTTGAAAAAAGAGGCCTTCAGGAAAAAGCACCGGTGGCCACTCCGTCCACAGTAATCACAACTGAAATGCGAGATAGCATCCATTCAATGTGGATCTTTTGAAAACGCAGAATTGATGGAGGTCCCAGCAGGCCGGCGTGGGCATGTTCTGTGCTCTGGGGATGGGCCAGTGACTCCCTTAATTAAAAGGCTGATTTCTGTTCAGGATGGTTGGGTTTGCCCCAACGCTGCCCTGCAGTGGCAACGCCCTCTGGGCAGGTATCCGCTGTCTCAGTCCCTAGTACAGCTCCCGGCAGCAGTGCATTCTGGGAGATTCCCACAGGCTGCCTGGTGGGACTAACAGAATTCTAGGGCTAGAAGAGACCTCAGGAGGTCAAGTCCAGCCCCCTGCCCAGGGCAGGACCAATCCCAACTAAATCATCCCAGCCAGGGCTTTGTCGAGCCAAGACTTAAAAACCTCTAGGGATGGAGACTCCAACCCCTCCCTAGGGAACCCATCCCCGTGCTTCCCCACCCTCCTAGTGAAATAATTTTTCCTAATATCCAACCTAGGCCTCCCCCACTGTAACTAGGACAGGTCAGACCAGCACCGGGCAGCTCCAAACTGGGGTAAGTTTTGCTCCAACCCAGTCTGATCCCAGTGGTACCTGGCATGGCCCTGTGCTGTCTGGAGCCCTGTTGTGGGTGGATTCAAAGCCCACACAGCATCCAGCCCAGCCCAGATCTCTTCTAGTGCTGGCCCCAGCATCTGAGTTTAACCCCTCCTGGAGGAGCCCAGGAGTTCAGCATCCCAGTGGAAAACCTACTGGGCCTTTATGAACACATCTTTCCCTCCTAAGGGCCATGCTTCATCACTGTAGGACTGATGCTGAGGTAGCACCATCAGGTAGAGACCTGGAATGAATCGAGGAAGACCTGTTTTAATCCCATTTTTATCACTGAACTATTGACTGACCCTGGGCAGCTCTTGGTGCCTCAGTTTCCCTCCTTGCCTTTGTTTGTCTTAGTTATGCTGTAACCTGCTCAGGGCAAGACTTGTCCCTCGCTGTGTTTTGTGCAGGGACCAGATCTCCTCTAGGGTCTCTAAGGGCGACTGTGATGCAAATCCAGGTAACAACAACGCATTGTTAGACAAATTCATAACAGCAACAAGAGCCTGGAACTTCCCCTTTTCCAAGCTGCAGGCAACTGGCTCAGATAAGTCAGTGGCAGCTCTTCTGAGTTACGACACAGCCTCCACTGGGAAAAAAGAGCTTTTAAACCTCGCTGGGTTCCAGAAGGACTCAGCATCTCTCAGGAAAGTTTCTAACGTCTGGCAGCTTTAAAGACTTGAGATTTTGCCTGCGATGCCAGAGCACGGATTTTATTACAAGATTGAACTGACGTTGCTTGAGGCCTGAACTCAATTTGTATAGTTTGGAGAATAACATGAGAATGTCCGAGCTTCATTCCAGCCATTGCTCTGGGGTGGGGCTGGGCAAGAGGGGGTCAGGGTGCAGGGTCCCCCGGGGAGAGAGCACTACCCCAGCTCTCTGTCATCCAGCAGCTTGGGGCCAGGTGAGGAGCCTCACCATGGTCGCTGCAGCTCCAGGGGCCCAGCTGGGAGAGGGGTACATGTCCCCTGGCTCAGGCAGGTCCAGGTTTGTCTGCCCCCTGCACTCCCCAGCCAGAGTGAGGAATGCAGCAAACTGGGCATTATCCCCTCACGCCCTGGTGAAGTCTCCAATGTCTCCACAGGAATGTTGGGAGGGGGCTTCAGCCCACCCTTCCTAAAGGGCCCATGGGTGGGGAGAGGGTTGGGACAGGGGCAGTCCCAGACAGAGAAAGGTGTGTGCCCCCAGCCAGCCCTGTTCACATCCCCACTGAGTCTGTCTCTTATCTGTATGGTTTGATGAGAAGCCCCCATCCCAGGCTCCTCCCATCGCCCTGGCACAGCCAAACCCGTGTGTGGCTTTAAGTTATCATCAGAGGAAGCCACACGCTGAATGCCACGGCCCTGGCTCTCACTGCTTAGTGCTTGAACAAACAGGCGAACACACAGACACGGGCAGATAAACACTCTCAAATAGACAGTAGATTCAAGGTGGCAGCAACTCCCTACCTGGTACTCCTGGGCCGCTTCCTGTATGGGCAGCACCCTGTGAGCGTGGTGAGCCTGGGACAGATGGCAAATCACACAGATCGGAGTCTGATCCTCGTCGCAGAACAGCTTGAGAGCCTCCTGGTGCTCCCCACACACCCCCTGGTGCTCCCCTCCTGCTCCCTTTGGTGCCTGCAGGCTCAGCCGCTTGACTAGTTCTACTATGTTTGCCAGCTGCCTGGTGGGCCGAAAGTTTCTCTGCTGCACAGTTTCTCTGCACTGCGGGCAGGTGATGGCTGGGCTGGGTCCCTCCCAGCACCGGCTCAAGCAGGCCCGGCAGAAACTGTGCCCGCAGTCGGTGATCACCGGGTCCGTGAAATACTCCAGGCAGAGGGGACACGTCGCTTCCTCCCGGAGACTCTCCAAGGGGCTCTCTGCAGCCATGGCTGCCTCTGGGCTGGGGAACAAGGTTAGTTTCACTTTCCTGAGCTCACACTGTGTCCCGCCCTTGACAGCAATGGGGCGTTTCCCTTCCTGGAACTGACTCAGGCTGTTTGCTGAGCTGGAAAGGCCCCAAAGGAAACAATTCAGCCCTGGAGGCTTTAGTGAAAAATGTCCCACTAGGGCTCTGGTCCTAAAATCATCACCTAGGAGAGATCGCAGGGGGCTGTAGGTATGAGCCAGGGCCTTCTCTTGCTTTCCTGCTTGGGTCTGTCCTGTAGCACATGACTTTTGAGGCACACAGACCCCCTGCAAGCGCAATAGGGGAGGAGGATGCCGATGTCCCTGTAAAACCCCAGTGATGCTCCCTCCACCCCCAGCACAGGGGCTGGAATGTGCCCGGAGCCAGGTGGTGGTCCCAGCAGCAAATGAGCAGAGCCCCCCTGACTTGGGAGTGAGCTAAACAGAGACATGAGAACGTGCATTTGTTCAGGTCTGTCCGTGGAGCCGTTTGCTGGAGCAGCCAGGCTGAAAAGCATGAAGTGATCAGAGCCAGGCAGCACCAGCAACACCCTGTAGTCAGAGACCTTGCAACTAGCTGCAGGAGAGACGAGGGGCTTTTCTTCTACACATAAAACAGTCCAGGGGGTTTGTTTCTTTCCAAGGACTCACTCTGGTCACATTCCCAACCTGTTTTCACTACTAAATGAAGGGAAGTTGCACAAGGGCACAGGGAGGACTGGACCCCCCGGGTCTCCAGCACAGACACCCCAGGCCTTAGCTGCTCAGCCCAACTGCCGAAGGGGTGGGGGGGAGGTAGCACCAAACCCCTGCTCATTGGTGCTTCTGTCCCTAAGAGTCCCACCCCAGCAGAGCAGCCCTGGGAGCCCAGGGCACAGATATTCCACTGGTGCCTGGCCAAGCCCTGCAGTGCAGTGGCTGCAGAGACAGATTCAAACCCTGCAGCAGGGTGGGCGGGGGAGCCAGGCAGCTCCCTATATTTTGTGTTTGTATTGCGGGTTGGTGATTGGGCTCCCCAAACCCTCAGCCAGTCCTGGGGGGGGGGCACAGGCTGGGGGCTGCTGGAGGCTCCCTGGACCCCCTGCCCAGGGCAGATGGGGAGTTTGGGGCTCCCCATAATAGGCGGGGCTCCCTAGGCAGCTCTTCCCACGGCCCAGCTCTGGCTTCCAGCCTCACTCTCCCTAACCCCATGATCCCTCCCCTCTCAGCCTGATTCCCCTGCAACGCCCCCCTCCTGCCCGCAGTGCAACCCTGCCCCCTCCCATCCTCCTTCGGCCCCCGCTGCCCCCACATCCCTGTGCCCTCAGTGCACACAGCGACAGAGCAGCAGCCTCGCCCCCTCCCAAAGGAGACGCAGACTGCGGGGGGGGGGGGGGAGGAGGGGAGTTAACCCCTTAGTTCCCGGAGCCGCACTCGCAGGCCGGGCAGGGGCAGCCCCAGGGACGCGGGGCCCAGCTCAGGCTCGGGGCAGCCCCTGGGGAGCGGGGCGAGGGCAGGAGGCAGCGACTCCGCGCGCCGGGCGCTGCTGGGGGGGGGGGGGGGGGGCTGCCGCTCACACGCTGCTGCTGCCTCCGTGGGACGCCGGACCGAGCCCGGGACAGCTGCACCCAGCGCTCTAGCCCCTGCCCGCCTGCGCACTAAGAGAGGGCAGCGGCCTCAGCAGCGGCTACTGCGCATACTCCGTTCGGGGGGGCCCGTGCGTGTGCAGCCAGGTGCGCGCGGGGCGGGGGGCTTAGAGCCAGAGGATGCTGGGGGGGTGCGGGGGAAGGAGGATACGGGGGTGGGGTTGCACTGCGGGGGTCGTGGGGCAGAGGGGAGGGGGGGGTTACAAGCTCCCTGTGCAGACAGGGCACTTTCCCTTGCTCCCGCTTCCCCCTCCCCCCCAGCGCCGCGCGATCCTCTCTGCCCGGGTGGGTCCGTGGGGGGGACCCGCGGGCCCGTTCGCAGCGCGGCAGGGAGCGGGCGGGTCCGCGCGTGGCTCAATCTGCAGCGCCCCTTGGCCCTAGCGCGGGGCTCTGCCCCCCCCCCCCCCCCACCCGGGCCCCCAGCGCAGCAGCTGCTGTTAATGCCGGAGCGTGTTTCCGCGGGCAGCGCAGACCCTCGTTCGGTGTTTCCCACAGAGCCCCGATCTGTGTCTGTCTGGGGCTCGTGGCTTTTCCTTTCTCAGCCTCCTCCAGCCCCTGGTCTTTCTGCCCCTCAGTTACGGATAACAACTCCCTGGGATTGCCAGAAAACAAGCCGCGTGTGTGTGTTTAATACCAGGAAATTCTGGACCGCACTTTGTTTCTGACAGTTTCAGCAGTGCCCTGGGCCAGTGCTTCCGTCTGTGCTGCAGCTTCAGATCTTTGCTCATTGGGCCCATGTGATGTCCAGGCTGATAGCTTTCCTGGGGCGGCTTCAAAACTCCTTCCCTTTCCTTTCATCCTCCAATGGGGGTGACTTTTGCCAGCTGCTGTTTTGCTTCTCCACCCAGCACTTTAGGGCTTTGTCACAGGTCACCACTTGGGTAGATCTTGGATCCCAAATACTCACCATGGGCCAGATTTGTAAATGTGAAAGCAACAGATACTTTGGAAAATCCTTTTGTAACTGACAATGTATTAAAAACCCTTCTTTCCCTAAAAACCAGTGGTGCTGTAGCACTTTAGAGACGGAGAAAAAAATAGGTAGTAGCATGAGCTTTCAAGGGCACAGCCCACTTCCTCAGAGGAGCAGTGGTCCTATGGCAGTGGATTGTGCCCACGAAAGCTCAGGATACTAGCTATAGACTTTT
The DNA here is from genome assembly GCF_049634645.1 of Pelodiscus sinensis. Taxonomy (NCBI): domain Eukaryota; kingdom Metazoa; phylum Chordata; order Testudines; family Trionychidae; genus Pelodiscus; species Pelodiscus sinensis. The sequence goes on from NC_134741.1 coordinate 4,152,550, forward strand.
GTTAGTCACTGAGGTACTACACGACCATTCGTCCTTTTTAAAGTTCCACACTCATACGGCTCCCCCGTGAAACGTCTTTCTGTAAGCAATTCCCTGTCCGGCAAACACAGAAGTGCGCACTTTACTTTCCTCTTACTTTATGTGTTGCAAGTATAAACGTCGGCGGGTTTCCACATTTATCTGTACCTCTGATTGCACGTTTTAATGTCACAGATTTTCATATAGGTTATATCTACAGTTATGATACATTTGCTTGGTGCTCTTTCTGACAAGCCTACACTGCTGTGTTGCCAGAATCCAAGATTTTGAAACCAATAACCCTTCTTTGCATTGGCTGGGTGTCTGGCCTAGTGCTGACCTGGCCCTATCTCTCTTTTCCCCCTTTGTTTCTACAGGAGAATAGTTGGTGCTCACTCGTCACTCGTAAAACAGATGTTTTCTTAGCACTGAGGACACAGACTATAATGCTGACTCAGATGTGAAGTTAAACATTTTTATGACACCTCTGATCCAGATTGTGGGGCTAACAGTGCGACTTTGCGTCTAAATGGCTGCAGCTGCTCATATATGAAGTTGTTACGGAAAAGCAGTTAATGCATTTGAAACGGAAGGAGGTAGATGGTTTTCTAGGACACATGCTTTGTGGAAATACAGGATTGCTAGGGGATAAATGGATTAAATGTGACATAGATGAGACCGGACTACAAGATCTAATGATCCCTCCTGATCTTATGAATCTATGAATCTTAGGATCTCCTTGTGTAACCATTCAGCAGGTGCGTTCAATTTTAAGCATCTGAATGGTCCCCTTGATTTCACTTAATCTCTGCTGGTTTAGTTTTGATGAGAGGGACTAGGTCTGGGCTGCAATTAAATGAATGAAGTGGATTGAAATACAGGAGCCTAAGTATAGACACCTACATCCATATTCAGGCAGCTGAATTTACGACTTGTTTAATGGAAACTCTGGGCACTCGGAACCGAATCCCATTGTTACAGGTGCAGTAATATTGAAACTCAAGCCAGGTATTGAGAGAAATGAATGTGGTGTTGGGATCTAACTTGTGTGGTGTTAGGGAATATCTAGACTCAACGTTTGCCCAGAAGGATAGTCTAGCATGAGCATTACAGGGGAGAGAGTTTGGGGAGAATGGGGGTATAGAAAGGATTAAAGTCTCTTCTGAAATGTCTCCAATTGCCCTTCTCCCCCATGTCTGTCTCCAGCTCAGCCTATGGCCTGCAGAGCCAGGGACAGGTGTCTCTCTGAAAGGAACAGAAGGAGATTGACAGGTGGTGGGTCTCAGGAGTTGTATAGCTTGTTGCAGGATTTGAACCGGCACAAAAAAACCCTGTTAGATTTTTAGTCTAACTCCTTAACCACTCAGGCATCACAGCTGTGAACTCAACAGTGTTCCAGGGCCAGGGAAACTGGTAACTAATCCCAGTGCCCAGGCCTGATGTCACCTGCCCCACAGAATTCACACAGCAAACCTGGCTCCCCGAGCACAGGGGGAGGTTGGGTGCTCATTGCTAGGCCGTGGGGTGAAGCATCAAACCGGGCACCTCCTATGGGGCCAGTGAGTGTTGCTGTCCCTGCTGACCAGACAGGGACATGGAGGCAGGGAGAGGTTCACTGCATTGGCCAAGGTCACCCAGCGAGTTAGAGCCCAGCTCTGCCGCCAGCTCCCTGCCCCACCCACCGACGTGCTGACTCCCTCTCTGCCATGGGGCTGTTTGCATTGGCCTCTTCTCTCTGTAGCCAGGGCTAAGGCTGTCAGGCAGGAGAATGTGACCTGGCTCCCTGCACCTGGGCCCTGTCTTTGTAGCAGGGACAGCAACAGTTACAGGCCCCCAGGAGGGGGCTTGGTTGAACTTTCAGCCTTCGCCTTAAAAACATTAAAAGCATTTCCGGAAAATCATGCCAGTCTATACGTAGCCTCTCTGCTTCTTTCAGAGATACGCCTGGGGTGGTGTCTCATGCTAGGTCGCTGGGGTGCATGTTCACTGCACTGTATCTTGAAATAAGATACGCAATATGAGCTATGCAAATTGTGTATCTTATTTCAATGCTATTTCAAAATTGCTTATTTTATCATTTGGCGCACAGCACCAAATTTCAAAATAACGCGCTATTTGGAAACATCCCTTACTCCTTGTAGAATGAGACTTACAGGCACGTCGGAATAGCGAGCCTGAAATAATGTGCTTCCTGTGAAGATGTGAGGTAGCTATTTTGAGATACTCTGGTATCCCAAAATGGTGTTGCAGTGTAGATGTACCCTGAGAGTGCACTTAGGTGGACCCCTTGGGCAGCAAGAATTTAGGCCATTAGTCTCCTGGAACTGAAAGGGACCTTGAGAGATCATCAAGTCCAGTCCGTGAGAGCAGGACCTAGCATTGTCTAGATCATCCTGACAGGTGTCTGGCCAACCTGCTCCTAAATATCTCCAGAGATGGAGATTCCACAAACTCCCTGGGCAATTTATTTCAGTGTTTAACCACCTTGATAGGCAGGAAGTTTTTCCTAATGTCCAACCTAAACCTCCCTTGCTGCAGTTTAAGCCCCTTGCTTCTAGTCCTGTCCTCAGAGGCCAAGGAGAATAATTTTTTTCCTTCCTCCTTGTGAGACCCTTTGAGATACTTGAAAACTATCTGGGTGCGTCGAGACTGGCAAGCTGTCTACACTGGCCACTTGAATTTGCGCAAGAGCACTGACTTTGTAATGTACAAAATCAGTGCTTCTTGTGCAAATACTTTCACGCTCCTGCTCGGGAAAAAGCCCTCTTGCGCGAGAATACTTGCGCAAGAGGGCCAGTGTAGACTTGGAAGGACTGTTTTGCACAAAAAAGCCACAATGGCGAAAATGGCCACCGGAGCTTTCTTGCGCAAAATCACGTCTAGACTGGCCACGGATGCTTTTGTGCAAAAGCACTTTTTGTGCAAAAGCATCCGTGCCAATCTTGACACGCTTTTGCAGAAATACTTTTAACAGAAAAACGTTTCCATTAAAAGTATTTCCGCAAAATCATGCCAGTCTAGACGCAGCCTCTATGGTCAACCCAATGTGGGCAAGATGAGAGTCCAGACATAAGTTCCTTATACTACTGGAGAAGGGAGCTGGGCAGGCTTGGCCCAGGGCCCAAGTCCCTTTCAGCCCCCCGCTGGGCTCAGTAGTCCCCTGTGAACAGAGGGGACTGTATTACTGCCACTGTAAGATCACAGAAAGAACACGGGGATTCCCCTGAGCACACTGACACTATGTCTACCCTGCCTGTTTTCTGCAGAAGAGGCAATGCAAATGAAGCGCTCAAGAATCTGTAAACATTTTTTGAGGAATATGGGCTCTTGTGCAAAAGGGTTTTTTTTGTGTGCAAAATGGACCCATCTACACAGCTTTTTTTTTTTTTTTTTTTTTTGCACAGAAACCTCTTCTGCAAAAAGCATCGGAAGAGAATATGCAAACGAAGTACGAGAAGTTGCTAATGAGCGCTTCACTTGCATTGCTTCCTCCACAAAAAAGAGGCGGCGTAGACATAGCGTGAGTCTCTGTAGCAGAGCACCTGGGAAGCGAGAACAAGCCCTTTGCCCCCCGCCCAAGAGTCAAGCCCAATCTTTACGGAATGTGTGGTGCTCAGTGCGGTGTTCAGGGGGCTCCTGTTCTCTGCTGCCTGGTCAGAATGCCCCCAGCCCTGCCTTGGGACACGCTTCCATACGCTGCTCCTGCTCTAGTCAGAAGGTGCAGGGGGATGAGAAAATTAGCAGCCACGAGGCGTATTATCTAGGTATGTCCAGAAAGGCCTGGTGTGACTACGGGGACAAGCCTGCAAACAGCTGTGTGAGGGCAGTCAGCTGGCACCGGGCAGAGCCCATCACACCAGTTGCTGTTTGCTGGATTGGGGCCTACATTAGGAAGAAAGAAGTGGGACTCTCAACACAGTCACCTGCCCCTCCTAGCTCACATGTGCCCCCGTGTGCTGCGAACTGGTGCTGTCACTCCTGCCTCCCTTGACAGAGAAACTCAAAGATGCCTGTTCCAGTGCAAACAGACAATTGTCAGTGCTACCTGCCTCGTCCCTTTTAATACATGTGTTGTCATCACAGGCACTCGCAGCTTCCTGCTGCCTCAGGCCTGGATTTAGCCCCTTGTTTGCCTTTCCGGGTAACCGAGCTCTTCCTGAGCAGGGAGATGGGTTACTTGGGGTTTCCAAAACACATAAAGGATGTGGGAGCACAAATCTCACCAAAAGCCCAGGGAGCTGCTTACGCCCCCAAGTCCCTTGGGTGTAGATACACGACAGCTGCAAGGAAGCCAGATGGCACCAGTGCCACTGTAGCCGGGGAATGGTGTAGTCATTGCAGCCTGGGCTCTCCAGTCTTCCGGAGACCCAGGTTGGCACTGGCTAGCTGGGGTCTCTGCCACGATGCTCAGCGCTGAATTTTAACAAGGAGCCTCTTTCTCCCAAGGGTTCATTTGGCACCAGAGTTTAATGTTCACCTTTCTCTGCACTGTTGCACAAGGGACGCTGCTACAACCCAGGGCCTGCAGCACCAGGAGAATTTGCTAGAGGCAAAGGGCTGCCTAGATCAGTGGGTTTCAAACGGCAGCTCACAACCCAGTACTGGTTCGAGGAATGTCAGGCATTGGGACTTGTTTCTGCAGGGTGATAGGCGGGGGTGCTAAGGCAGATGCCTGCATCTCCTGGCACTGTAGCAGTACTGTGCCCAAAAGGGCCCAGCAACAGGCCCAGCTCCTAGATGAGTACAGAGGGTGGCTGCAGAGCCTCTGCCTGTCTCCAGCCCCAGCTGTTAGATCTACCCCTGCCCAGCCCAAACCTCTGCCCCTCCTAGGGTGTCTTCTTATCCCTCCCATCTCTGGGGCTGGAGGGAGGGAGGGGAGGAGCTTTAAGGCATCATAGAGATGAGGAGTCTGGGGCTGGGTACATGGGATTCTTCCAGGGTCACAGAGACCGGCATGTCTGAGGCCAGAGAGGCTGATTTCAGGGGCGCAGGCTGAGCTGGGATCCCATCCCCACCCAGAGCCAGGGTCGGATTCTCTCCCCAGGGAGGGAGCCCGGTGGGAAAGTGAAGATCGGGGCCTTGGTTCCAGCATCAATAAATGTCACCTGCCCCCGGTCACAGTCCAGACAAACCCGGATCCTGTGGGGGGAGCTCAGTGGCAGGGAGGTCACAGGGGAGGTGAGAGCCCGGAACTGACCCCCCAACCACTGCACAGCCCAGATCCCCCCCTCAGGGCTACGGCTGATCCCTCCCTTCCTGCTCACAGACTCTCTGGCCACCCCCACAGCCCAGTCTCGCTCATCCCCCACCTCCACCTCCCAGCAATGTCTCCCCGAGGTGAATCCCTCATGGCCCAGCACACAGGACACAGAGTCAAATCTCTCCGGGTTGTCGGGCAGTGGCTGCCGTATAGGTTCCCATCTCACATGTTTCCCGTCCTCAGAAAGGACGAGTCGGGAATGAGCTGTGTCTGGATCCAGAGTCACAGTCACTGGGGAGAGAGAATCAGGGCGTGAGGGGCAGAGCTCAGCCCTGGGAGCGGCTGGAGCCATTTTTCACCCTCCCCAGCAGCCCTGTTGTGGCTGGGACAGGCCTGGGCCCCAGGGAGCTGCCTCTGCCCTGGGCCCTGAGACTGAGCCGAGCTGTCACTGCAGCACCTCAGCCTGGGCAATGGGACCCGCTTCATCAGCTTCTTATTTGTGTGCAGAGGCTGCAGCCTCCTGCCCCCCCAGCTCGGGCTGCTCCACCCCCCAGGGCCAGGCCCAGAGCAGGAGGGTCCAGTGGGGGGAGGAGGGGAAGAGGAGGCGGGTTCCAGCTTTAACCCCCAGAGGGAAACTCCCTCCCCTGCTGCAGCCTCCACCCCCTGCCCAGGGCACAGAGGGGAGGGGGCAGCGTGGGGGAAGAGCCGCCTCGCCCCAGAGAGCAGGGCCTGGGCATTAGTCACCCCCAGAGCAGTGGAGGGTCCAGGGATCCTCAGGGCAGCCGGGCTCAATGGGGGGAGCCCAACTCTGGCTTCTGGCCTGGCCAGGGGCAGGGCCTCTGGGGAAGGGGATCTGGGGTGGGGTCACTGGGAAGGGCAGCACAGGGCAGAGGCTGGTGCCCAAAGAGGGGCTGCGCTGATCAGCTGCCCCGACACAAAGTGCAGCCCCTGCCTGCAAAGCCCCCTGCCTGCAAACTGCGCCCATAGTGAGAAGTGGGGGGTCCGACCATCCCATTTCTTAAAGGGGCAGGACACGGCCCCTCGTCCTTCTGCTCCAGTGCCCCTGGGGCTCCTCACCACTCAGTGGGCAGGTTTGGGGCTCTGCCTGTCGTGGTCACTGCGGGTTTGTTTGGTGACTTGAGCTACAAACTCAGGAAGATGTTTTCAGTCTCCACTTGAAACCTCACCTGGTTTGAAAGCTCCCAGGGACTTTCCTCTTGCTCTCTCCAGTGCAGAAGGCAGAGTATCTGGTGGGGGAAGGGAGAAGGGAGGCGCAAAAACACATGATTGGAATGTTTGTATGGAAGGGTACAGCTTGCTCAGGAAGGTTAGGCAGGGAAAAAAGGGAGGAGGTGTTGCCTTATACATTAAAAATGAACACACTTGGAGTGAGGTGGAGATGGACATAGGAGACGGAAGTGTTGAGAGTCTCTGGGTCAGGCTAAAAGGGATTAAAAACAAAGGTGATGTCATGCTAGGAGTCTACTACAGGCCACCTACCCAGGTGGAAGAAGTGAATGAGGCTTTTTTTAAACAACTAACAAAATCATCCAAAGCCCAAGATTTGCTGGTGATGGGGGACTTCAACTATCCAGATATATGTTGGGAAAATAACACTGCAAGACACAGACTATCCAATACGTTCTTGGACTGCATTGGAGACAACTTTTTATTTCAGAAGGTTGAAAAAGCTACCGGGGGGAAGCTGTTCTAGATTTGATCCTAACAAATAGGGAGGAACTGGTTGAGAATTTGAAAGTGGAAAGCAGCTTGGGTGAAAGTGATCATGAAATCACAGAATTCACAATTCTAAGGGAAAACAGCAAAATAGAGACAATGGATTTCAGGAAGGCGGATTTTGGTAAGCTCAGAGAGCTGATAGGTAAGGTCCCATGGGAATCGAGACTGAAGGGAAAAACAACTGAGGAGAGTTGGCAGTTTTTCAAAGGGACATTGTTAAGGGCCCAAAAGCAAACTATTCCGATGTGTCAGAAAGGACCACCTTGGCTTAACCACAAGATCTTGCATGATCTAAAAATAAAAAAGGAGTCATATAAAAAATGGAAAGTAGGACAAATTACAAAGGATGAATATAGGCAAACAGCACAGTAATGCAGGGGCAAGATTAGAAAGACAAAGGCACAGAATGAGCTCAAACTAGCTACCGGAATAAAGGGAAACAAGAAGACTTTTTATAAATACATTAGAAGCAAGAGGAAGACCAAGGAGAGGGTAGGTCCACTGGTCAGTGAGGAAGGGAAAACAGTAACAGGAAACTTGGAAATGGCAGAGATGCTCAATGATTTATTTGTTTCGGTCTTCACCGAGAAGTCTGTAGGAATGCCTAACATAATGAATGCTAGTGGGAAGGGGGTAGTTTTAGAAGGTAAAATAAAAAAGAACAAGTTAAAAATCACCTAGAAAAGTAAGATGCCTGCAAGTCACCAGGGCTGATGAAATGCATCCTAGAATACTCAAGGAGCTGATAGAGGAGGTATCTGAGCCTCTAGCTATAATCTTTGGAAAATCATGGGAGACAGGAGAGATTCCAGAGGACTGGAAAAGGGCAGATCTAGTGCCCATCTATGAAAAGGGAAATAAGAACAACCCAGGAAACTACAGACCAGTTAATTTAACTTCTGTGCCAGGGAAGATAATGGAGCAAGTAATTAAGGAAATCATCTGTAAACACTTGGAAAGTGGCAAGGTGATAGGGAACAGCCAGCATGGATTTGTAAAGAACAAATCATGTCAAACCAATCTGATAGCTTTCTTTAATAGGATAATGAGTCTTGCGGATAAGGGAGAAGCGGTGGATGTGGTATACCTAGACTTTACTAAGGTGTTTGATACGGTCTCGCATGATAGTCTCATAAATAGACTAGGTAAATACAACTTAGTTGGGGCTACTATAAGGTGGGTGCATAAGTAGCTGGATAACCGTATTCAGAGAGTTGTTATTAATGGTTCACAATCCTGCTGGAAAGGCATAACAAGTGGGGTTCCGCAGGGGTCCGTTTTGGGACTGGCTCTGTTCAATATTTTCATAAACGATTTAGATATTGGTATAGAAAGTACACTTATTAAGTTTGCAGATGATACCAAGCTGGGAGGGGTTGCGACTAATCTGGAGGATAGGGTCATAATTCAAAATGACCTGGACAAACTGGAGAAATGGTCTGACGTAAATAGGATGAAGTTTAATAAAGACAAATGCAAAGTGCTCCACTTAGGAAGGAACAATCAATTTCATACATACAGAATGGGAAGCGACTGTCTGGGAAGGAGTACGGCAGAAAGCAATCTAGGGGTTAGAGTGGACCACAAGTTGAATATGGGTCAGCAGTGTGATGCTGTTGCAAAGAAAGAAAACATGATTCTGGGATGCATTAACAAGTGTGTTGTGAGCAAGACACGAGAAGTCATTGTTCCGCTCTACTCTGCGCTGGTTAGGCCTCAATTGGAGTATTGTGTCCAGTTCTGGGCACCGCATTTCAAGAAGGATGTGGAGAAATTGGAGAGGGTCCAGAGAAGAGCAACGAGAATGATTAAAGGTCTAGAGAACATGACCTATGAGGGAAGACTGAAGGAATTGGGTTTGTTTAGTTTAGAAAAGAGAAGATTGAGGGGGGACATGATAGCAGTTTTCAGATATCTAAAAGGGTGTCATAAGGAGGAGAGAGAAAACTTGTTCATCTCCCAGCAAAGGAACCAACGTCCCTGCAGCCTCACAGCCAGCCCAGGACAGTCTGTGAAGAGATTTGCTTTCTCCTCAACATCCCCTCACCCCCACCCTGAAGCCTTCACTGGGTTTGGCTCATTCACTTCCTGACATTTGTCACAGCCTAGGCCCAGATCCTGCAAAGATTTTGGCCTCAAAGTAACTTCACCCACTTGGGTCCCTTTGACACGAGCAGAAGGTTCAGAGTGTGTGAACTCCTGGCTCTACCTGTGATCCATGGGGTCTGTATACTCAGCGTCTCTGCAGAGAGCAGCACGGAGCTGTGCGTTTGTCTGTCTGTGTCGGCCATTTTGTGCTCTAACAGTTGCTGTTATTACAAAGTGGCTTTTGGAACAAATAAGGTTCAATGAATCACCTGAGTGTCTGGGACGGCAAGTGGGTGCCATTCTCACCTCACAATTCAACAGAAACTTCATCTAACTAGGAACCAAATGACCAGCATCGGTCTCTTACCCTGGGCTCAGATACTTCACTCACTTTCCCCTCCCCCATCCATTCTCGGTACCTGTGAACTGCCTCAGCATCTCCGACAGCGCAGTTGTTATCTGGGAGAAACCTCTGACTCGCTCGCCCAGTTCAAGAGAAATCTCCTCTGGTGGCTGGAACGGCCCCATCTCACACCTGGGAAGAGACAACGTCACATGGGGACACTGCACCGAGTGACTCAGTTCTCCAGCTCTGGCCAGTGAGTCGCTGCTCTGCTGGGCCTGGAGTTCGAATCCTCCAGTTCTCCCAGTCCAAGAGCAGGGGCAGCGCAGCCCTTGGCCCTGCAACGTCCCCTCAAAGGTCCATTAACAGCCTGCAGCTCTGGCCTGGGGAGACCAGCTGGGGCACAAAAGGGGAACTGAGTCTCCACGGCCAACTCACCCCTTGGCCTCCAGGCGCTGAGGGGCAGGAGGTTCCCAGGGGAAGGGCTGGAGGAATCTGCCCACTAGGGACTAGACTGAGACACCAGCTCCCCCCTCCCCAGCCCATTCCCACAGGTCTCCAAACAGCCCTCGGGTGGGACAGACTCTGGGTCCCTGCTGCCCTGGGCTGACTGTGCCCAGTGTACAGCAGTGACAGGCCCATGTCCCACCCCACAGCCCTGAGGCAGCCAGTCCCCAGGGAGGTGACAGCTCCAGGAAACACTTGAGCTCAGACTGTGCCCTCAATGGAGAATTCCAGAGTCTGCTGGGCCAGGGGAGAGCCGCAGGCTGACGCTGATGAGAGATTTGTGCCCAGCCTGTGACCAACCCCTCACATCTGGCTGCAGGGCCCTGGGGAAATGTGGTGCCAACATCAGCTCCAAGCTCTATCCCTGCGCTGTGCAGTGTGAGGGGAGTGAGAGACACCTACCTGCTCAAGGTGCTTCTGACATCCTAGAGGGGAGAGAGAAAAGAATCTCAGCCCCTATCGAGACACACAGGACCCAGGAAAGGGATTTTGCAAACATGGGAAGAGAGGCCCTGCCCTGGCTCCAGGGCCATGGATCCCCTAAGCAAATGGGGCTTTGCCATCTCTAATAGCTCTGTGCCTGTGACTCTGCAAAGCACAACAGTCACTCACATGGCAGCAACGCACCCGCTGAGTTACACCCAGATCTGACAGCTGGACTCCATCACTTGTGATTCAGGAGCCTCCCTTCCCTGTGTGGGGAGCTGGGATGTTTCTCCCTCAGTCTCACCTGCAGGAATTCACTTGCTGACTTCTGACACTTCCCCTCCAGCTCACCGATCTGCTCACTGAGATGGGAAATCTGCACAGAGAGTTTCCTGACAGTGTCAGTCTGGAGCCTCCCAGTTTCCTCATCCAACTGCTCCAGCTGGGCCAGCAGGAGTCGCTCTTGTTCCTCCAGGAACTGCCGCAGCTGCTGAAACTCTGCCACAATCTTCTTCCTCTCAGCTTGTGTCTGTTTCTGTGTGAAAACAGGGAAAGGGCTGGTCAGGGGCATGGGCAGAGCCTGAGAACCTGTAATACCATCTCTGGGAACTAGACTGAGGCATCCCTCAGTTTCCTGTTTGGCCCATGTGTCCCTCTAAAGGGGACGGTTCCCTGCCTGCCATGGGTAGCAAGTTCTGTTATTCTTGGGTTCTGGAAAATCACACCCAGAGCTGCAGGGGACAGATCTCAGCATCAGTGTTCTCTTTAATCTTCTCCATCCATGTGTGGAATACATTTTTCAGTGTTCACCAAGGCATGTAAATGTGCACCACCAGTTGAAACAAAATGTAGCTGTGAACATTCTGCTAATCAGCTGGGCAGCATTTGAATCTCTCCTGAGCTGCTGCCCAACATTCAGACCTCCCCCTGCCGGTCCATAGCCACAGGCACCTACCAGATACTCCTGACTTCTCCCCTCCCCCGTCGCTTTCCATCCCAGCAGCTTTTCTCTCTCTTCCCACAGAGTCTTCAAATGGGCCTGGATTTTCCCCTGAGGAAACAGAAATGAGCCGGGAGGTTTCATTGTGAGGCTGAGAGGGGTGGGGAACGGGGCGTTTTCCCACCCACAGCCCCAGTGACTGTTGGTCCCAGTCGCTGTGTGACATCAGGGCCCCCAAGCAGATGAAACCTTATTAATACATCCTGGGAGTGTGTCAGAATCTGTCTGTTACCGAGGCAGGTTGAGTCTGTTTAGTAGTTCGAGAGAGAGCTCAGTTATCAGCGCGCGTTGTTGGTGTGTGTGAAACAATTGGCAGCGCAGCCCAGAACCGGCCCTGACTCGCACTGGGGGTGAATCAACACATCTCTGTGTGAGGGGATTGAAATAGCTAAGAGACGCCAATCCCAAGAGCCACCACAGCTTAAACAGGGGCTGGGAGCTCAGCTCTGGGGGCTGCGCTGGTTGGACACAGCTGGGCTTGGCCCCAGGGCCAGCCCATTAGTTGTAGGGAGGCTCAGCAGAGCAACGTCAATGGGCCCCTGGGTAGATCACCAGGCTCTTCTGTCTCCCTCCCTTCCCCCGTCTGAGGGCCTGAGGAGGCCTGTCAGGGGTCGACCACCCCCCCTACCCTCTTAGCCCCGGAGGATTGTGGGGCAGGGCAGGTTCGCGTTAAGTTCACGGAGGGGCTCTCCCCTGCCCACTGACGGTTTGCTCTAGGCCTGTAGGGCATGCTGGGTTCCCCTATATCGGGGTGGCCCCGATATGACCAGAATCCTCCCGCTTTCACCCAGGGCCCATTGAGTTCTCAGTCCCTGTCCCCAAAGTCTATCTCTCGCCAATCCTCCTGTGGGCGGATCGCCTCCCACACTACGGGCGTGGTGTAGGGGTGCTTGGGCTCTCCTGTACCCCTGAGCGTCTTCTCTTCCTCAGGACCAGAAGGGTACGATGTCCGGCCTTTACCTGGCTGGCGAGGTCCTAAATGTCTGTTCCTTGCCGCCCTTCTCAGGGCTACTGCTGGAAGTCGCTCCTCCTACAGGTGCTCCTCTATCCGGGCCCCTTTCCTACCTCTACTACAGGCTGTTTCGGCGATGTTGGGTGCCCTTTGCTCCATGGATCTAGGTGTCGTCGCGTCCCAGCGCTCTGTTCGGAGGAGGGGGCTAGTCACCTCTTCCGGCCGTGGGGGTTCCTCGGGATTCGGGCGACTTCCGCTCGCCTCCTGGCTGGTGCCCCTTCGCTGAGCCTTTACAGCCTTGGCCCCCTCCGGTTCTGGCTCTGGCTCCATGTCGCCGCCTCCTGCGTGCCCTCTGTCTTCTTGGGGACGGAGCAGGACGATTGTGGGTTCGGCTGCCCTGGCTCTCCTGCCGTGTTCCTGTGGTGCCCTCTTCTGCCTCTGGTGGGTTGCCCCCATCCTCCCAATGCCTCGGCCTCTTCTGCCCCGCTCTGCTCCCCGCAGGCACACCCCCACCCCCAGGTGTGCCGGTGCCGCACTTAAAAGCAGCCGCCGGCTTACCATGCATGCGCGGCAACATAGCCAGCACTTGCCTGGGCTCAGCAAGGGTGACGGGACCAGCCCGTCACAAGGCCATTTGTCAGGCTTTACGCTGCACAGTCCCGGTTCTGTGGGGCTCTGTTCCTGCCCGGAGGGGACTCAGCCCAGGCCGTGGCTTTGTCTGGTGAGAAAGGGACAGGAGGAGACTGAGACTGCAGCAGGACACCTGTGAGGGTGGGGGCAGGAGGGGGTGGCACCTCCACACAGAATGACGTAGGTGGGGATGGTCTGACAGAGGCAGGGACAGGCCCACAGAGGCCAACCAAGCGTTGAGGGTGGGCCTGGGCAGGTAGACGTGAGCATGTCCTGTGCTCTGGGGATGCTTCAGTGGCCCCCGTAATTAAATAGGTTGATTTGTAGTAAGTAGGGTTCAGGTTTGCCCCAGCACTGCCCTAAACCCTTTTTAGAGCAATGCCCTCTGGGCAGGTACCTGCTGCCCCAGTCCCTGGTACAGCTCCCGGCAGCAGTGCATTCTGGGAGATTCCCACAGGTTGCCTGGTGGGACTAACAGAACCTCGCTGGCTGGTCCGTGCCCAGCTACCCACTGGCACAGGTCAGACTGGCACCGGGCAGCTCCCGCCTGGGGGTAGTTTTGTTCCATCCCAGTCTGATCCCAGTGGTGCCTGCCATAACCCTGTGCTGCCTGGAGTGGTGCTGTGGGTGGACTCAAGGCGCTCCAGATCCCACGCAGCATCCAGCCCTGTGACCTCATCTAGTGTCGGCTGCAGCATCTGAGTTTAACCCCTCATGGAGCAGCCCAGGAGTTCAGCATCCCAGTGGGAAACCGCCTCTCCCTGCTGGGCCTGGGCCCATAGCAAGGCGTCTTTCCCTCCTAACTCACACATTTCAACACTGCAGTTGAGAAAGCAATATGGCCTAGTGGTTAAACTCATGGACTCGGTCTGGAGAAACTGGGGTTCCATGCTGAACTCTGCCACTCACTCACTGAGTGACTCCTGAGCCTTTGTGCCTCAATTTCCCTCTCCACATTTTGTCTTCCTAGATTGTAAACTGCTCAGGGCAGGGATTGTCCCCGGCTGGGTTTTGTGCAGAGCCCGGATCTCACGTGGGGTCTGTCAGGGCGACTGTGATGCAAATACAAGTAACAATAAATTCTAGCAATAAATCTGTAGCAACAGCCGCTTGTAACCCCCCTTCTCCAGTCTGAAGGCAGCACAGTCCCATAGCCAGCCTGCTGCTGACCCATACCCCTCCCATTGGGTAACGGCCCCTCATTTCCCCAAGGAACTGGGGATTCTGCTGAGCATCTCAGAGAAATTTCCCTCAGTCGGTGTCTTTAAGGACTTGCTCTGTTGCCTCAGTTGCCCCCTGACCAGAGCATTTCTTTTCTTCCAGGAAGAGTCAGGGAAATTAGCCAGTGACTAAAACCCAGAGTAATTCCCAGCAGACAGGGCAGCAGTTCCCTACCTTGTACTCCTGGGCAGCCTCCGCTATGGGCAGCACCGTGTGCGCGCGGTGAGCCCGGGACTCTCTGCAGATCACGCAGATGGGGGCTTGATCCTCCTCACAAAACAGCTTCAGCGCCTCCTGATGCTCCTCACACACCCCGTCCCTGCCCGCCCCTTTCACTGCCTGCAGGCTCAGCTGTTTGACTAGTTCTACCATGTTTGCCAGCTGCCTGTTGGGCCGGAGGGGGCCCTGCTGCACCGAGTCCCTGCACTGCAGGCAGGAGGCGGCTGGGTTGGGACCCTCCCTGGGACCCTCCCAGCACCGGCTGAGGCAGGCGCGGCAGAAATTGTGCCCACAGGCTGTAACCACCGGGTCCGTGAAATACTCCAGGCAGAGGGGACAGGTCGCTTCCTCCTGCAGGCTTTTCACCGGGCTCGCTGCAGCCATGGCTCCTCTGGGCTGGGGAACAGAATTAGTTTCAATTTCCTGAGCTCAGCCTTTGCCCTGTCTCCAGCTACAACTGGCTGTGCCCCTCCCTGGAGCTGACTCAGGCTGTTTGCTGGATTGGAAGGAGCCAATGAGGACAACACAGCACTGGAGGCTTTGGTGAGCAATGTCCCACTAGGGCTCTGGCCCTGGCACCCACCCCTGGGCTGGTGTGGAGGGTCCTGGGGCATCACGTTTCCCAGAATCCACCAGGCTGGGCTGATCAGCTCCCAGAACTGTGCATGTAAGGAGCCAGAGTGAGGCTTATGCAGAATTCATTGTGTTTGATGTGGACACACAAAGTAATAGTTGAGTATTTATATGTATCTAGTTACATGCTCTGGGTTGCACAGTTTTACCATGTTCAATTTTCACAGCAGTGGGAAATGCTAGGGGGAGGGGCAGTCAATACTCAGCTCAGACAGTAACTATTCAGTGACAGACACTGAGATTCAAACAGTACAATCTTTATTATTAAACCACAAATTGTCAGTGTGACTCCCAAGACAGACTAATTCAAGTCCTTGAACTCTAAGAAGTTTTCAAGCTGCCTCAGTTCTTTCTGGACGTGTGTGTAACTTTCAGTTACTATGAATGGAAAGATTTTTTTCCTGGGTTTGTGAGTGGACAGTGAAATCAAGGTTCGCTGGCATCTGCTCCCTCCAAGCCCAGTGACATCCAATTCTCAGGCCAAACACTTATTCCAGCTGGAATCCATGTTTCAGGGGCCCGATTCTGATGTGTGCTAAGGCTGCTCTGGCTCATTCTAAAGGAGCCTCAGTGTCAATAGAAGTGACCAGGCTGGGTCAGATCAAAAGCCCCTCCAGCCCAGTGTCCTGTCTGCCCAGTGCCCTATGCAGGTGCCCCAGAGGAAATGAACAGAACAGGGATCTCCCAGTGAGAGCCCAGGACACTTCTGTCAAAGCCCCATGGGATGAAGTGCAAGGTTTGGAGGGAGTGTGGCGGGCTCACAGGGAGGGCTGTGGGGGGCCCCATAGGGAGGATTGTAAGGGGCTCGCAAGGGGGGCTGAGAGCTTGAATGGGAGGTGTAGGGTGGGGCTTGCACGGGGAATTTCATGATCGCAGGGGAGGTTGCGGGGGCTCGCAGGGGGGTGTCACAGTTGCAGGGGAGGTTGCGGGGGGGCTCGCAGGGAGTGTCACAATCTCAGGGGAGGTTGTGGGGGGGTTGCAGGGGGGTTGCAGGGGGCTCACAGGGGGTGTCACAGTCTCAGGGGAGGTTGCGGGGGGCTCACAGGGGGTGTCACGTTCGCTGGGGAGGTTGTGGAGGGTCAGGGGGGTGTCACGGTCGCAGGGGAGGTTGTGGGGGGCTCACAGGGGGTGTCACGGTCGCAGGGGAGATTGTGGAGGGTCAGGGGGGTGTCACGGTCACAGGGGGGGTTGTGGGGGTGTCACGGTTGCATGGAGGGTTTGGGTGGGGGTAGTCCCAGGCGCTCCCTGCCCCCCCCCGCACGTGCCGCGTATCTCGGCCCAGCCGGGGTGATACGTTCTGGGCCCGGGCTCCGCGCGCGCCTGCAGGTTCTGGGCGGGGGGGCGGGTCCGTGTCTCGCGCCAGGAGGCGGGGCCCGGTGACGTCGCTGAGGCTCCGCGTTCTGATTGGTTCGTGGAGCCCCTGCCCCGGCCCCTGCCGAATCTCTCCCCCGCGCCCTCAGTGTCTCTGGGGCAGCCCGTCACTCCCGGGCGGGAGAGCAAGGGGCGAGGCAATAAACGTCATTGATGACGCCGTACGGGGGCGGGGAAATCGCACGTCACTCGGGGCTCACAGCCGGGGGTTCGCTTGTCACTCGGGCTTCAGAGCAAGGGGCGGGGCAAACAACGTCACTGAGGGGAGCCCCTCGGTCTGAGCTAAGCCCTGGCGCTGGGCTCTCATCAGAGTTATTGACCCGCTGCGCATGCGCGGTCTAACCGCGCCCGTCCCAGTCCCTGCGTTTCCGGCCGTGCTCGGGCCCCGCGCCGCGCGCTCTGAGGCGGGAGCCGTTGACAGGGGCCGTTGGCGCCGTTACTCGCTGCGGGGTTGGCCCAGCGCGGGGGAGGCCGCAGCGCAGCGCGAGGGAGCTGGAGGGGGGGCTGTGACTTCCCGTCCTGCGCTGCGGGTGGGTCCGGCGCTGGGCCTCGCCCCCCCTCCCGCGTCTGATGCTCCCGCCGGGCGGGGGGGCTGCAGAGTGTGCGGGGGGGGATTTGAACACAGGGAGGTGGGGCCCTGGCATGAGGGGCGCAGAGACCGGGGGTCTGGCTGGGCAGGAGGCTGAGGGGCCCAGGGGAAGTCCTGGGAGCGGGCAGGGGGGCAGCGAAGCTTTTGGGGCTTTTTTGGTTTTTAATTTTGATTTTTTTTGTATCCTCAGTGCTGGTGCCTCCCCCCCCCCCCCCCCCATTGCTGAGCGCAGGGAAGTGGCTGCCCAGCCCAGAGGCAGCCATGGCTGCAGAGCGCTCCCTGGAAAGTTTCCGGGAGGAAGCGCCGCGTCCCGTCTGTCTGGAGGATTTCACAGCCCCTGTCACTCTGGAGTGTGGGCACAATTCCTGCCAGGCCCCCCTCAGCCATCGGTGCAGAGACACTGAGCAGCAGGGACCCCTCCGGCCCAACCGGCAGCTGGCAAACGTGGTGGAACTAGCCAAGCCCCTGAGTTTCCAGGCAGCACAGAGAGCAAGATGGGACGGGGTGTGCGAGAAGCACCAGGAGGCTCTGAAGCTGTTCTGTGAAGAGGATCAAACTCCCATCTGTGTGGTGTGTGACAGATCCTGGGATCAAACGGTGGCGCCTATACAGGAAGCTGCCCAGGAGTACAAGGTACAGAGTTGCTGTCCAGTGTGATGGGAAATAACGTTGGGTTTTAATTACAGGCTAATTTCACTGACTGTTACCGGGCCCAGGTGTGGCACAGCTCTGTAAAGCCTTCATGGTACAAGTGATGCTGTAAAAAGTAAATGCTCTGGCTTTGTGGCAACTCACATCAAGTCTTTACAGGTACCTGATGTGGGAAATGTTTCTCTGAGGCTCTGAATCCTGAAACCCAGCCCTCACTGGTGGCAGAAGGGGTGTTTGCACAAGGGAAGTTAACAATCAGAGAGGTTTAGATCACAGGAGCAACAGGCCACTCCGTCAGTGAGTTGCCTTGGGACTGGAGAAGAGGAGGTTACACGCTGTTACTGATTGGAGGAACAGGACTAATAATCTGGCATTTGCCTTATAGACCCGCAGTGGCATCTGGGCCCTGCACAACACCCAGCAAGGGAAAGTCCCTGCCCTAACTGGTAGGGACCTAGCTCCCTGCCCCTCAGCATCACTGAACAGTGATGAAGTATGGCCCTTATGAGGGAAAGATGCCTTGATAAAGCCCCAGGCCCAGCAGGGAGAGGAGGTTTCCCGCTAAGATGCTGAACTCCTGGCCTCCTCCATGAGGGGTTAAACTCTGATTCAGCAGCTGGCACTAGATGAGGTTGCTGGACTGGATGCTGTGTGGGGCCCCGAGCGCCTTCACTCCACCCATAGCAGGGTTTCAGGAAGCACAGGTCTATGCCAGGCAGAACTGGGATTCAACTGGATTGTAGCAAGAGTTCAAACTGGTTAACTGATGAGCTAATGGTTATTGGTGCCAGTTACTGGTTAAACTTCCCACTGTCCCAGCAGTGCCCGCTTGCCTCTGGCAGCTACTGTCAGTCGGCAGCTGCTGGGAGTTTCTATTGGCCAGCAGTTATTGTGGCTGTCCCCAGCAGACCTTGTCAGAGATCCCCGATACCAGGAGAGCCTATTTACACTACCAGCCCTGCCTGTCAGCAGGGTAAAAAATACTGTCATTGATAAAATTGTAATCGGTTACATGATTAGTATTCAGTATCGGGGGTAGCCGTGTTAGTCTGAATCTGCAAAAGCGGCATGGAGTCCTTATAGACTAACTGAAGTGTAGGAGCATAAGCTTTCATGGGCAAAGACCCACTTCGTCAGATACATGTAATGGAAATTTCCAGAGGCAGGTAGAAATATGCAGGCCAGAATCAGGCTGGAGATGACAAGGTGGTGATTAGTATTGTTAAGCATTTTTACCTCCCTAATCCCCACCTGCGTCGTTCTTTAGGAAGGTGCCACCACCGATCCGTTCTCAACCTTTGCAGGTGTCCTCCTGCATCCTCAGAGTATGTCTACACCACAGCGTTAATTTGAGTTATCTTAATTCGAAATAGTTAATTCGAATTAAGCTAACTTGAATTAACGTGTGTACACACAAAATGCAGTTTGAATGAGCGTTTTGCTAATTTGAACTACTGCATCCACGCTGAGTGGACACAGAATCGGATTTAAGGCCGGCTGGAACCAGGTCAGGGGTATCTTTGTGTGGCTGTTGCCTGAGGCTGAGGCTTGTGCTTAAGGGGACACACACATAACCCCCCTTCCCCCCCCTTCCCCTCCTCCCCAGGCAGCCAATGCTCAGGTGTCCCTGCTTGATTTCCTGCCTTGCTGCGGGACAGCAAAGCATTTGTTTCTCAGAGTGCTCTGGTTGCTCTCACTCAAGACACCCTGGCACTCTGCAACATGGAGCCAGAGCAGCCCCTGGGCACTCGGGTGCGTCTTGTGGATGCGTTGCTGTCAGCCTGGCTGCACCTACTGCAGGCTGCCATCCAGGACATCCATCGGGGGGCTGTCAGTATCCAGGAGGCCCTGCGGGAGAGCGTCCACCCTGAGGAGCACTCAGCCTCCCTGGTCTGCCCCACTGGGGGCTTGTGCCTCATTCCTCCCTCATGTCCTTCCGCTTACCCCTCCTTAACCCCCCTTCCTGATGTCCAATAAAATACCTGTATTTTCATGAACAAAAACTTTATTTAACAAAACTGGGGGGGATGAAACCCTGGTGAGAGTTGGGAAAGGAGGCTGGAGAGGGGAGGAGGGAGAGGGACACCTGGGAGGAAGGATCTGGAAGGGGAAGGCAAGGGGAAGAAGGGGGAGGAGAACCTCAGGGTTGGGGGGTCTTCCCGGCCCTCCTGTCTCCCAGCACTGCGTGTGGGGGGGCCTTGGCGTCCCCGAGAGGGCGGGAGGGGGAACAGGTGGGGGGGGGGAGGAAGAAGAAGCAGGAGGGAAAGCAGGAGTGGGAGGAGGAGCGATAGCTGGGGCAGCCACAGGGGCTGGAGCGGCAGCCAGCACCAGTCTCTGCACCAGGGTCTACAGGTTGTCATGGATGGCACGGCCCTGCTCCAGCAGCTCCTGCAAGCCCTCCTGCTGCAGCTGCAGGTCTTCCTCCACCCAGCGCTCCTGGCAGCAGACCTGCCTGACATATAGTGCCAGGTGCTGCCAGTGGTACTCCTCCAGGTGCCGGGTCATCCTGCTGGCCTGGGTGCGGGAGGCTGTCCTGGGCGGGGTGCTGCGCCCTGCACTCGCAGCTGGTGCAGCTGTGGAGAAACAAGAGACCTGCTCAGTTATCCCTGGGGACACAGTGGGTGAAACCCTGCCCTGCTCTGCAAGCTGAGGACGGCAGGTCTCCGCACCATCATGTCCTGCTATCCCTGGGAGTGTGAGCTGGCCCAGGACTGCACCCATGCCCCTGTGCTGTATATTGTGTGGGGGAGTGGTGGGGGGAGGAGGGGAGATGTGCCCTGCCTCTGCATAGAGGGAGCTTCTGGAGAGAGGGCATTGTGCAGTGTCTCTCCCCGGGGTCAGGAGCATGTCATGTGCCTTCATACATACATGCGTGTGGGTAACAGGCCAGGGCTCCTGTGTGGCACATGCACAGGTTGCTGCATGATCTGTGGTCAGCAAGGACCACACGCGCAGTCCCTAGGTTCCCCCCCCCCCACATAAGGGGACAGTGATGGCACTCACATGTCGAGGCCTCCCTGGCCTTGGACGACACTGGCGACAAGCTTGCTGGGATGGCTCTGGGTGCCCGGGGTGCATGGCAGGCTCCCTCCAGGCTGTGATTCCAAATTAACTTTGCTGTGTAGACATACCCTCAGTCTTCTCCTGTCTCTTTTTCTATGGACAAACCCATGTCCAGGGCTGAGTCCCTGCTGGACAAGGGCAGAGTTCCACAAAATTGGGACTCTCTTAAAGGCAGATAAATGGGCTCCCAACATCTAATGGGGTTTGCCCTCGTGCTTACATCTGCTTCCTCAGGACAAATTGGAGACTCATTTGAAGACTCTGAAGAAGGAGAGAGAAAAGCTGCTGAGAAGGAAAACAACAGCAGAAGGGAAAAGCCAGGAGTATCTGGTAAGTGCTTGTGGCTATGGACCAGCAGGGACTGGCAGTGGGAGGGCTGTGTTAGGAGGCAGACGCCTGTGTGGTCTTGGGCTTGTTTGTGTTTCTCCTGGATCATGGATTGCTGGATGAGATCCATGTGTAGGCAGGCCCTGAGCATCCATGTCAGCATCAGTTCGTGTCCAGCCTTTGTGGGTTTCCCAAGGGAGCTGAATGTCCCCTGAAGGGCTGTCTGCTCACTTCGTGCATTAACATGTTTGCTTCTTTTTCCTCTCTGGGTATCTCTGTCAGGCTGGTGCTAAGTCCTGCCTCCTGCTGCTCTGGGTCTGAATTCCCAGAGCCCATGAATGACAGAAGATGTTGCCCATGACTGAGGGACATGGGTCAAAGGAGATGCTGGGAGAGTCGCCTCTGCCGAGTAACCACAAAGTAGAGTCAAATGTCACACATTTTAGGTTTTTCCAAGAAATTCTTGCTGCTGCGCGCTGTTCCCCATGAAAGAGCCCTGGGCTCTGTCCATGCCCCTCACCAGCCCTTTCCCTGTTTTCACACAGAAATGGACCCAAGCAGAGAGGCAGATGATTGTGGCCGAGTTTCAGCAGCTGCAGCAGTTCCTGGAGGAACAAGAGCGACTCCTGCTGGCCCAGCTGGAGAAGTTAGATGAGGAGATTGGGAGGTTCCAGACTGACACTATCAGGAACCTCTCCATGCAGATTTCCCGCCTCAGTGAGTGGATCGGTGAGCTGGAGGGGACGTGTCAGAAGCCAGCCAGTGAATTCCTGCAGGTGAGACTGAGGGAGAAACGTCCCAGCTCCTCACACAGGGAAGAGGAGGCTCCTGAATCACAGGTGCTGGGGTCCAGCTGTCAGATCTCAGTATAATACCTTGCGCATTGCTGCCATGTGAGTGACTCTTGTGCTTTTTGTAGAGTTACAGGCACAGAGCTATTAGAAATGGCAAAGCCCCATTCGCTCAGGGGATCCATGTTCCTGGGGCCAGGGCAGGGCCTCTTCCCATGTTTGCAAAATCCTTTCTGTGAGGTCCCCTGTGGGTGTCCAATGGAGCTGAGATTCTTTTCTCTGTCTTTTTTTCTAGGACGTCAGAAGCGCCCTGAGTAGGTACGTGGCTCTCACTCTCCTCACACTGCAGAGCGCAGGGAAAGGGCTTGGAACTGATGTTAGCCACATCTCCACAGGGCTCTACAGCCAGGTGTTAGATACAAATATTTCTGACTCATTTAATTCTGAGGGTCTCATCCTCGCACTTCAGACTCTGGAATTCCCCATTCAGGACACAGTCTGACCTCAGGTGTTTCCTAGAGCTCTCACCTCCCTGGGGACTGGCTACTTCAGGACTGTGGGGTGGAACATGGGCCTGTCACTGCTGGGCACATTCAGCCCAGAGCAGCAGGGACCAAGAGTCTGTCCCACCTGAGGGCTGTTTGGAGACCTGTGTGAAGGAGCGCGGGAGGGGGGAGCTGGTGTCTCACTGTAGTCCCTAGTGGACAGATTCTTTCAGCCCTTCACATGGGAACCTTCTGTTCCTCGGCACCTGGGCCAAGGAGTAAGTTGGCCGCAGAGACTCAATTCCCCTTTAGTCCTCCAGCCAGTCTCCCCAGACCAGAAGTGAAGAACAGCAATGGGACCTTTCAGGGGAAGGTTGCACGGCCATGGGATGTGTTGTCCCTGCTCTCAGGCTGGGAGAATTGGAGGATTCTAACCCCAGGCCTGTTAGAGCTGAGACTTACTAGCCAGAACTTATCAGCAGTAAACTAAATACAATCACATGGAATTGTTTCTGTCCAGGTGTGAGACGGGGCAGTTCCAGCTGCCAGAGATTTCCCCTGAACTGGAAGAACAAGTCAGCAGTTTCTCCCAGAAAACGATTGCTCTATCGGAGACTCTGAGGCAGTTCAAAGGTACCTGGAAGGGAAGGGTTCAAGTATCTGAGACTATTGAATCTGGACTCTGAAGCCAACCTTGCCCTGCCTCAATTCCCACATGGAGAATGACGGCCACATCACTCTGCTCTCCTTAGAGACACTGAGCGAACAGACCCACCTGCTTGCAGATAGAGCCAGGGGTTTGCAAACTCTGAACTTCCCATTTAGAGATCAAAATGGCCAAAGTTACTGTGATGGCTACGTGTCCCACCACCACCGCTCCAGGATATGATAAGAGGCAGTGAGTGAATGAGAAACCAAGTGGGAGGGGGTGAGGAGGGAAGAGTAAATCTCACAGCTTCTCTCTCCTGGGATGGGTGTGAGGCTGCAGGGATGTTGGATGCATGGCTGGGAGGTGCCCGAGTGAGAGAGGAAATGAAAGTTTCAGACTCTTTTATACAAAATACCTGAGTGTGTGTGTATCTGGTCTCTGATACAATTGAAATGCAGAGTTCAGAGTGGGGACATTGTTATAAAGAGGAGAACCTAGAATCTCACCTCTCTTATCCCTTCGCCCACTAGACACTCTGTCCTCTGCACTGGAGAGAGGAAGATTAAAATCCCTGGGAGCTTTCAGACAAGGTGAGTTTGCAGGTGGAGATTCTTTAAATGATGAGAAAATTCCTGTGAAAACATCTTCATGGGATTGTCATTGAAGTTACCAACGAAACCCAGTGACCATGGCATGCACAGCCCTAAATCTCACCCACTGATCAATGAGGAGCCCCAGGGGTGCTGCATAGGGACCTGTGGACACTTTGAGAAACAGTGGTTTGTGAGTTTGTGATGCTAAAGGGGTGAAGTTAAAGCACACAATGGACGGCACCTTCAGGCTCAGATTTCACTGCTCAGTCAGTTTCAATCTGGGGTTGGTTTCAAACAATGCATAGGCTGAAAGGCTTGTAGCTGACTGGCTTCCACTGTATCAGTTTGTTCAAGGCAAGAAACTGCTGGATCTCCAAGGGCTGTTAAGTCTAGTGCAGGCCTGGGTAAAATACAGCCCATGGTCCAGATCCACCCCACGGATGCCACTCCCCATCTGCAAGTCATTCAGAAAGCGACTGTGAACCTGGAGGGGAAGGGAGAAGGCTTCAGGTGCTGCTTCTACCCCCAGGACAATCTCATTGGCTGGTTTCTGGCCAGAAACAAAGCACCGTGCCCCCTCCCCTCTGGATTATAATTATTCACACACGCATATGGCCCTGCAGCCAATGAGAGGGTCGGGCAGGCTCCCTGCCTGCCTACGATGCTTGGGCTCTGGCCAGGAGTCACTCAGATAAGTCTCCTATCCAGAGCTTGCCTCTGCCACCCCAACCTCTCCCTTCCCCTCCTAATCTCTGCTTCCCACTCCTGCCCTCTGCTCTGCATACCCAAACTCTGTCCTCCTCCTGCAGCTATATATGCAAGAGCTCTCAGTGGTCAGAAACCCACAGCCCCTTATTAGTCCACCAAGTCATTTCTCTAAATTAAAGTTACTTTAAATATCTAATGAGTAGTTGGCTAATCCAGTGTCCTAGATCACAGCCTGCCTCCTTCACCCAAACTCCCTCCTAGACCCCTCTACCTGTCCTGCATCCCACACCATTATCCCAAGCTTCCTTCTTCTCCCAATGTCCATCCAAGACCCTGCATTTTGTGCATTAATGTCATGGAAGAGTGCAGCTCTCAGCCACTTTCCATTTGGCCCCCATCAAAATGTATTGCCCACCCCATCGGGTGGATACGGCTCAGTGAGAGCCAATAAGTGAAAGCTCAAGCCAGACCATTTTAGGCTAGAAAAGAGGCACAAATGTTTGATAGGGAAGCAGATTAGCTACTGAAACAAATGAACAAAGAACTGGTGGATTCTCCCATCTCTTAATGTCTTCAAATCACTGGGGGACTTTCTTGAAAGTACACTGTGGGGAAACAGCTTTGTGCCTGGGTAACTGGACTAAGTGTAATGGCTTGTGCCACAGAGGGGGATTGCATGACTAAGGATATCTTCTGATCCCATGAATCCATGAATTTTAAGAGCTCTTCCTGCAAACACTCAGCACACATGTTTAATAATAAGCATCTGAATGGTGGTGTTACCTTCACTGACTCTGTTGTGGAAAGGGTTTATAACGTCTCTGTCAGATGAGAGAGCAAAGTTTATGCTGCAAATCTATGAATGAAGACTAAGGGTTTTAAATACAGCAGCCTGCATTTGGTCTATGTCCATGTTCAGGCAGATGAATATGTGGCTTGTTATCAGAAACACTGGGTGCTGAGAACTAAATCCCATTGTTGCAGACGGAGTAATGTTGTAACTCACGCCAGGTAGAGAGAGAAATGAATATGGATTTGGGATCTAACTTCTGTTTCTGGAATATCTAGACTAAAACTTTTACCCACAATGGCAGAGTCTAGCATGTGTCTCACCACGGACAGAGTCTGGGAAGAATGGGGGTGTGGAAAGGGTTAAAGCCTCTTCTGAAATGTCTCCAATGCCCCTTCTCCCCCTACCAGGCTGCAGAACACCCATGTTTGTCTCCAGCTCAGTCTCTGGCCTGAGGAGCCAGGGACAGGAATTGGCCGTGGCGGAGCCTGTGAGCTTCGAGGAGGTGGCTGTGTACTTCTCTGAGGAGGAATGGGCTCTGCTGGACCCGGGCCAGAGAGCCCTCTACAGGGATGTGATGCAGAAGAATTATGAGGCTGTGAACTGGCTGAGTAAGGATTCCTGTCCCCTTGGGTAACAGCAGCTAGGTGGGCTCTGGAGCATCTGGGTTGTGTTTGGTTCAGGGTTATTCATTGCCTCTGCCCCCAATGTCAGGACTATCTGCCATAATAATCCTGGCTCTTGTGTGAAAGACTGTCCCCTCCATGCTCCCTCCCAGGGAAGGCAGGTTCAAGGATATAACAATGGCTCTTCCCACACCTAAGGTTTCGCTGCGCTTCCCCCGCTATCTTGCCCATCTTGTATTTTGACCAGACGTGTGAGTGGAAGGGCTCAGGCAGGAACAGCAGGTACCAGAGGTCTTGATCTGACTGCTGTTAGGGGCTTCAGGGTCCCCGTGCGGCAGTGTGCTCAGCGATTGGAAGGAGGGTACGGTTCCCAGAGTCCTTCCCTGCCTGTAGCTAATCTCTGTGACATGCTGGTATTTGTCAGTGGGAGGGGCTGGATGCTGGCGCTGAGGGAGGATGGATGAGGCAGTTGATGCTCTGCGAGTATTTTGTCTGAGGTAGCTCTGTAGTAGAGAAACGTGAGCAGAGCTCTCCTTGCATTTCAGGCACAGGTTGGGTTTCCTTTCAAAAGTTCAGCTTCATTCTCTCTGGGGCTCACTTGCCTCTATGTGCAGTGGAGATAAATCAGGTCACCTGTCTTGTCTTTTTATATCTTCAGGTAGGAACTTTTTTTTCCTGTGTGAATGTCTGGCTTCATGATCAGGAGACCTGTGTTCAGTTCTCTGCCTCTGTCATAGACTTCCTGTGTGACCTTGATCAAGTCCCTTAGACTCTCTGTGTGCGGTCGCCTCTCTCTGTAATAGCTATTATAGTGTGTCCTTGTTTCTCAGGGCTGGGAAGGATACCTACACTAAAGAGGGGTGATGCTTAGCTCCATATGAGCATCCCGATAGCACAGTGGGGTCCTGATTTACACCAGAGTTCCCAGGTGCTGCTGGGTTTGATAATTTTGCTTCCCATAGCGACTGCAGTGCCTTAAGAATTGCTGCTAGCACCACAGAGCATCGTTACAGCTGTTCAGGGTGGGTGGCTCTTTCTGGAGCCTTGATGTCAGCAGCACTGTCAGAGCGTGCAGCTTATCCATGCAGCACACCACAGGGTTACTGCTAAGAAAGACCCATGCTCCATTCGGAGGCTAAGGCACTCGGCCAGGTTTATTGTGAAAGGAGCAGGGTGCTAGCGTCCCAGCTCCTCAGACACAGGTATAGTGAGACTTGTTCCAACCCAATAATGATACCAGCTCAGTCAGCAGCTAGAACACTGCCCCTCAGCCAGTATCAACATGCCCCTTCTGTGACTTCTTTTCTCACATTGACACAAACAAAATTAATGTTGCATTCAATGTGTTGCTATCCCCCTTGGCCTTCTCCCTGTTTGTTTGAACAAAACATCCATATCCATTATCCCCTCATCCCGTTCATGTGCACAAGGGTCAGTGAGCTATTTGGTAGGACTGTGTTTGCAGTTCCTGCAGAGAGCGGTGTTGATTGCCCTCCTCCTGCTCAGGAATGTGATTTCTTGGTTAGTTGATAGCAGTGCTCCACCATTCTGCCAAAGCCTGGCTTGTTTTAGTTAAAAAATAATGGACATAAACAAGATAATCCTAGTAATCAGATCAGAATTTTCCCATTGACTCGGCACACAGCATGCTTCGCACAAGCTTTCTTGCGATTGTGTAACACTGGTAGCACAATGATCTCCATGGTCATATCACAGGTGGCTCTTCCAAACACTAAATGCAGGTCCAAGAAGGGGTGGAAGCAAAGCTGAGGGGAAGGCGCTCACAAGGTGCAAATGTGGTAGATTCTGTGTCTCCCTGGAGCGGCCCGAAATCAAAGGCCAGGCTCACCGGAAGAGGGAGGCTGGGAAACCACACAAAGGCTGCTGCTGGCAGAGTAGTACCAAGGCTACAGACGAGGAGCTGAGTAACAGCCACAAGCATCAGAGAAGCATCATGGCCCAGCTTTACCCTGGCTGGTTGCTGGAGAAGCCTAGCGCCACCCTGGGCAGCCACGGGAACGGCAGCTGTTGTGGGCAGCTAGCAGGGCTCACCCAGACACAGGTAGTTGGGATCAGGGCTCAAGAGCATAGGCAGGGCCTGAAGCAGCCTGCCAAGGATTCACTTAGCTGCTCAGGCAACTTCCTCTGCCTTAGAATCATAGAATAATAGGACTGGAAGGGAACTCAAGAGGTCATCGAGTCCAGCCCCCCGCCCTCAAGGCAGGACCAAGCACCGTCTACACCAGGGGTGTCCAAACTTTTTTCAAAGAGGGCCAGATTTGATGAAGTGAACATGCGTGAGGGCCGACCATTTTGCCTGACATTCTTTGAACCATTAAAATTAAATGCAAATTAACTATTTTATGCAAAGTTTATTGCAAACGGCATACTTTTCATTTCGTCACATGGATGACAAATCTAAACAGGTGTTAAATCACTCTGCCTTTCATATCTGAAGGCCAGATGAAAAAAAAAATCCAGGAAGCTGAAATATATGTCAGGAACATTGTAAAGTACATTACATATTATTGGTAATAAAGGTTGTCTGTCAACTTTTAAGTGCAAAAAATATGAACAGGAACATAACACCAAGTATACATGTTGTGTCCAAATATATTTATAACTGATTTAGACCAACTGACATTAACTGAGATTTTACAGTGTATTCATCTCAATACATATGGATTCGTTGGGGGCCATAAAAGATAGATATTGCCAAATTATCTGGGGGGCCGTATTAAACCAGAAACCGGGCCACAATTGGCCCACGGGCCGGACTTTGGACATGCCTGGTCTACACCATCCCTGACAGATGTCTATCTAAGCTGTTCTTAAATATCTCCAGAGAGGGAGATTCCACCACCTCCCTTGGCAATTTATTCCAATATTTGACCACCCTGACAGTTAGGAATTTTTTCCTAATGTCCAATCTAAACCTCCCCTGCTGCACTTTAAGCCCATTACTCCTTGTCCTGTCCTCAGAAACCAAGAGGAACAAATTTTCTCCTTCCTCCTTGTGACACCCTTTTAGATATTTGAAAACCGCTATCATGTCCCCCCCTTAATCTTCTTTTTTCCAAACTAAACAAGCCCAGTTCATGAAGCCTGGCTTCATAGGTCATGTTCTCTAAACCTTTAATCATTCTTGTCACTCTTCTCTGTACCCTTTCCAATTTCTCCACATCTTTCTTGAAATGTGGTGCCCAGAACTGGACACAGTACTCCAGCTGAGGCCTAACTAGTGCAGGGTAGAGCGGCAGAATGACTTCACGAGTTTTGCTTACAACACACCTGTTGATACAACCTAGAATCATATTTGCTTTTTTTTGCAACAGCATCACACTGTTAACTCATATTCAACTTGTGGTCCACTATGACCCCTAGATCCCTTTCTGCCATGCTCCTTCCTAGACAGTCGCTTCCCATCTTGTATGTATGGAACTGATTGTTCCTTCCTAAGTGGAGCACTTTGCATTTCTCTTTATTAAACCTCATCCTGTTTACCTCTGACCATTTCTCTAACTTGCTAAGGTCATTTTGAATTATGTCCCTATCCTCCAAAGAATTTGCAACCCCACCCAGTTTGGTATCATCTGCAAACTTAATAAGCATACTCTCTATCCCAATATCTATCTTGGGCCTTCTTCTGGTCCAAGTAGAACATCTGAGCCAAAGAGCAGGGGGAGCCCAGCCCACCTGCCAGGAGCTTTGTGGACAGAGCCTTGGGGAGCTAGAGCTAGTCCTTCCTCTCCAAGTCCTAGTGACCTGGCATGTGGCCGCTACAGTCTGAGCCCTGTCTGGGGGCTTTGGTGTCAGACCTGCCAGCCCTCCCTAGGGCTCCCCTTCTGAGCAGTGTGTCCCTGTCCTGCCCTGAGATACTGGGGATGAGGAGGATGGAATGGGCTTTGAGGGGGACTGAGTTGTACCCTAGAGAGTGCAGCAGAGTGCTCAGCTCTCCTGGGGAAAGAGCTGGGCCATTCTCAAGGTGGGGGGAGGGGATGCGCCTTTACTGCAGTTGTGTGTGTGTCCTTGGCTCTTGTACCAGCCAGATCCCAGTCTCTGCAAGGTGAGGAAAGGGGCCTCTCTGGATGGGTGACTCAGATCCTGGCTCTGGAAGCAGTAATGGCAGAGACCTTAATGAACAAGATCAGCACTTGATTACTTACTCTCCAACAGGATTTCCACTCTCTGAAGCTCATGTGATCTCCTGGGTGGAGCGAGAGGAGGAGTTGCAGGTCCCAGATCACCAGAGCTGTGAGGAAGGGGAGATCATCAGTGGCATCCACACAGGTGAGCAATCAGTTAAATTGCCTCAGAAACTAACTTATAACAGGTGTTACTTGTTTGTTTTCATGAAGTCTGTCTGACTCTTCAGCCTGTCTTCAACTTGAGCCAGAGTGTGGTGGATGAGGAAAGACTGGGTTTTCTCTTCTGTGGAAGAGTTCTGAAGAAGGAGGGTGAACTCAGCTCATGATAATGCAATCATTATTTGAGCGTGTGTCCCCTTTTCTATTCCTCTTTCAGAGTTTTCTTTCAGCTCATCATAGAGAATAACTCCTGTCTGGATTATTTCTCTATCCCAACAGGTGATGGGATGCTGACTGAGAACCATGATCTTGTGCAGCAGGAGGGATCGGAGCAAGTGTCTCCATGTGGGATGTTACTGGGAAGACCTGAAGGGCATGTTTCCCAGATACGTGAGCAGGGAGAGACTTGTGAGAGTCAGCATAGCCCAGAAAGGCAGCATGGAAACCATCCAGGAGGGGGACAGGATAAATCAAGTCACAGGAGCAGAGGAGAGAAAACAAACACAGAAACCATTCAACAGAAAATCCCCGATCGACAGTCACCCTGCACTTGTAGTGACTGTGAAACTCCTATTGAACATCAAAGAGCCCACACAGGAGAGAAGCCATTCAAGTGCTCCGACTCTGGGAAAAGCTTCAGTCAGCACTTGCACTTTACGAACCATCAGATACTACATATAAGAGAGACACCCCATAACTGCTCTGACTGTGGGAAAAGCTTCAGTAGAAGTGAACACCTTGTTAGACATAGGAGAACCCACACAGGAGAGAAAACTTTCAATTACTCTGACTGTGGGAAAAGCTTTCTGAGCAGCTCACACCTTGTTACACATAGGAGAGCCTGTACAGGGGAGAAACCCTTCAACTGCTCTGACTGTGGGAAAAGCTTCCGTCAGAATTCATGCTTTGTTAACCATAGGAGGACCCACTCAGGAGACAAACCTTTCAATTGCTCTGAGTGTAGGAAAAGCTTCAGTAGAAGTGAACACCTTGTTAGACATAGGAAAACCCACACGGGAGAGAAACCTTTCAATTGCTCTGACTGCGGGAAAAGCTTCAATGAGAATTCAGAGCTTGTTATCCATAGGAGGATCCACACAGGGGAGAAACCTTTCAATTGCTCTGACTGTGGGAAAAGCTTCAGGAAGAGGTCAAACCTTGTTACACATAGGAGGAGACACACAGGAGAGAAACCTTTCAATTGCTCTGACTGTGGGAAAAGCTTTATCGGGAGATCAGACCTAGTTCTCCATAGGAGAACTCACACAGGAGAGAAACCTTTCAATTGCTTTGACTGCGGGAGATGCTTCAGTCAGAAGTCAGTGCTTGTTAGACATAGAACAACCCACACAGGAGAGAAACCTTTTACTTGCTCTGACTGTGGGAAAAACTTCAGTAGAAGCTCACACCTTGTTAGACATAGGAGAACCCACACATGAGAGCTACCCTTCACGTGCTCTGACTGCAGGGAAAGCAATAGTCGGTGCTCCTGCCTTACTAACCATCAGATAAAACATACAAGAGAGTTGCCTCATAACAGCTCTGATTGCAGAAAAGGTTTCAAACACAGGTCAAACATTAACATAAGAACGGCCATACTGAGTCAGACCGAAGGTCCATCTAGCCTAGTATCCTGTCTTCCAACAGTGGCCAGTACCAGATGCCCCTGAGGCAGTGGACCGAAGATCATGCTCAAGCAATTTTTCTCCTGCCATCCTTCTCCAGCCTTTGACAAACAGAGAGCGAGGGGCACCATTCCTTACCCCCTCGCTAATATCCTTTTATGGGGGACCTAATCTCCATGATTTTATGTAGCTCTTTTTTAACCTCTGTTACAGTCCTAGCCTTCACAGCCTCCTCTGGCAAGGAGTTCCACAGGTTGACTGTGCTGTGTGAAGAAGAACTTTCTATTATTACACTGCTTTACAGCCAAAATGCTTCTGAAATAACTGTAGTCAAACTTTACTAATTCTGGGTCACAGAACGAAAATGATGCTTAAAATTGTTGATTGGCTCTAGTTTTCAAGATATGCTATTGGGTCAGTATATACGACCTTTGACTTGTGAATGGCGGAGGATAAGTGAGTTATAAAGGGAAGGGATCTCAATTTAAACCAGAAATGACTAAAATACACCTTTGACTGGATCTATGAATAAATCTATGACTGGGTTTGGACAGTACTTGCTTTTTAGGCAAAACAATGAATGATGCAATCTGAAGCTGGTATTGCGTCATACATGATATGAATTTCATCATGTTATTCCTAGAAGTCATGGATGTTTGGCCGCATAATGGCAATGTTTTGCCATCATTTCCTGTTGGTCATGTAGTCCATATGAAGGAAACCTATGACAACATGAAACAACTTTTGAGGTGCATAAACTATGACCAACATCAGTGGCAGCTTTGTGGCGATTTGAAGGATGTTGCTCTCTTGCTTGGTCTGCAGACTGGATACACAAACTTTCAAGTACCTCCGTAGAAAATTTTCAAGGTTAAGTGAAGCTAAGATAAAGGAAGGTGTCTTTGTTGGTCCTCAGATTCGTGAACTTCTTCGAGATGGTGCATTTGACCATGCACTGCATGGCAAGGAAAACCTTCCAGTTAATGGCAATAAATTTTCTCAGAAACAACAAGGCAGACAACTACAGGTTGTTGGTGGAAAACCTCCTCAAGGCATACAAAAGCCTTGGTTGCAACATGTCACCAAAGATACATTTTTTGCACTCTCAGTTAGATTTTTTTCCACTGAACTGCGGAGCAGTGAGCAACGAGCACGGCAAGCGATTTCACCAGGACATTGCAACAATGGAGAAACGCTATTAGGGCAAATGGAGCCCATCAATGCTTGCAGACTATTGCTGGACAGTGACAAGAGATGCTCCAATTAATGAATACAATAGACAAGCCAAGAAACGCCGCGTAGACACTGAATAGGACTAAACTATGTACATAATAGTTTTTTGCTTTTTGTTTCATAATACATTTTATTGCTATAACCCTTTTGCTGATTTTTAAAGTGTTACATAAACAGGACAGGTGAAATATTATCATGTAAAGCAAACATAAACACATGAAAAGACCTAGGTTTACAATTTATGATTAAAATGCTACTATCTACACAATATACATAGACATAAAATGTAAAAACTTAAATATCTTGGAAACAGTAGCCAATCAGTTGTTTTAATTGTCATTATTGAATTTAGCACATCAAAATACATAATAAATAGCACATTTTATCTCTGAAGCAGACGACTTCTTAAAAAAGTGTAGACCAGTGTTAGTTTTAAACCTGCTACCCACTAATTTCATTTGGTGTCCTCTAGTTCTTATATTATGGGAACAAGTAAATAGTTTTTCTTTATTCATCCTTTCCCCAGCACTCATGATTTTATACACCTCTATCATATCCCCCTCAGTCCCTTCTTTCTGAACTGAAAAGTCTCAGTCTCTTTAGCCTCTCCTCATATGGGACCCATTCCAAATCCCTAATCATTTTAGTAGTTCAGAAAAGAGCAATTTTAATGCCAAAATATCTTTTTTGAGGTAAGGAGACCACATCTGTTCACAGTATTCAAGATGTGAGCGTGCTGTAGATTTATATACGGGCGGTAAGATATTCATCTTATTTTCTGTCCCTTTTTTAATAATTCCTAGCATCCTATTTGGTTTTTTGACTGCCGCTGCACACTGAGGTCATTTTCAGAGAACTATCCACAATAACTCCAAGATCTCTTTCCTGATTAGTTGTAGCTAAATTAGCCCTCATTATATTGTATGTGTAGTTGGGTTTATTTTTTCCAATGTGCATAACTTTACACTTATCCACATTAAATTTCATTTGCCATTTTGTTGTCCAGTCACTCAGTTTGGTGAGATCTTTTTTTGAAGTTCTTCATAGCCTGCTTTGGTCTTGACTATCTTGAACAGTTTAGTAACGTCCGCAACCTGGCTACCTCACTTCTCACCCCTTTCTCTAAATCATTTATTAATAAGTTGAATAGGATTGGTCCTAGGACTGACTCTGGGGGAACACCACTAGTTACACTTCTCTATTCTGAAAATTTACCGTTTATTCCTACCCTTTGTTTCCTGTCTTTTAACCAGTTCTCAATCCATGGAAGGATCTTCCCAATTATCCCATGATAACCTAATTTCCACAAGAGCCTTTTGTGATGTACCCTGTCAAGGCTTTTTGGAAATCTAAGTACACTATATCTACTAGATTCCCCCTTGTCCACGTGTGTGTTAAACATAAGACAACCTACAGACGAGAGAGAACTATTCAGCTGCTCTGACTGTGGGGAAAGCTTCAGTCAGAGCTCAACTCTTGTTAGCCATTGGAGAACCTACAGTGGGAAGAAACCTAGAACCTGAGTTCCCTGTAAGCTATGTGGCTAGGTGGCTGTGCCTCAGCCTATTAAATGCCATATGAGCTTATAGGGCTTTGGTGGGGAGAGAGACCTCTACCCACTGGTCTCAACCCCAGCCCAGTCCTGCTGTAGCCAGAGGACAGTTGGCTATCCCATGGCCCCAGGCCCAGAGTTACCATGGCAGGGAGAGGTGGGTCTCCCTCCTCCCCCTTCACAGTAACACGTGTGCTGGGGCAGGGAGAGCTCGTGGGAGTCTTTTCTCCTTGATGTAGCCTTTCAGTGGCCTACATGTCAGTCCCCTCCATCTTTAAGATCACAGCCCCAGCTAGAGCCTTCAACCAGTAGTCCTAAGATTTTCCATCCATGAGTAGAGTGAGTTTTTTCTTGTGCACAAAGAGTGACATCCTGTGCACTTGTTCAGATGTGTGCCTACATGGCACCCACAAGTTAATGAGTTTTACACACACACACACACACACACACACATATGCAATTTAAATTATGGAACAAATATACTAAACCAAAGGATAATTAGCAAGGTGCGTGACCCTGCACGCATGCACCCTGAAAACGTACCAGCTTGGCACCCAGTCTCATTCCCACCCAGCCTTGCTCTATTTTTCCTGCATCCATGAGCTCCCCATCTTCTGCACCCCCATCCTGTGCACCCTTTGCCACCAACCCTGCCTTGTGCCCCTAACTTCTGCAGTGTCCCCTTCATCCGAACCCCTGCACTTTCCTCCCAGTCTAATCTAGTAATTTGTAAAGGATAAAAAATGAATGCACCATCCCTAGCCATTGACTCTAAAGCTCATTCTGCAGCTGCAAGTTAATGACATTCAGAAGATGAATTTAGGGATATCACCAGAAAACTTTATCCAGCTCTTTTTCTTCAGCCCACATTACTTCACTGTATATAGGACACAATCTAATTATAGATTATATTTCTTATAGTATCTGCATGCTTTAGACCCATCAGTCATAGAAAAGTCCCTTTAATATGTCATCAATTGCATATTGATTTAGCATCAATAGAAGATAATCAACAGCATTAAAGTTTTAGTTGCCTCTACACAGTGCACGTGGGTGTGTGAGAGTGAGAGAAATAACTTCCACGGGGACAAAAATAATCATTGGCACCATCAACATTATTGATGTGATTGATGCCTTCACAAATGACAAGAATATTGAGGGTCAGAGAGAATTGTTCTCCTTGACATGATTTAGGCTGTTAAATATGAACAGGGCGCAGAACATTTCTCTAGTCATCTGCCATCTATTTTATCCCTCAGATAACCTGCAGATTTACCTTTGAGATCCCAAGGTGGAGATCTTTAATGAAGTGGAGTTGGAACCAGACCTCTACCACATGGCCCCAGTCTCTAGAGCAGCCAGTCCTTCACCACTCTGGGTCCTTGGCTTTGGCTGCTGGAGCAGCTGCTGGAGTGAGCCCTCCCACCACATGGCTCTGGGCCGGGGCTGCTGAAGCCCTCACTGCCTGTGATGCTGCTGCGGCTCAGACCCTGGCCAAGTCTGTCAAAGTATGCAGTACCCACAACACAGCTACAGCTGAAGCAGGCCCCCATTCTGGCTCTGGCTCTGGCCCTGCCACTGTCCAGGACTGCTAGAATAAGCCCTGTCTGCCGCACAGCCCACCCTGGAGCAGTTGAGTAGTCACTGCGTGGCTCTGCTTTGGAGGTGGGTGGGCTTCAGCCTGAGGGAACCCTGCCCTCAACCCTCCACACTGCAAACCTCATCCCTGAGGCTCATCCCCAGCACCACCCCAGAGCCAGACCTCACACCTTTGTTCTCCAACTCTTTGCCCCAACCCTATATCCCTTCCCACAATCCAAATCCCCTGAGCCTCACTCCGGCCACATGAGCTAACGTTTTTGTACCAATACAGAGATTGTGTGTCTCACATTCCCTCCGTGTGGGTACCCTGTCACACAGTTGGGCTGAGCCCAAGCTGTGTCCTGGAATCCCTGAAAAACAAATCCTAATATCCTGTTTCCAATTGTCCAGCAGAGACCCTTTTATTAATGAAACCCAGCCCCTTAACAGAAGTATCAGCATCTGGGCTGAGGTCTATGGGTAGAGTCCTTGATTAACACAAGCCTTGCCTTCTCCAGGCTGGGGCTCCCCCAGTGAGGGGTTTGGATCAACAGAAACGCAGCCTTCCAGGCTAAGGTCCCGCAAGACATGTCCTTACTTAGCAAGTGCACAGCCTTCTTGGCTCAAGTCCACAGGTAAGTGTCTCTAGTTCACCAGTGCACAGCCTTCTCAGCTCAAGACCAATGACAGGGAACTCTTAGCGTGGGCTAGCAAAGGGGTCGGCCCCTGGGTTGGAGATAGCGGGACCCAGGCCCTCTTTCTCCACTGGGTCCCAAATCAGAGCCCTAAGCGCAGGGAAACAGTCCACTGACTGGGTTGGTGCGAACGAGCCAAAACTCACCAACCCCCACTGGGCCATTCAGGTATTCCCTCCCCGAGCCACTTTCTTCTATGCAGCAGCTGCCCTACCTGGGCTGGGGCCACCGAAGAACTCGGTGCCCATGATGCCACCAGGAGCCCATTGGGGGCTTGTATCTCCAAGAGGCTCTGGAGGAGAGTTTCAGATAAGGACACCTGTGAGACTCTCCCCTGGGCATCCCCACAAGGGGCCTCTACATTGCCCTCTGTGCCTCTCTCCCCCCCACTTTTCTCTCCCCCTGCCCTTGCCGGTAAAACAAACTTGACTTTTCCCTGCTGAAACAATGAACTGTGGTTTTCATGTGGGGAATGTAGAAGTGGGGAGGGGCTGGGTAAAGAACCTGGGAGGGAGTGGGAGGCTGGTGGAGAGGTGAGGCTCAAAGATGGGGCTGGAACTGGAGCCTGCCTCTGGTGGCCCCACTGCTTCATGGGCGGGGGCCTCAGCAGCCATGGAATGGCTCCAGGGGAAGAAGCCAGAGGAGCAGGGGCAGCTGCAGGCTCAGAGGTAACTGGAGCGAGATTGAGTTTGGGTTGGGGAGGGCCAGTTGCCAGGCCACTGAAGCAGACAACCAAACAGTAGGCAGCAGCACTATGTGCCTAGTACATGCTCCAGGCCACCTGGAAATATTGAACCTTTCTCTGGCTTGGGTGCCTCCTCCCTGCAGGGTGCCTTGGGATAGCCACTGTGGCAGCAGGAATTTGGACATCAAGTCACCCCATTGGGAACAATGGAGGGAAGAGAAGAGTTTCCCTGCTACTGGAGAAAGCAGGCCAGGCCAAGGCCGTTTTAGCCACTGGGTCGGTGCAGGCTGAAGCATCCTCCCACCAGTTCTCTGGCCTACTTGCAAAGCTCTCAGCCTTCTCTTGTTTCTGCTTCCCTGTCCATAACAGGCAGCTAAACAAGGGCAAGTCACCAAACCAAACAGCCCTGTGGCTAGTATGGGGCTTGAAACCACAACCTTGGTGTTATTAACACCACACGCTAACCAACTGCGCTCACCAGCCTACAGAAACCTAGCTTGTAAGTGGCCTTTTCAGGGGGGCATCTCAGGAAGATGCAGGGACATCTCTGCAGCTGCTAAGGGCTCTTCCCTGGCAGGGTCACTAGTGACTCACTGTGATGTGGGCTGGCTAGTCCAGATGCTTTGAGGTTTGGTCAAGGTGCCTGGTGGCCGGCATGGCGCACTGAGACCCAGGGCAAAGAGGCAGCTGGAATCTCTTTCTGCCAGCACCTTGCCTCCCAGCTTCTTCCCTGTCAGCAGCAGCCGCAGCCCCTTTCAACCACATGGTCAGGCCAGGAAGGGGGGCAGGAATGGGGCCAAGTAGCAAGTCAGTCTGAGGAAGGCAGGAAAAGCTCATCTTGCCTTGCAGGGCCGCTGGCAACAGCTTCTCTCTTGTGTGCTGCTGAGGAGAAAAATGCACTGAAAGGGACTATAAAGACCCATTTAGATGAGCATTAGAGGTGGGCACCTGTTAGCGCCATGGGGGCAAGAGTTGGAGTCTTGCTGCTGCTGGAACCACACATGAAAACAGCCAGATTATAAGTTCCAGGGCCCATCCAAACCAGAGACTGAGCTCCGGGTGTGTCAGACATCCATCAGGAGGCACAAAATTCTCTCTGGGGAGCCTGTGGAAAAGGAAGTCAAAGCACAGGAACTGGAAGGGCTTACACTTGTCAGAAAAGAGCATAGCTGTTGCACAAGAAGCCCTGTCTTCTGACGCCGTACTGTTAATCTCCTTGTGCAAGAGTAGGTGGGTGGTATGGATGCTCTGAGGATTCTTGTACAAGAACAGCCATTCTTGAGCAAGAGCCCTCCAGTGTACACATAGCCTGTGTGTTAGGCAAATGTGAGAACCACTACGCCACAGAAACACCTATAAATCCATTTTCTGATGGACTTAAACTTGGACAAATATTCCACAAGGTTCTCCAATACTCCAATAGGTTCCTGGCCTCACTCATCTCTCTTCCCCAGGCTGGCACCAAGACTCTTGGTCACTGAGGGCAAAAAAAAGACTTGTCAGGCAGTGGCGAACACTTGGCTCCTGATGCCCTGTAATGGGGTGTGAGAAGGCTTTTTGGCACCCAGCCTGGCTAGCTCAGTTGGTAGAGCATGAGACTCTTAATCTCAAGGTCATGGGTTCAAGCCCTATGCTGGGCGATACCCTTCTTCAAGTCACATTCTCAGTTTGCGAACAATTCGCTTTCCTCAGGTTTTTAGAAAGAAAAAGTGTAGTCCTGGGGTTCAGCTTTAGGAGAACCAGAGAGAGAACAAACTGCAATTTCCATCTTCTGAGGAGAAGGGAAGAGGATTTTCTTCTCCTCAGTTCTAGCCACATCAACCCAGGGAGGAGAAAAAATAACCTCCTGCCTGCTGATTGTCCCTGTCAGCTTCTGTAGCTTCACCTCCTTCCACAGCAGCTCCAGCTTTGAGCTAGAAATCTCAAGGGGCTGGTGAGGAAATGAGGAGCTGGCAGCTCGGGTTAGTGGCTTCCCTGAGAACAAGAGGTGGAGTGTTCACAAGGTGCATTCCCCTCCCCTGCAGAACAGGGTGTTGGAAAGAGCCAGGAACAGAACAGTCAGCCAAGTTCCACCCCTATTGAGTTATGTTTCTGTGGTGTACTGGTTATCACATTTGTTTAACATGCAAAAGGTCCCTGGTTCAAAACCAGGCCGAAACACAGGTTTTCCTCTTATTGCTGCTCCCCTGGGTGCCCAGGTAGTAAAGCTGCTGCTGACCAGCCTGTACCTGGGATGAGCCCAACTCCCCACGTGACAAAGGAGGAAACAGAACAGTCAGCCAAGTCCTACCCCCACCAATGTGTGTTTCTGTGGTATAGTGGCCATTATGGTTACCTAACATACAAAAGGTCTCTAGTTCAAAGCCAGGTAGAAACACAGCATCGTCTTTTCTTGCAGCTCCCCTTGGTGGCCAGGTAAGTGCAGCTCCTGCTGCCAGGCCTGTGCCTGAGATGAGCCCGAATCCAATGGGACAGGGGAGTGACATCAGCTGAGAATGCCCCTTGGTGCCAGCCTGGGGAAGCCAGATGGGTCAGGCTGGAGGCTTGTGGCTTGGCCTCCCCTGCCCTTGGAGGCTGGTGTATGGGGTTGGCTCTTCCCACTGTCTCCCTTGTGTGACTGGCCCAAAGAGGAAATGAGGCAGGAATGGGGCAGAGGAGGGAAGCCAAGCTGAGGGGGGCAGGGCACGAGCTCAGCACCTCTGTGGGATTCAGTGGGGTGAGCAGAGCCCCTCCCCTCCGTTCTGCCAAAGCCTTTGGGGTGGGGCTGACTGTGGGGAGGCAGAGTCCTGTGCCTGTCCCAGGGAATCCCAGGGATGCTCCTTGCAGCCCAGGAGAAGAAGTCAGAAGGAAAACAAGTAAAGCAGGTCCCAGTGGGCATGACCTGGGGCACCAGTTTGGCCCAGTTGAGTGAGGAGTGGTTGGTTCAGGTCCCATGGTGTCAAGGGCAGCGCTCAGGACTCTGAATCCTGCAATCTGAGGCCCCATTCCTGCCTCCCTTCCCGGGCTGACCCAGTGGCTGAAAGGGGCTGCGGCTGCTGCTGACAGGGAAGAAGCTGGGAGGCAAGATGCTGGCAGCTAGAGATTCTGGCTGCCTTTTTACCCTGGGTCTCAGTGCACCATGTCGACCGCCAGCCACCTTGACCAAACCTCAAACCAGCTGGACGAGCCAGCCCACATCACAGTGAGTCACTAGTGGCCCCATCAGAGAAAAGCCCTCGGCAGCTGCAGAGACATCCTGACTAGCTCAGTTGGTTAGAGTGTGGTGCTGATAACACTAAGGTTGTGGGTTCAAGCCCCATTGGGATGTTTGGTGTGGTGACTTCCCTTCCTTTAGCTGCCTGCTATGGACAGGGAAGCAAAACGAAGCAAAAATGGGAGCTTTGCAGGAAGCAGGGCAGAGAACTGGTAGGAAGCTCCAGCCTGCACAGATCCAGTGGCTAAAAAGGGCCTTGTCACCTGTCTTCCTTTCCTGAAAAGCAGGGGACCTGATGCCCAAATTCCTGCTGCTGCAGTGGCTACCTCAAGGCACCAGGTGGGAGGCAGGCTCTGAGCCCAAGCCACGTGGGGAGACTCAATATGACCGGGAGGCCTGGAGCATGTGTGTCCTGCATAGAGGGCTGCTGCTGGTGGCCTGCTTCAGTGGCCCAGCAGCTCAAATTCCCTTGTACCAGCTTCTCCCCCTGGAGCCACCCCCCACCATTGAGGAGGCCCCTGACTTACGACAGTGGGATCACTAGAGGAAGGTGTCAGTCCTAGCCTTAGCCCTGAGCCCCACCTCCCTTTTCTCCCCAGCCTCCACCCTCCTCCCAGGTTCTTTCCCCAGCCCCTCCCCAGTTCTACATTCCCCACATTCCCCAGAAAGTTTGTTCTTTCAATAGAGAAAAGTCCTGTTTGTGTTACCAGTAGGGAAAGGGGGAGAGGAAAGTGGGAAAGGGGTGTGTTGGGGACAGGTTGGGGGGGGATTGGGGTATGTTGGTCGGGGGGTGGCA
Organism: Pelodiscus sinensis; assembly: GCF_049634645.1. Classification (NCBI taxonomy): domain Eukaryota; kingdom Metazoa; phylum Chordata; order Testudines; family Trionychidae; genus Pelodiscus; species Pelodiscus sinensis. Next base: position 4,193,837 of record NC_134741.1, read on the forward strand.
CAGAGGGCAAAAAATGAAGAATCATGTTAGTTCAAACTAAGGGGCTTGAACTAGCAGCCCCAGACGCCCTTTCACTTTCAAAACAGCACATGGGTGAGAGTATGCAAATGAAGCACATGCTATTTAAATCCCTGCTTCATTTGCAACTCTGGTGTCTCTACTTTCTCTACTTTGCATTCTTTGCTAGAAATAACAACACAGTCTAGACCAGTGGTCCCCAACCTTTTGGAGCTGCCCAGCGGCCAGGGGCAGGGCCACGCCCACACCCAGGGGAAAAGCCACCCTTACATCATGCGCCCAGGGCCAGTGCCACCCATGCACCACACCCCCAGGGCTGGCATGACCCCTGTGCCATGCACCCAGGGCCAGCACCACACCCATACACCATGTGCCCAGGGCCAGCTCAGCACTTGCTCTATGCACCTGGGGGCGGGCCTGCCTCAGTCACTCGTCAGGCACACATAAATGGCCCAGCAGGCACCATGGCACCCACGGGCACTACTAGTATAGATAGACCCACACAAGGGCTCAGCCACAGGCGCACCACCAAGATTTCCACCAAGGACTAGGACTGAACCAGGGACTCTTAACTCTTCACACTAATGCACTCCTCCCTAAACTACTTCAGCAGCTGCAGTGAGTACATTGATGGCACTGGTTCTGCATCAGGGATGCTTTGCTCCACAGCAGCGCACAAGAGAGATGCTGTTGCTGGTGGCCCTGCAAGGCAAGATGAGCTTTGCCTGCCCCTCACAGCCTGACTCGCTACTTGGCCCCATTTCTTGCCCCCCTTCCTGGGCTGACCCAGCGGCTGACAGGGGCTGTGGCTGCCGATGGCGGGAAGAAGATGGGGGTGGGACCCTGATGCCAAGAGGGCCCAGCCACCTCTTTCCTGCTTGGGCCTGGCTCTCAGCATGGGGCAGCTAGAGGCACCCTAAGAGATGAAGCAGCAGAAGGGAAACGATGAACAGAGTGTCAGCTGCCAGCCAACCCAGGTGGGTAACAAAGGCTGCATGTGCCCAGACTTCTTTACCCTTCCACATCCTCACCCCTGCCCTGAGCCCCCCCCCCCCCCACTCTCACACACTCCCCAAATCCCTGCCCTGAGCCTCCCACACTCCACATTTTAATTTCTTAGAGATACTGTCCTATCACAACCCCTCCCCCAACTTCCTGCCTTGAGCCTCCCTCTGCCTAAGGGGTGGTGCCCAATAGAACAGTCCCTGTGAGAAATGTGTCACTTTCACCCCTGGGAGCAGCTCAGCCATGCAAAGGGGCTGCCTGGGACAGGACATTAGCCCTGGAGGGCAGCGGTGGGTGTGGCAGTGACATCACAAGGGCCTTTTGCAGCACCGCATCTTATTGGCTAAAGGAGGTTGGGAAGTGATGACCTCACAGAGAGTCCATGACAATGGCCAGGTGGGACAGGCTGCAGAGCAGGGGTCAGCACAGAGACCATACCCCGCTGCTGCCCCCCCATGGCTTTGCTGCAGGGAGTCTCCTTGCTAAGAATTGCCCTTATGGCCTTTTTGGAGACTTCTCCTTTCCCAGGACTAACTGACCTAGATGACAGACGTCCCCGTGGAGAAGGGAAGAGCCTCCAAGAAGGCCAAACTTAACACAGCAGGGGAATTAGCTCAAGGGGTAGAGCGCTCGCTTTGCATGTGAGAGGTAGTGCGATCAATGCCCACATTCTCCAGTGTTCAGGGAGATCATCATTGTTCTTTTACTGGCAGAGCCAGCCAGGGGCTAAGTGGCTGCACTAGCCCCCCCCCCCCCCCCCCCACTTCCTAGTTGCTCTCCCCAAAAGCCAGCCACACTGAGGCAGAGAGCTGCTGGACACTAGCCCTCCTCGGCCAGGCAGTGCCAGGAACACTGGAGGCAGGGTGCAGGTGGGGCAGAATTAGCTCCATTGGAAAAGTGCTGCCTTTGTGCCCAAGAGGGAGCTTTCCCAATCTCCACTGGTATTTCCTGGGGCTTTGTGTAGGGGGATTGGGCTTGACATTTTCTCTGCTGGAAATGCCTCTTCTTTGGTAAGCAGCTCCCAGGAGCTCATGGAACTTCTTCTTCTCAGCTTGGGAAAGGGACAAGCAAGTGGCGATGAGAAAGGGGTTTATGTGATGATGACAGGGGTGCAGAAATTATTTTTTCTCCTACTAAAGAACCAGGGTGACAGAATGAAACTGATAAGAAACCAAGTTAAAAATAGACCAAAAGGAAGCTTTTTTGCACCCAGTGGAACTCCTTGCCAGAGAATGTTGCAAAACTGAAATCTGCAAGAAGGCCCAAAACAAAACTGGATAATTTAATGCAGGAAAAGTCAATCAATGGCATTTAACCAGGATGGACAGGGCAGGTGTCCCTAGCTGGTGTATTCTAGAAGCTGGGAATGGGAGATGGGAAGGATCACTTAATAACTGTCTGTCCTGAGGATTGAAATTGGCTGCTGTCCTGAGACAGGATTCTAGGCTAGTTGGACAACTGGCATGGCCCAGTCTGGTTGCTTTGATGTTCTGTTTGTCTGTTCTTGTCCCTCTGGACAAGGGACAATGGTCCCCCCATCCTGAAGTGGACAGAAAATGGCTGGCAAAAGGCTAGTGTAGGTGAGCAAAGAAGCATATTTCATGTATCCCTGGTGATCTAGTGGTTAGGATATAGCACTCTTGTTGCTGTCGTCTGGGTTCAATTCCCAGTCAGAAAAGGTGGCCTCAATCTTCACATGACAACTGCTTAGTCATTTTTCTCACTATCACATGTTACAGCAGCTGTGACCCAAGAGGTTACTTCAGGATCCTTCCCACCTCTCCCTCACTGTGAAGACAACACCTGCCATTTTCAGAAGGGGCAGAGCTGGGTGACTCAAACTGCCCCTCCCATGTGGGCAGCCCTGCAGGAAGCTCTGTGGCACACACAGCACTAGCCCAGCGCAGTGTCAGGTGGGCACAAGATCCATTGGTTCAGTTTAGTTGTTGAAGGAGACAACCCAGAACTGGCTCCAGCCCTCACTCAGTAACCTGGGGAAATGACCCACCAGGTCTGGGCCCCTCGGAGAGGCAACGATTCCCCACTGGCCAGCGCAGAGCCTCCCTCTGACACAGTCATGGAGCCTTCTCCCCCTGGTCCTGCCTCCCCCTTCACTCAGCTCTCACTGCTCGGTGCTGCCAGGGAGGGGCCTCACTGCTTGTCAGTGTTCCTGTTCCAGGAGCAGGGTGAGTTTCGTCTTGTGCACCAATATTGAGTCTGTGGGCGCCTGTTCGGAGGTGAGCCCCTGCCAGTTACTAACAAATATCTTAGCTACACGTTATGGGAGAAAGACACTAACCCAAGGGATAATTAACACTTGGCTGCAGCTAGTATCTGTTTCCCCCCAGGGCCACTGGGGAACAGATGAGGAACAAGGCATGAAGCAGATCCAAGAAGCTGGCTAAGTTGAGTGTGAGAAACACATGGAAAAAGACCCAAAAGCAGGTGAGAGAACAGCATGAAAACATCAGGATAAGGAGAACAAGGAAGTCCTGAGTCTCCTCCCTGTGACTTCCTCCCAGCTCAGCCAATCAGAACTGGGACTAGAACTGGAAGGCTGTGTCTACACTGATGGGATATCTCTACACTGATGGGCTGTGTCTACACTGGCAGGTTATTGTGTAAGAAGGGCCGTTCTTCCGCAGAGCATCCACACTGCCCACTCGCTCTTGTGCAAGAAGTTTTACAGTAAAGCGTGGTAAGAAAGGGCTTCTTGCGCACGAGCTACGCTCTTTTCTAGCAGGTGTAAGTCCTCTTGCACAAGAGGGCAGTGTGGATGCAGGACAAGGGTTTCTTGCCCTATTGCTAAAATGGCCATCAGAGGTTTCTTGCACAGGAGAGCATCCACACTGTCATGGATCCTCCTGCACAAATGCACATCTCACACATGGCAAGATGCCACCAGACAGACCTTCAGAGATGAAGTCCAGTCCCCTGCCCTCCCAGCAGGGCAAATCACCATCCAGATGGATGTCTGTCCAAAACAGGAAGCGACCAGGAGTGGGATTTGAACCCACACAGACAAACATCTATTGGATCTTAAGTCCAACGCCTTAACCACTCGGCCATTCTGGTAAGAGAGGAAAGGCTAGATGTGTGCAAGTTCTCTCCCCAAATAGCCCAGGGACTCGCTCTCAGAGCATCTTCCTGGCCCATCCCTGTGCCAGGGCTTCCCACCGAAAGGGTGAGAGAGCCGCCCCCTCCCCCCCAGTGAGGTGGGAAGAAGGGAAAAGGGAAACCAAACAAGAGAAACCCAAGGTCCCCAGAGAGTCCGAGGGACAAAGGCCTGGTGGGGAAAATACCCCCCCACACACACATTCACCGGGCTATGTCTACACTCCCAGCTTCTTGCATGAGAAATATGCAAATAAGCCTAAGTGTGGAATATCATGGAGCTTCATTTCCACCATCTTTGCAGAAGAGGCTCTTGTGCTAGAAGGAGCTGTCTACACTGCCCCTTCTTGCACAAGAAAACCCCTCTTGTGCAATGTCACTATTCCTGAAAATAATCGTCATAGCATCATTGCACAAGAGGGAGTTTTTCTTGTGCAAGAAGGGGCAGTGTAGACAGCTCCTTCTGGAGCAAGAGCCTCTTTTGCAAAAATCGCAGCTCATTAGGCATGCAAATGAGGCTCAGCGATATTCCATGCTTAGCCTCATTTGCATATTTCTCATGCAAGAATCTGTGGCTGTGTCTACACTGGGCCACTTATTCCGGAAAATCAGCCTCACGTAAGATTGTCAGTGCTTTTCCGGAAAAACTATGCTGCTCCCGTTCGGGCAAAAGTCTTTCTCCAGAAAACTGTTCCGGAAAAGGGCCAGTGTAGACAGCAGAGATTTCTTTTCCACAAAAAAGCCCTGATCGTGAAAATGACGATCGGGGCTTTTTTTTGCAGAAAAGCACTTCTAGATTGGCAAGGATGCTTTTCCGCAAAAAGTGCTTTTCCAGAAAAGCATTCTGCCAATGTAGACGCGCTTTTTCCAGAAATGCTTGTAACGGAAGAGTTTTCTGTTATAAGCATTTCCGGAAAATCATGCCAGTGTAGACGTAGCCTGTGAGAGTAGACAGAGCCCTCGTGTTTTCCCGACCTTGCATTTGGCCAGCCCCCGTGGATCAGGCCAGTGATTACTAACCTTTTTTTTATATACCATGGATGGCCAAATCCATTCACAAACTTTTGCCAGACTGGTAACATTACATTTACATATCTGAATATCCATTATGCAAATAACAAATCTGCAAATATGGAAATAAACTGTTGCCAGTCCCTAACAGATCAGTGTTTGCAGGTATCTACACTTAAAAAAATTCACAGAAAAAATTCCCCTCAGGCTGCTGGAGGGGGCAGCTCCTCCCCCGGGGAACTGGAGCCTGCAGAGGGAGGGGCGCAGGGAGAGGCACCCACAGAGGCAGGGGGCATTTGGGACACCCAGGTTATAAACTTTAGAAATTTTGTCAGGGGCAGAGAAGTTGGTGCCCCGAAGTGCCACGACCAGTCACCTCTGCCCCCCCTCCTGGCCGATGGGTGTGGGGGAGCTGCCGTTGTATCTCCCCCCCTCTCCTGTACAAGCCCTGCCCTGTGTCTCCCCCTCCCCCAGCCAGGCTGCTCTTGCTCCCCCAGTCTCCTCCCAACCTCCCCTGCCCCCTGTGACACCTCCCCCGAGTTTCCCTCCATTGCACCCCTGCTCTCAGCCACCCCATGCCTGGCATGATCCCCCCAACTACCCTTCAGCACCTCCTGCCTCCCCTTCCTGCCCCACCTCACACGTCCCTGTTCCCCTTCACCTCTCTTATCTGTTCCACCCCTCTTGAGCTCCGTCCCCACCCTCTCTGGGATGGCTCCCCCCACCCCGCACGAGCTGGTAGCAGCTTCCCTGGCCCCAGGCTGGGATCACAGCCCCCTCTGCTGAGAGCAGCCCTGGGCCAGATCCTCCCACTGCAGCCCTGGGGGGGTCTGCTTTCTGGGAAGGGAAGGGGGGGGTCTTTCCTACCTGCCCCCCCAAACGCTGGGTTGGGCCAGGCAGGGGCTGTCCAGGCTGCGGGTGCTGTCATGGGAAACGTTCCCAGGGAGCAGCTTTCTACATCCCACCGGCCCTGCGGGAGATTCCCCCTCCTGGCTGCAGCCCAGGCTCCGGGGGCCCAGCAGTGCTGCACCCAATGCTGGGCCTCAGGGGATCTGCTCGGAGCCGGCCCCAAAGGCCCTGCAAGCAGAGGGCAGGAAAGGAGCCAGGCTGAGGCTTTGCAGGGAGCAGGCCGGGGACCTGGCAGGAGGAGGCTCCAGCGAGCACAGAGCCTGCGCAGGGCCAGCCTGCTGGGAGGGGAGCAGGAGCATCCAGCACCATTCAGGCCAGCGGCAGCCGACACTGGGGAGCTCTGAGACTCCAGGACAAAGGCCTCCAGCACCCCATGCCCTGGGGTTAGGTAGCCCTGGAACCAGGCCCCCTGGAGTAGCATTGTGGCCAGGGGGCTCTGACCCACAGGGGGGCTGGCCCCAGAGCCCAGGGTCTGGGAGTCTGGTCAGCAAGTGAGACTCGCCCGTCAGTCCAAGCTGCTTTCTCCCCGGCTGCCGTTCCTACCTGTCCCGTGCCAGCGCCGCACGCAGGCCAGTGGGGCAGGACGGGGGGTGTCAGTGGGGCCCTGCTCTCAGTCCGTCCCTCACAGGCCCTGTGGGCTGCTGGAGGGCTGAGCCCATTGCCCAGGCCTGGCGCGGGGATGGAACATGGGGCACGTTTCCCCCTGTGAGCGTGTGCGGGGGCAGGAGGGAGCCACATGGGCCCGGCTGAAGGTTTTGTGCTGGGGCTGGAGGCTTGAGCCCGAGCTGTCGGCCTCAGCGTGACTTGCTCCTCCCCCCTCTCCTGCCTTGCTGCCTCCTTTGGCCAGCAGCGCTCAGCGGCAGCTGGGAGAGCTGGCACCAAGGGCAGAGGAGGCCGAGGCACAAGCCCCTCATAGGGGACAGGTCTGAGGCCTCTGGCTTGCCCAGGTTCACTCCAAGGGGCTTTCTCTGGTGCCGGGCGGGGGAGGGAGGCCAGGCCCAGGCCGGTGGGAGTAGGGGCAGCACCTGCCAGGGCAGCAAGGGGAGCTGCAGGGAGCGAGACGCAGCATTTCTGCCTGAATCACTCAAGGGTCCTTCTGCGGGTGAAGCGCCTGTGACACCCCTGTGCTGCTGGGTTCCTCTGCCCCTCCCCTGGGAGGCCGTCCCCTTTGGGGGGGCTTTTGCCCTGACACTCGTCCAAGGGCCACCTGGGCAAAGCAGCCTGCCCCTTGCACCTTCCATAGCTCAGCTGGCAGAGAAGAGGCCTGTAGTGGGTGCTTGGCAAGTGTCCTTAGGTTGCTGATTCAACTCCAGCTGAAAGGACCTGGTGGCTGCCTTGGGTCTGTCCCCCTCAGAGCTCGATGCTACAATTGACAAAATGGTTTTGGGTACCAGCTGCCAATCAAATGTCTTGGGCTACATAGGCCTTGAGTCATGGCAAGAGCTGGAGGGGAACAGCTGAACTTTGAAATGGGAACATGTTCTCTGGAACCGTAGAGTAGAACAGTTTGAGGGCTGCTTTCAAGTAGGGCACCATGGCTTAGTTGGCTAAAGCAGATGATCCTGGGTTCAACTCCTGGTGGTGCCTTGTGGTGAGGCCAATGTGTCTCTTCTTTCCACCATGTCCCAACATGTATCTGGAGTTGGTTTTACCTTTTGTTGAGTTTTCTGGTGTCCTCACAGTGGAAGCAGGATGGCAGCAAAGAGCAGGAGCAGTGTGTACAGGTGCAGGTGCCCTCTGGGTTTGATTTAGAGAGTCTTATCTAGACTTGCTAAATCAGGATCTGGAAGATGGATTGCAGCAGAAATCTCCACCTGAGTGAAGACATGGCCTAATGGTGCAATTAGTTAGATGCTGACCATGGCTGCCCTGAGCCATTCTAGTGCCCCGGGCATGTGGCACTGCCCCCCGGCTCATGGTGCATGTGCGGCTCCACCCTGGGTGCACAGTGTATATACAGCCCCTCCCGCTCCATGCGTGGAGCTTGTGGTAGCAGGATGCTCTTGTGCTGCCCAGCCTGGCCCTGCCACCACCACTGGCATGCAGCCCAGGGTCCCCTGAGGCAGGTCATGCAGAGCCCCACAGCTGCATGGGGAAGGGCACTGCTGACAGGTGCTGTGGAGGTTAATGCAGCTCCAGTCCCAGGGCAGCTGCTGTAGTCTGCCAGGAGCAAGGCAGGCAGTGCCTGCTGGCAGCTGCCCCACTAGCTCACCCCTTAATCCAGTCCTGATGCCAACAGTAACAGCCCCACTGCTGGTAACTCACAGAGGCCCTTGCTGCCCGAGGAAGAGGTGTGGGCAAAACACAGACCTTGCTGTGAGGAGGATTTGAACCTGCGCAAGGAAACCCTAATGGATTTCAAGTCCAACACGTTAACCACTCGGCCATCACAGCTCTGGGCATAGTGAAGCCAGGGAAACTGGTAAATAATGCCAGTGCACAGCCCTAATGTCACCTGCCACAGAGTTCACACAGCAAACCATTGCAACAGCTGTTCAGAGGAGTCCCGGCCATTCTGCTCTTAGGCTGCCTTGGAGGTGAGTTCTGCTTCAAGGTCTTCTCTCCTCCTCCTTGGTCTCCTTTTGCCTCTTCTCTTCTCTTCTCTTCTCTTCTCTTCTCTTCTCCCCTTTTCCTTCTTCTTGCTGGTCTCCGTCTTGGACCCCAGTTTATAAAGAGAAATTCAAGTACCGCTTAGTTCTACCTTAACCAATTATTTTTAGTATAATTTCACTATCCAGTTGGCTAAGATGGAGTGCTTTCAGCCTCTCAGAGAGCCATGTCATAGGCACAAGCCCCCAGAGATCCCTCTAGCCCTTCCAGGGACACATTGCAGGACCAAGCAAGTGGCAGCAAGTGCTGGGCACTGTCATGGTCTGGGCCAGAGATAAACTGTGGTCCAAGGAGGAATCTCTGCAGGCCCTGCAGTCCAGTCGGAGGAATGCAGATATTTATGGCCAAAGAAAGGCCACCTCCACCCACCCCAGACCAAGTCAGAGCCAAGGTCAAGGAATTGCGGCAGGGGTATGTGAGGACCCGTAGTGCAGCTCCTGCACTGGGGAAGCACCTTAGCACTGTGCATACTGTGAGGAACTGGACCAAGTCCTGGGGATTGGGGAACGCTTGTCTCCAGGGACAGGTATGGAGTCTGGGATGGAGACACCTGGGCAGCAGCGGCCGCAGCTTCAGGACAACAAACCTGCTGACCAGCAGCTCCAGGATAAAGAGAAGGAGGATTCCAGGAACGTTGTGACCCTCCCCCTGGAACTGGTCCCCCAGATGCAGGAGGCCTCCCAAATGTCTTCGGCACCAGGGAGGGAACATCAGGTGAGTGCTGTGAGGTTGCAACACACACAGGGCAGGCGGGAGCACAGGGGGTGATGCGCTATTGTGACGTGTCATGCTGATCGAAGGTTGGGGGACACCACACATGTGTGACCCCATAGAGGGCCGTCCTCCCCCCACCATGTGTGCAAGGCACCACCTGCTCCTGCAGAATGTGCTGCCAATGGCTAATTTCCTAACACTGGATGCAAGCACGCAAGTATAATGGGGGTGTAGCTCAGTGGTAGAGTGTTTGACTGCAAGCAAAGTGGTTCCTCGTTCAACTCCAAGTGCCTGTCGAAAGGTTGGTCAACTTCATTGAAACCTTTGCATCTCCAATTGCATCACATTCTGAATTTTTGCTGTGCAGAGATTCCTAAATTACTGCAAACCCCTAGGCTGTGTCTACACTGGGCCATTTATTCCAGAAAAGCAGCTACTTTTCTGGAATAACTTGCCAGCTGTCTACACTGGCCCCTTGAATTTCTGGAAAAGCACTGGCGATCTACTGTAAAATTGTCAGTGTTTTTCCAGAAAAACTATGCTGCTCCCGTTCAGGCAAAAGTCCTTTTCCGGAAAAACTGTTCCGGAAAAGGGCCAGTGTAGACAGCATAGTAGTCTTTTCCGCAAAAAAGCCCCGATCGCGAAAATGACGATCGGGGCTTCTTTGCGGAAAAGCGCGTCTACATTGGCCACGGACGCTTTTCCGGAAAAAGTGCTTTTCCGGAAAAGCATCCTGCCAATGTAGATGCACTTTTTCCGGAAATACTTATAATGGAAAACTGTTCCGTTATAAGCATTTCCAGAAAAGGCTGCCAGTGTAGACGTAGCCTTAATGTGTTCCTGTGTCAATGCACATAAACCAGGCAAACCCATCTCAACTGAAACAAGTTCAAATCTGCTGTGTGTCTGGTTTCTATTCCCATCAGTTCAGCAAGAGTGTGATCTGAAGGTCCTTGGTCTACCTGGGCTTTGCTGTGCAGAAGAACAAGAATCACACCCAGAGGCGGAGGAATGTCCACAATCAATGTTCTGGAGTTTGATTTAGCAAGTCCAACTAAGACTCACGAAATCAAATTCAGAGGGTACCCCACCAGTTTCTAGTACTTCTGCTCTTTGTTCCCTTTGGGTTTCTGCAGTAGGGACACAGCCAGGCTCAACTGAAGGAAGCCAACTCTAGCTACGTGGGGAAGGTTTACTCTTGCACCCTCTTTCCAAGAAGGGATGCAAATGTAAAGATTGAAAACTGTAAATGAAGCAACCAGGGACACATACAATGGGCCTGCAGAAAAATGAAACAGCTGAGCACTTTGCAGAGAACAGGCCATCTCCCTGCTTGGAGAGGCTCCATCATGCATATTTTGTGCCAGGCCAGACTGCTGGGAGGAGGCTCTGGCCATGGACTTTCCTCCCCTCTCTGTTACCTCCTACACCTGGGACTGAAAGGGACATGGGCTGCAGGCTGGTCCTACCCAGCTGCCTTCCCCAGTGGGAGCAGAAAATGCTCATGGAAGGGCTCACACATTGTCCCAATGCACTCACCTGAGGGGCCTGAATTCTTGCTGCTCCTAGGTGCACCCAAATGCCCTTCTGGGGGGGGGGCAGGTTCCCCAGCTCACACCCCTCCTGTCACACAAAGCTTGCGAACGGGGTTGATTTTCATCCATCTCCCCTTGCTGCTGCGCTAAAAGAAATCCTGAAACCAGCCCCGTCTCCTGTCACTGGAGAGATGGCCCTGTGCTGGGATATGAGAAAGGATCCCAGTGATGCTCCTCGCAGCCCAGGAGAAGAAGGGAGCTCTGGGTGGAAGGAACCCAAGTAAAGCAGGTCACAGAGGGCATGAGCTGGGCACCAGCTTGGTGCAGTTGAGTGAGGGGAGATTGGTCCCATGGTGTCAAGGGCAGTGCTCAGGACTCTGCTGCTGCTGGCAGGGAAGAAGCTGGAAGGCAAGGTGCTGGCAGCAAGAGATTCTGGCTTCCTCTTTGCCCTGGGTCTGCCGGCCGCCAGCCACCTTGACCAAACCTCAAACCAGCTGGACTAGCCAGCCCACGTCACAGTGAGTCGCTAGTGGCCCTGTCAGAGAAGAGCCATTGGCAGCTGCAGAGACGTCCCTGCTGCTGCCTGAGGCGCCTTTCTTGAAAGGGCCACTGGTGAGCTGCATTTCTCTAGGCTGGCTAGCTCAGTTGGTTAGAGTGTGGCGCTAATAATGCCAAGATCATGGGTTCAAGCCCCATGCTGGCTGCAGGGGTATTTGGTTTGGTGACTTCCCTTCCTTTAGCTGCCTGCTAGGGACAAGGAAGCAGAAACAAGCAAAAATGTGAGCTTTGCAGGAAGTAGGGCAGAGATGTGGTAGGGGGAGGCTCATCCTGCACAGCCCCAATGGCGGAAAGGGCCTTGGCCTGGCTTCCTGTCCCCAAAAGCAGGGGAACTGATGCCCAAATTCCTGCTGCTGCAGTGGTTACCTCAAGGCACCAGCTGGGGGGCAGGCTCTGGAGCCCAAGCCACAGGGAGAGACTCAATATGACCAGGAGGTCTAATTCCAACTTCTGTAGACCTCACTGTATGCAGAAAAATGCCTATTCTGAAATAGCTATTTCAAAATGAGGTGTGTGTACATGCTCCACTTCTGCTATTTCAAAATATCCCCCTTCCCCCCTCCCCCAGGGCCATTCTAAGTTATTGAACCTGGGGCTCTAAATCAAGGTAGCACGTCTACATTAGGGAAGCCTCCTTGGACTCATTTTGAGGTTTCCCTGCAGTGTAGACGTGCTATCTTGGAATAACTATTCCTGAAGAGCTTATTGCAAAATCAATGTGCCGTGTAGATGTAGCCAGACAGTCCTGAGAGATGAAGCAGCTGGAGGGAAGCCAGGAGAACAGAGGCCAGTCAGAGACCTGAGTGCCCCAGGTGTCTACCCCAGGCCTTCTGTCTAGGTCCCAGGTGTAAGGGGCAGCACTAATGACTCTGAATCCTCCAATCTGAGTTGCTGGGAGGTCCTTGTGCTCCAGGCTTTTTGTCTTCCTTGTCCTGAGGTTCACTAAGGGGGGTTTTGCTTGTCTGAGGCCCATTAGAGCTTCGTGAGCAGACTTGTGGTCAAGTGCCTGAGGCCCATCTCACCCCCGAGCTCAGCCCATGCTGGAGGCAGCCAGAGAGTGTGAGCAGAATGGGGGCGGAGGAGTTGTATATTTTGGGAAGGGTCCTGGCTCCCAGCCACACACCTTGAAACAAAGACCAACGGTTCCTGCACAAAGTGCATTGTGGGAATAAGAGTTGGGGCAGGAGGAAAGGGGCCAACCCCTGAGCACCAGCGAGCAGGTGGGAGAAGATGGGAGTGAATCCTGCTACCTGTCACATGCAAAGGGAGCACTAACCCACGTGCAACTCATCTCTAGTGCTCTGGCCTCCAGCAGCTTTGTGCCCCACTAGAGTGGGTTATTTCAGAGACCAGAGAAGAAGAGGGAGGGGTCTCTGGTTGTGCAGAGCCCCATAGCTCTGCCTGTGAAAAGAAAGAACAAGGGCACAGGCAGAAACTTCAATTCCACTGTGTGCATCTTGACTTTTTCAATCTAAGGACTTTGAAGAAATACTTCAGATATCTGCTCCAGTGGCACAATGGGTCAGCACACAGTACTTATAAAGCAGTATTTGTAGGAGACATGCTGAGGTTGTGAGTTCAAATCTTACCTGGAGCACTCACTTTGAGTCACTGCTGGGTCATCCTCTTGCAGTGGTTCCCAAACTTTTCAGCATCACTCCCCCCCCTTTTTGATTTTTGAAAACCCTCACGCCCCCCCCCCCCCAAAATAGAAGCAAAACTTGTTTTAGCAAAAAAGAAAAAAAAATTGATGGGGGGAGGGCTGGGTCACCTCTTCCCCCTTCCCTGGAATTTCTTCACACCCCCTCTCCCTCCTGCCCCGGGCTGGCCCCAGAGCTCAGGCCCTGGGAGTCTGATCAGCAAGTGAGACTCGCCCGTCAGTCCAAGCTGCTTTCTTCCCAGCCACGTAGGAAGGGGCCACTGCAGGTGCACAACTCCCTGGCCTGCTGTGTCTGTGGAAAGGGGCCAGAGGACACATACCTCTCACTGGGGACAGGGCGCATGGATCCCACTAGTTCCTGCAGAAAATGAAACAGGCTGAGCATTTTGCAGAGAACAGGCCAGAGCCCTTCTCCTGTCCCTGGAGAGATGGAAATGGGGCCGTTCCTTGTGGGGAAAGAAGTGGGTGTGTTGGGAGTGGGGTCTGAGCTCAAACCTCCCCACAGAACAGAACCCCACATTGGGGGCAAGAAAGAGCCTTGAGTCAGGCAGTGGAGAACACTTGGCTCTTGTTATGCTGTGATGGGATATTAGGAACCTTTTTGCACACAGCCTGGCTAGCTCAGTCGGTAGAGCATGAGACTCTTAATCTCAGGGTCATGGGTTCAAGCCCCATGCTGGGCGATGCCCTTTTCTAACTCACATTCTCAGTCTGCAAGCAATTGGCTCAGCTTTCATTAGGGCTTTAGAGAAAAAAAAAGTCTAGTCCTGGGGTCTACTTCAGTAGAACCAGAGAGAGAATGAGAACCAACTGCAATTTCCATCTTCTGAGGAGAAGGGAAGAGGATTTTCTTCTCCTCAGTTCTAGCCACATCAGCCCAGGGAGGAGGAAAAATAATCCTCTGCCCACTGATTGTCCCTGTCAGCTTCTGTAGCTTCACCTCCTTCCACAGCAGCTCCAGCTTTGAGCTACAAATCTCAAGGGGCTGGTGAGGAAATGAGGAGCTGGCAGCTAGGGTTAGTGGCTTCCCTGAGAACAAGAGGTGGAGTGTTCACAAGGTGCATTCCCCTCCCCTGCAGAACAGGGTGTTGGAAAGAGCCAGGAACAGAACAGTCAGCCAAGTTCCACCCCCTGAAGAACAGTTGTGTGTTTTTGTGGTGTAGTGTTTATCACATTTGCCTGACGTGCAAAAGTTCTTGGTTCAAAGCCAGGCAGAAACACAGCATCCTCTCCTATTGCAGCTCCTCTAGGTGCCCAGGTAAGTGCAGCTCCTCCTGCCTGGGATAAGCCCAACTCACATGCGACGGAGGAGTGGCGACGGAGGAGTGGGGGGTGACATCAGCTGAGAATGCCCCTTGGTGCCAGCCTGGGGAAGCCAGATGGGTCAGGCCAGGCACCTGATGGACACTTCTGTCTCAGCCTCCCCTGCCCTCGGATGCTGGCGTATGGGGCCAGCTCCTCCTGCTGCTTCCCTTGTGTGACTTGCCCAAGAAGGAAGTGAGGCAGGAACGGGGCAGAGGAGGGAGGCCAAGCTGAGGGGGGCAGGACAAAAGCTCAACGTTTCAGTGGGACCCAGTAGGGTGAGCAGAGACACCCCCCCCCTTGTTCTGCCAAAGCCTGTGGGGTGGAGCTGGCTGTGGGGAGGCAGAGTCCTGTGCCTGTCTCAGGGCATCCCAGGGAGGCTCCTTGCAGCCCAGGAGAAGAAGGGGGCTCTGGGTGGAAGGAAAACAAGCAAAGCTGGTCCCAGTAGGCTTGAGCCTAAGGGCTCCAGTTTGGCTCAGCTGAGTCACAGGTGTCTTGTGTAGGTCCCATGGTCTAAGAGGCAGCACTAAGGACTCTGAGTCAACCCTCTATCTACGCTGCACCTAAACTTGAAATAAGATGTTACATCAGGGCTCTGTCTACACTACAGAGACAACGCTTTAGTCCAGAGAACACAGCTGCCGAATTATTTTCAGAAGAGCAGACCATGCGTTTTTGGTGTCTTTGTGAACCTCGTTTTATGAAGAAGAAGGGATGTTACAAAAAAAGGTTTTTTTCCCACTTTTGGCCCAGTGTAAACAGGCCAAAAATTGGAAAAGCTTCTTCCAGAAAAAGCTATGCAAACTAGGGTTCACAATTTACCTAGCTTTTTCAGAAGAACAGTGTGTGTAGACATAGCTTGAGTGATGCACAGCACTGGTAGGTGACATGGAGGGACAAAAGGGTCTGGTGGCAACTGTAGCCTTTCAGAGCAGCCCTTGCCTGCACCCTCGCTGGGAACTGTCTGGACTAAAGCCCATCCTGGGGTCAGCCTAAGGATTGCCTGTTCTATAGAAGCTGCTCTGGAAACGAGGAAGCAGCTAAGGTGACTTTGGTGGGATTTGAACCTACAACCTTTGAATGACTGACCTAAATCACAGTGAGCACTAAAGCTTAGAAGTCCAACATGCTTTCCATTGCGCCACAGAACCTCACGGAATATTAGCTTTGCGGTCTCTAATATCTGCTTTGCAGCCTGGCAATTGCTGGGGGAAAAGAAAGGGGAGCCAGGTCTGTCTCTCTTGGGAGAGCAAGTAGGAAGAGGGAGGGTCCACTGAGCCCCCTGACAGTGAAAACAATTGGGCTATGTCTATGCTGGCAGGTTCTTGCACCAGAAATATGCAAATGAGGCTAAGCGTAACAACATTGCACAAGAGGGGTTTTTCTTGCACAAGAAGGGGCTGTGTAGATGCTCCTTCTGGCACAAGAGCCTCTTCCACAACAATGGTGGCTCATTAGATATGCAAATGAGGCTCACCCACTCCCTTGGCCACTTGCCACTGCTCCTACTGGCCGCACGCCAGTCACTCCCTCCAGCCACCCCATCCATGCTGCTGTGGGTGCCAGTGTCTCACCTCACTGTGAAGTCAGACCAGAGACGGACACTGTCAGTAAACACTCATATTGGAAACGCTCCTCTGGATGCTGGGCCCACCAGAGCCGTGTGCTGCTGCCATCTGCCTGCTCCGTGGACATCTTCCCATTGCAGAGCGCGCCGAGCCAGACTGTGACTAGACAGCCCCTCTCTGGGCACCCAGGGGCTACGTCTACACTGCAGGCTTCTTGCTCAAGAATGGCCGTTCTTGCGCAAAAACTTGAGGAGCATCTACACTGCATGCATGTTCTTGAGCAATTACTGTACACACTGCCATGGACATTCTTGTGCAAAAGCACATGGCAGTGTGGACATGCTCTTGCACAAGACATTTTGTGCAAGAACTCTTGCACAAAACAGTTCTTGTGTAGGAAGCCTGCAGGGTAGATGTAGCCAAGGGGTGTTTGGGTTTGTTAACAGCACTGAGCTTTGTACAACAGCCCAGGGAACATTGTGAAAAGCCAAAACCTTCCAGTCCTGGGTGTCCCTGGCCAGCCTGCGAGTGGCACAAAGGTTCCTGGCAGTGACGGCTTTGGGTAATTGGTAAGAAATCCTAGCAAATCAGATGAGGTGGCCAAGTGGTTAAGGCTATGGACTGCTAATCCATTGTGCTCTGTACACAGGGGTTCAAATCCCATCCTCATCAGGTGTTTGCAGCTGTTCCTCTTGCTTCTCCCAGATCTCTTTTCAGTTCAGTGGCAGCTCCTCCTGTGCCCCTGCCTGCCCCAACCCCCTCCCACTGCAGCCTGGGGAAAGGTGAAATCTCCAGAGACACTCCCAGCTGGGGCCCTCAAGGGGAAACCTCACAAAGGAGATTCCAGGCAGCCAGGCCATGGGGGTCTCTGAGATGCCCCAGCCCTGCAGTCTGTCCCACCTGGCTGTTGCCATGGTCCCTCTGTGAGGTCACTGCCTCCCAACCAATGAGCTGAGGTGCTGAAAAAGTTCCTTGTGATGTCACTGCTGCCTTGCAGGCTCATGTCCAGCCCCTTGGCATGTGTGAGCTGCTCCCCCTCTGCCCCCCTCACTCAGGGCTGGTTCTGGGGCTCACACAGGGAACATGAGAGGCTGCTCAGGGTGCCACATGCCCCCAAGGTCACCTTTTAAATGTCAGGGCAAGCCAGGATCTATCCCATCCTTTCCCCAAGACCCCACCCCTTTGCTGAGCTCCTGCCCTCCCCAAACCTTTCCATGGACTCTTGGTTACTAATGGACACTCACCACTAATGACATAATCACACCCCAGCCATTTTGCTAGGGCTGCAGCTGGGGAGAAACGTTTAATTTAAATCATTAAATGATTAAGCGTTTGAACTGTCTCATGTTAGTTGATCAAACTTCATTTTAAATAAAGGAAAAACATTACGGCCAGCACAAAAGGTTTTGGTGCCACACCCCTAGAGACTCTGGAACAAAGAAGACACATGAGAAAAACCCAACTTTCTCTGTGACATGGATGGATCTAGCTCAGGTTTCACTCAGGGGGTCTCTCTGCATGTGAAGTACCTGTGACAGCCCCTGTGCTCCTCTGCCCCTCATCAGCAATGCCATCTACTTGGGGGAGAAGTTGCCCTGAGACTTGCAGAAGGGACAGCCTGGACAAACTAACACTGCACAGGCACCTTTGATAGCTCAGCTGGTGGAGAGGAGGACTGTAGTGTGTTTTTGGCAAATGATCCTTCGGTCGCTGGTTCATCTTTTCCCTCCAGCGTGGCCTTAGCAGAAAGCAACCAAGGTTGTTACCTTGGGTCCCTGTCTTCAGAGCCCTGCATTTCAATTGACAAAACGATTGTGAGGAGGAGCTGCCAATCATATTTCTTGGGCTGCGCAGGTTTTGTCCACACACAAAAGTTCTTTTGGAACAATGGCCGTTATTCCACAATAACACTGCAAGAGTCTACACCGGAACCGGCAGTTTCCCACCACGTCTCGCTTGAGAAGAGGCAACTTGTTCCCCTTCCTCTTACCTCACGTCTCCCTTGTCTCTGTTCCCTTCAAAGGTCTCTGCTGCCTCGGGACCCGCCTCCTCATGGTGCTGCCCCTCTGCCACTGGGCTGGGAGTGGGAGACTCCACAGTCTCTGCACTTGGGCTGAGAAGTCTCACTGGGACTCGTCTGTTGATGGGTTAGTCAGCCCGATGGCCAGACGGATCCATTTTGTAGCGCTGCCCGAGAGGGAACTTTCCCAACCTCCATTGGAATTTCCAGGGGCTTTGTGTAGGGGGATTGGGCTTGGCCATCTTCTGTGCTGGAAATGCCTCTTCTTTGGAATGCAGCTCCCAGGAGCTCATGGAACTTCTTCTTCTCAGCTGGGGAAAGGGACAAGCAAGGGGCGACGGGACAGGGGTTTATGTGATGATGACAGGGGTGCAGAAAGCAAATAAGAAATTATTTTTTGCCTACTTAAGAACCAGGGTGACAGAATGAAACTGGTAAGTAACAGAGTTAAAGAGGAAGCATTTTTGTACCCAGTGGAACTCCTTGCCAGAGGATGTTGCAAAGGTGAAATCTACAAGAAGGTCCAAAAAAAAAAAAAGAATTGGATAATTTAATGCAGGAAAGGTCAATCAATGGCATTTAACGAGGATGGACAGGGCAGGTGTTCCTAGCTAGTGTATTCCAGAAGCTGGGAATGGAGGAATCACTTAATAACTGTCTGTCCTGAGGATTCCCTCGGGACTATGCAATTGGCTGCTGTCATGAGACAGGATCCTGGGCTAGTTGGACAACTGGCATGACCCAGTATGGCTGCTTTGATGTTCTTTTTGGCTGTTCCGATCCTGAAGTGGACAGAAAATAGCCTGTGAATGGCTAGTGTAAGTGAACAATGTAGCCTGTTCCGGATGGTTTAGTGGTTAGGATCCAGTACGTTCACTGCTGTGGCCTGAGTTCAATTCCAAATCAAGGAAGCTATCATCAACTTTCACATAACTGCTCCCTAGTCATTTTTCTCACCACATGTTACAGCAGCTGTGATCCAACAGGTTCACTCAGGGCCCCTTTCCCACCTCTCCCTCGCTGCTAAGACAACACTTGCCATTTTCAGAAGGGGCTGAACTGGGTGACTCAAACTGCCCCTACCCTCTCCTGCATGGGCAGCTACAGGAAGCTCCCTGGTGCACACAGCACTAGCCCAGCGCAGTGTTCAGTTTTGCTGTTGAAGGAGACAACACAGAACTGGCTCCAGCCCCCACTCAGTAACCTGGGGAAATGACCCACCAGACCTGGGCCCCTCGGAGAGGCAACGATTCCCCACTGGCCAGGGCAGAGCCTCCCTCTGACACAGTCATCGAGCCTTCTCCCCCTGGTCCCGCTTCTCCCCCTTCACTCAGCTCTCACTGCTCAGTGCTGCCAGGGAGGGGCCTCACTGCGAGAGCCACCTGGGCAGGTTCCTGCCACAGAGACACGTCCCAGAGCAGGACGGATGCTCAGACAGACACTGAGTGTTGCTTAGCACTGGGGTGAGACAGGGAAGGACAAAAGTGTCTAACAGTGCATGCAGCCTTTCAGAACAGCTCCCGCCCCACCCCAAGTACAAGCCGTGCCCTCCCCCTTCACTGGGCACTGTCTGGACTCAGGCTTCCCCGGTGCCAGTCTAAGGGCTCTGGAGAGGACAGGGCAGCTCCAGGGGCAGAGTCCTTTTTTCTGCAGTAGTTCAAACCCAGCCCCTTGGTTCGAACGAACTTTACCCCTCATTTTTTGCCTTCCCCACCCCCAAAAACACACAACACACCCCCTTCCCCTGCTTTCCCTGCAAACACACCCAACACACCCCCTTCCCACTTTCCTCTCGCCCTTCCCCTGCTGGTAACACAATCAGGACTTTTCCCTGTTGAAAGAACAAACTCTCTGGTTCTTATGTGGGGAATGTAGAACTGGGGAGGGGCTGGGGAAAGATCCTGGAAGGGGGTTGGAGGCTGGGAGGAAGAGCTAAGGCTGGCATCTTCCTCTGGTGGTCCCACTGCCTCATGTCAGGGGCCTCAGCAGCACTGGGGGGTGGCTCCAGGGGAGAAGCTGGTTCAGGAGAACTTGAGCTGCTGGGCCACTGAATCGGGCCACTGAATCAGGCCACCAGCAGCAGCCTCTGTGCAGGGCACACACGCTCCAGGCCTCCCGGTCATATTGAGTCTCCCCGTGTGGCTTGGGCTCCAGAACCTGCCCCCCAGCTGGTGCCTTGAGGTAGCCACTGCAGCAGCAGGAATTTGGGCATCAGGACCCCTGCTTTTGGGGACAGGAAGTCAGGCCAAGGCTCTTTCAGCCACTGGGGCTGTGCAGGCTGGAGCCTCCCCCTACCAGATCTCTGCCCTGCTTCCTGCAAAGCTCTCAGCCTTTTGCTTGTTTCTGCTTTCCTGTCCATAGCAGGCAGCTAAAGGAAGGGAAGTCACCAATCCAAACACCCCTGTGGCCAGCATGGGGCTTGAACCCATGACCTTATTAGCAACACACTCTAACAAACTGAGCTAGCCAGGCTACAAAAATGCACCTCACCAGTGGCCCTTTCAAGAGAGGCGCCTCAGACAGCTGCAGCGACATCTCTGTAGCTGCCAATGGCTCTTCTCTGACAGGGCCACTAGTGACCCACTGTGACGTGGGCTGGCTCGTCCAGCTGGTTTGAGGGTTGGTCAAGGTGGCTTGTGGCCAGCAGACCCAGGGCAAAGAGGGAGCCGGAATCTCTTGCTGCCAGCACCTTGCCTCCCAGCTTCTTCCCTGCCAGCGGCAGCCGCAGCCCCTTTCGGCCCCTGAGTCAGCCTGGAAAGGGAGGCAGGAATGGGGCCTCAGATTCCAGGGTTCAGAGTCCTGAGTGCTGCCCTTGACACCAACCACCCCTCACTCAACTGGGCCAAACTGGTGCACAGTTCATGCCCACTGGGACCTGATTTACTTGGTTTCCTTCCACCCAGAGCCCCCTTCTTCTCCTGGGCTGCGAGGAGCGTCACTGGGATGGTTTCTCATATCCCAGCACAGGGCCATCTCTCCAGTGACAGGAGACGGGGCTGGTTTCAGGACTTCTTTTAGCCCAGCAGCAAGCAAGGGGAGATGGAGGAAAATCAACCCCGTTTGCAAGTTTTATGTGACAGGAGGGTTGTGAGTTGGGGAGCCTGTCCACCCCCCCCCCCCCAGAAGGGACATTTGGGTGCACCCAGGGCCAGCAAGAATTCAGTCCCTCAGGCCAGTGCATTGGGGATAATGTGTGAGCCGTCCAATAAGCATTTTCTGCTCCCACTGGGAAAGGCAGCTGGGCAGGACCAGCCTGCAGCCCACGTCCCTTTCAGCCCCAGGTGCAGGAGGTAACAGAGAGGGGAGGAAAGTCCATGGCCAGAGCCTCCTCCCAGCAGTCTGGCCCTGCGCAGAGTCTGTGAATGATGGAGCCTCTCCCAGCCGGGCTATAGCCTGTTGTCTGCAAAGTGCTCAGCTGTTTCATTTTTTTGCAGGCCCATTGTATGTGTCCCTGGTGGCTTCATTTACAGTTTTCAATCTTTACATTTGTATCCCTTTTTGGAAAGAGGGTGCAAGTGTAAACATACCCCTATAAACATACCCTACGAAGCGAGAATAGTCCCTACTGCAGGAACCCAAAGGGAGCAAAGAGCAGACATACTGGAAACTGGTGGGGTACCCTCTGAATTTGATTTAGTGAGTCTTAGTTGGACTTGCTAAATCAAACTCCAGAAGATTGATTGTGGCCAATCCTCCCCCTCTGGGTGTGATTCTTGTTGTTCTGCATTGGTAGACCAAGGACCTTCAGATCACACCCTTGCTGAATTGATGGGAATAGAAACCAGACACACAGCAGATTTGAACTTGTTTCAGTTGAGAGGGGTTTGCCTGGTTTACATGCATTGACACAGGAACACATTAGGGATTTGTAGTAATTTTAGGAATCTCGGCACAGCAGAAATCCAGAACATGATGCAACTGTTTCAAGGAAGTTGATTAACCTTTTCAGGGGGCACTTGGAGTTGAACAAGAAACTACTTTGCCTGCAGTCAAACACTTTACCAATGAGCTACACCCCCATTACACTTGTTTGCATCCAGTGTTAGGAAATTAGCCACTGGCAGCACTGTCTGCAGGAGCAGGTGGTGTCTTGCACACATGGCGGGGGGAGGACGGCCCTCTATAGGGTCAGACATGTGTGGTGTCCCCCCACCTACAATCAGCATGACGCGTCACGATAGCGCATCATCCCCTGTGCTCCCGCCTGCCCTGTGTGTGTTGCAACCTCACAACACTCACCTGATGTTCCCTCCCCGGTGCCCGAAGACATTTGGGAGGCCTCCTGCATCTGGGGGACCGGTTCTAGGGTGAGGGTCACAACATTCCTGGAATCCTCCTTCTCCTCATCCTGGAGCTGCTGGTCATCTGGTTTATCGTGCTGACGTTGAGGCTGCTGCTGCCCAGGTGTCTCCATCCCAGACTCCACACCTGTCCCTGGAGACAGGGGTTCCTCAATCCCCAGGACTTGGTCCAGTTCCTCACAGTATGCACAGTGCTAAGGTGCTTCCCCAGTGCAGGAGCTATGCTCACGGGCCCTCACATACCCCTGCCGCAATTCCTTGACCTTGGCTCTGACTTGGTCTGAGGTGGGTGGAGGAGGCCTTTCTTTGCAAGGCCATCAGCCATTTGGCCCTAAATATCCGCATTCCTCCACCTGGACTGCTGGGCCTGCAGAGACTCCACCTCGGACCACAGCTTTATCTCTGGCCCAGACCATGACAGTGCCCGGCACTTGCTGCCACTTGCTTGGTCCTGCGATGTGTCCCTGGAAGGGCCAGAGGGGTCTCCGGGGGCTTGTGCCTGTGACATGGCTCTCCAAGAGGCTGGAAGCGCTCGATCTTAGCCGACTGGATAGTGAAATTATACTAAATAATTGGTTAAGGTAGAACTAAGCGGTACTTGAATTTCTCTTTATAAACTGGGGTCCAAGAAGGAGACCAGCAAGAAGAAGAAAAGGGGAGAAGAGAAGAGGAAGGAAAAGGTAAAGGAAGACCAAGAAGGAGGAGGGAAGACCTTGAAGCAGAACTCACCTTTAAGGCAGCCTAAGAGCAGAACGGTCGGGACTCCTCTGCACAGCTGTTGCAATGGTTTGATGTGTGAACTCTGTGGCAGGTGACATTAGGGCTGTGCACTGGAATTATTTACCAGTTTCCCTGGATCCCCTTTGTGCACAGCTGTGATGGCCGAGTGGTTAAGGCGTTGGACTAGAAATCCAATAGGGTTTCCCTGCGCAGGTTCAAATCCTGCTCACAGTGTGGTCTGTGTTTTGCCCACACCTCTTCCTCGGGCAGCAAAGGCCTCTGTGAGTTACCAGCAGTGGGGCTGTTACTGTTGGCATCAGGACTGGATTAAGGGTTGAGCTAGTGGGGCAGCTGCCCTCTGGCACTGCCTGCCTGGCTCCTGGCAGGCTGCAGCAGTTCCCTGGGGCTGCATTAACCTCCACAGCACCTGTCAGCAGTGCCCTTCCCCATGCAGCTGTGGGGCTCTGCATGGCCTGCCCCAGGGGACCCTGGGTTGCACGCCAGCGGTGGTGGCAGGGCCAGGCTGTGCAGCACAAGAGCATCCTGCCACCACAAACTCCATGCATGGAGGGGGAGGGGCTGTATATGCACTGTGCACCCAGGGTGGAGCTGCACATGCACCATGAGCCGGGGGGCAGTGCCACATTCCCGGAGCACTAGAATGGCTCAGACTGGCTGTGGTCAGCATCTAACTAATTGCACCATTCGGCCATGTCTTCACTCAGGTGGAGATTTCTGCTGCAATCCATCTCCCAGAGTTTGATTTAGCAAGTCTAGATAAGACTCTCTAAATCAAACCCACAGGGCACCTGCACCAGTACACACTGCGCCTGCTCTTTGCTGCTATCCTACTTCCACTGTTAGGACACCAGCAAACAGTAAAACTTACTCCAGATATGTGTTGGGATATGGTGGAAAGAAGAGACACATGGGCCTCACCACAAGGCACCACTGGGAGTTGAGCCCAGGATCTTCTGCTTACACGACAGCTGCTTTATCCAACTAAGCCATGGTGCCCTCCTTCAAAACAACCCTCAAACTGTTCTACTTTATGGTTCCAGAGAACATGTTCCCATTCCAAAGTGCAGCCGTTCACCGTTCCCCTCTAGCTCCTGCCCTGTCTTGAGGTCTGCGCAGCCTAAGACGTTAGATTGGCAGCTGGAACCCAAAACCTTTTTGGCAATTGTAGCCCCAGGCCCCAAAGGGACAGACCCAAGGCAGCCGCCTGGTCCTAAGGCCGGGCCTGCAGGCAGGGGTAGGAAGAAGAATCTCTCCTTTCAGGTGGAGTTGAATTAGCAGCCCAACTAGCTCAGTTGGTTAGAGCCTCGTGTTAATAATGATAAGGTCATGGATTCAAGCCCCATGATGACTACAGAGATGTTCGGAGAGGGATAGCTCAGTGGTTTGAGCATTGGCCTGTTAAACCTGGTGTTGTGAGTTCAATCCTTGTAGAGGCCATTTGGGGCAAAAATTCATCAGGGGTGGTACTTGGTCCTGCTGAGAAGTCAGGGGACAGGACTTGATGACCTTTCAAGGTCCCTTCCAGTTCTAGGAGATAGGCAATCTCCATTATTTAAAAAAAAAAAAGCAAATTAAGGGCCTTTGCTGATCCCCAGCCACAGGCCTCTGCTCTGCCAGCTGAGCTTTGGAAGGGGGCCTGGGACAGCTATAGGGCAAGAAACCCTTGTCCTGCATCCACACTGCCCTCTTGCACAAGAGGACTTACACCTGTTAGAAAAGAGCAGTGAGGAGTGGTGTGAGGGTGTTGCTAGCAGCAGTGAGTACTAGGAGGTGTCCTGTCACCTGGGCTCCATGTAGGGCTGCCAGATGGTTTCTACAAAAATACCGGACACACTTGACATGACATCACAATTGACATTATTGTTATTATTTAGAAAATACTGGACATTTCCATTTCTATTTTCTCAGTTTGTTTCCTGAACAGAAAGCTCAAATACTGGACTGTCTAGTTCAAAACTGGACACCTGGCAACTCAGCTCCATGTCAGCAGGGAAATGCAGTCCAACACCTCCCTCCATATGCTGGCCCAGCCTTGTGCCTGCTGGTGGGGCTGCCTCCCCCCACATCAGTGGGGCCTCCTGCCCCTGTGCGGCTGCAGCAACTTCCAGTCTGCCCACACAGAGGCCTGGCAGCCATGTCTTCTGGGGGCAAGAGCAGGGAGAATGGCGCCTTGCTAGCCCAGCACAGCCCCCTCATCCTATCGCTGAGGGAACTTTCCCCCAATGCCAGCCCCATGCTCAAGGGCTTTGTAAAAGGGCCAGGCCAAAGTAGCTCCCCCCTTGCACCTACTGAGCATCTGCCCTGTCACCAGACAGACCCTGCTCTGCTCCAGCCCCCTCGCTCTGTCTGAGTCACTCCTGGAGTTGGTGGGACTAGACAGCTGCTGTCCTATGGGATGTGGCATTTCTTGGGGAACCATTTCTCATGGGGAAAAAAGCAAGCCAAAGCTTCCAATCAACCCTCAGAAGGTCACAGTTCTATACCCCAGGTGGGACTTGAACCCACAACCCTTTGCTCCAGAGACTAGTGCCTTGTCCATTAGGCCACTGGAGCCAGACAAGAAACAAGGAGATGGGACAGAAATTCTCTGTCCCAAAGGCTCACCCCTCACAATGGCTGGGCAGACACGTCCCTCCTCTCTACTCCAGCAGACACGTCTGCAGACCCTGGCAGGGAGGCAGCTGGGCAGGTCGCTGCAGGGCTGAGCCCGGGCTGGCAGCAGTGCAGGCTGGTCGGGCACGGCCCTGGGAGAGCAGCTGGGGGGCTTGGCTGGGGGGCGATGGGCCCATGTGCTCTGCTGCTCACTGGCAAGCTGGCTGCCCAAGTGCCCACACAGACGCTTCTTCAATCCCCACCCCCCCTCAGCCGCCCACCCCCAGCGTCTTCCAGCGCAGCCTGCCCCCCCCCCCCCACAGGGCTTCGATAGGGGCCTCTGTCCCAGGGAGAATGGGGAGTCCCCGCCCCAGGAACCCACCCATCCTCCTGCTACTCCCAAGAGCAGAGGATTCACCCGACACAAGTAAGTGTCTCTGTCCCCCCTGACCCCGGCTGCTGGGTTCCCTCCTGTTTTGTTGCCTGGCCCCAGGTAAGGTCACATGAGACTGCTCATATCACCCCCTCAGCACGGAGCCCTGGGCAGCTGCCCTACTCGCTCAGGTTTCAGGCTGGCAGGGCCTGCAGGGATACTGGGTTTGAATGACAAGGTGTTGGAGCAGCTATTAAAAGGCTTCTTCCTTGGCAGGGGCATTGTGCTTGTGGATTGGCTATTTCTTGGATGACTGGTGCTTGCACATGCAGCTGGGCTTTAGCAAATCAGAACGATGCAAGTCGTGAGCAACCCAGAGCCTCTGGAAATGGGAGTGGAGTAAAAAGTACAATATTGTCTAAAAAAATAAAATAACTTGAATAAAAATCAAAGTGTGACAAAAATAAATTACTTGAGTAAAGTACAAACAACCAAAAAAGGTCTTGAGTAGTGTGAGCAAGTATTTCTACTTAGTTATTTTCCAGCTCTGCCCGGCAGGCAGGGGTTCCTGGCCCCTTGCTGGTCTGCAGACTGGCAGTTTGTTACCACTGACTTAGAGGAGCCCCAGGATCTGCAGTTTCAGGAAGAAACAGCAGGAGATTTTGATTGGCTGCCAGGTGCTCCACATGCTAATTAGGAGGCGTGTTTCTGTAAACAGGGACAGGGAGCATATTCTAATATGCAGATTTCTAAACCTGGTGGAGTGTGTTTGAATGGGACAAGCATTTTGCTGAGATTATTTCTGTTCTTTAATTTTCTAAGTGTTGTGTGAAAACATTCCTCATGAGGAGAAAGTGAATGCACATGAGTTTGGGTGTGTAGTGAGCAGGGACCTACTAAGACTGTACTTTCACAGATTGTTTTTAAAGTTGGTAGCTAGAAAAATGTACTTGAAAGTGGTTGGTCTTACTAGCTATGAGAATGAATCACAATGTTCTCTTCTGAGCATGAAGCAAGCAGACAGTGTTGTTTTAATGTAATTACTGTCTGCTGTTGGTGATTGTTCCTTTTTTCCTGTTGGGAAGCTGGAGGAAGAGAGCACAGGGTGAGTGCTTGGCTACTGTCAAAAAGTTCTAAATTAGGTTTGAAGTTGAAAGGAGCAGGGATTTCACTTTATCATCCTGTTCTGGCTTTTCTTGAGTTCCTGGTTTTACATGTGCTACTATGGTCCTGATCCTGATGTTTTCATGCTGTTCTCTCACCTGCTTTTGGGTCTTTTTCCATGTGCTTCTCACACTGGGTTTAGCCAGCCCCTTGGATCTGCTTCACGCCTTGTCCCTCATCTGTTCCCTAGTGGCCCTGGGGGAGACAGATACTAGCTGCAGCCAGGTGTTAATTATCCCTTGGGGTAGTGTCTTTCTCCCATAACATGTAGCTAAGATATTTGTCAGTAACTGGCAGACGCTGTGGGGGCTCACCCCCGAACAGGCGCCCACAAACTCAATATTGGTTCACAAGACGAAACTCACCCTGCTCCTGGAGCGGGAACACTGACAAGCAGTGAGGCCCCTCCCTGGCAGCACCGAGCAGTGAGAGCTGAGTGAAGGGGGAAGCAGGACCAGGGGGAGAAGGCTCCATGACTGTGTGAGAGGGAGGCTCTGCCCTGGCCAGTGAGGAATTGTTGCCTCTCCGAGGTGCCCAGGCCTGGTGGGTCATTTCCCCAGGTTACTGAGTGGGGGCTGGAGCCAGTTCTGGGTTGTCTCCTTCAACAACTAGCTGGGCTAGTGCTGAGTGCGCCACAGAGCTTCCTGCAGGTGGGGAGGGAGAGGCTGGGAAGGGAACTCTAAGTAACCTGTTGGGTCACAGCTGCCATAACATCTTTCAGTGATGACAGAGCAATACTTGGTCGTTTTCCTGGAAAAAGTCAGAGCTCTTGTGCAAAAAGGCTTATTCCTCATAGAAAGAGGAATAACTCTTGCACAAAAAGCCCTCTCTTCTGATGAGCTGTAAATTTACTTGTGCAAAAACACGCTCATAGGCTGTGTCTAGACTGGCATGATTTTCCGGAAATGCTTTTAATGGAAAAGGTTTCCATTAAAACCATTTTTGGAACAGAGCATCTAGATTGGCATGGACGCTTTTGCGCAAAAGCACTTTTTGCAGAAAAGCGTCCCTGGCCAATCTAGACGCGCTTTTGCGCAAAAAAGCCCCGATCGCCATTTTCGCGATTGGGGCTTTTTTGCAGAAAATAAATCTCATCTGTCTACACTGGCCCTTTTGCACAAAAGTTTTGCGGAAAAGGGACTTTTGCCCAAACGGGAGCATCATAGTATTTCCGCAAAAAGCACTGATTTCTTACAGTAGGAAGTCAGTGCTTTTGCGGAAATTCAAGCGGCCAGTGTAGACAGCTGGAGCTGGCAAGTTTTTCCGGAAAAGCGGCTGATTTCCGGAATAAGTGGCCAGTCTAGACACAGCCATAGTGCAGATGCTCCAAGGCCATGTCTACACTGCAGGCTTTTTGAACAAGAACACCTGTTCTTGCCTCAAAACTTGCAGAGCATCTACACTGCATGAGCGTTCTCTCCCCTGTGGCTACGTCTACACTGGCATGATTTTCCGCAAGAACGCTTTTGCGGAAGAGTTCTTCTGCACAAACTCTTCCAGACAAGAGCATCTACACTGGCATGTACCTTTGCGCAAGAGATGTGTGTTTTTGCACAAGAGCATCCATGCCAGTGTAGACACTCTCTTGTGCAAGAAAGCTCTGATGGCCATTTTAACAACAGGGCTTTCTTGCACAAGAAATTCATGTTGCCTGTCTACACTGGCCTCTTGCGCAAGAACAGTTGCACAAGAGGGCTTATTTCTGAGTGGGAGCATCATAGTTCTTGTGCAAGAAGCACTGATTTCACACATTAGAACGTCAGTGTCCTTGCGCAAGAACTCCCCACCAGTGTAGACAGGCAGCAAGTGTTGTACTTAAAAGAAGTACTAAGGATCTTTTTCAGAGGGATAAGGCAACACGCCACATTTACTGAACACACATAGAATAATCAATACTTATGATATGCATATGATATATATATATATGTCACTCCTACACTCACACACACACAGGCTGGCTGTGTCTACGTTGGCACCCTTTTCTGGAAAAGGGATGCTAATGAGACCAGTGAATCTATGGCCCTGTCTGTACAGCAGGGACAGCAACACTCACAGGCCCACAGGAGGGGGCTGGTTTGATGCGTCACTCCATGGCCCAGCAATGAGCCCCCAGGCTCCCCCTGTTCTCGGGGAGCCAGGTTTGCTGTGTGAATTCGGTGGGGGAGGTGATGTCAGGTCTGGGCACTGGGATTAGTTACCAGTTTCCCTGGCCCTGGGGCACTACTCACTTCATAGCTGTGATGGCCGAGTGGTTAAGGTGTTGGACTCGAAATCCAATAGGGTTTCCCTGCGCAGGTTCAAATCCTGCTCACAGTGAGGTCTGTGTTTTGACCACACCCCTAAGCAGACAACAAGCTGCACAACCCTGAGCTACTCTCCCCATCCCCCGTCAATCCCTTTCTGCGCCTTTCCGAGAGAGACACGGGGCATGGTGCCTCATTATGGGTCCCTGAGCTCTAGGGAAACTCTCAGCTCCTGCAGCCTCTGCCCCTTGCCCAGCACCCCATGGCTCAGCCCTACCCCATGGTGCTGCCCTGCTCTAGTGTGTGATAGGAGCTGAGTGAGAGGATGGAGCGTCTGGGCCTGCCCGCAAAGATCCATCCATGAAGGGCAGAAATGTTGGGGATATGATGTGGGTCACTCCTCCCGAGGTGCACAGCCCCCTCCCACCCCTCCCCGTGTTGGGAGCAAAGGGTCTAGAGAAGTATTGGGGGGGGGGGGGGTCTTGTTCCCTGCTCTTGCTCTGCCTTGGGCAAAGAATTAGTAACAGAATATTTGTCCAAGTTTATGTACTGAAAAAAACTGACAAGAATGTTTATGTGGGGTGGTGGTTATCGTGTTTGCTTACTGTGCAAAAGGCTCCTGGTTCAAAGCCAAGCAAAAAGTGGGAACAGGGGGTTCTGCTGCTATTTGTGGCTCCCCAGGTAAACACAGCCCCTGCTGCTTGGGGATAAGCCCAACTCCCAGGCTGAGTAAAGCAAGGAACAACAGGAGCCCTGTCCTAGAAAGGGAGGGGCCAGTGTGTCTGAGTGCATGGCCCAGACAGACAGCCCCAGGGTGCAAGGGCAGAGCTGCTGGACATCTCTAGTGGCCCTGAGGCCAGGGAGGGGGCACATGGGTGTTAACAACATGCTCATGTGGTGCCATGTTCCAGCCAGGCCAACAGGGAGTGTTTCTTGTGGCGTCACCTGTTTTCCCCCCAACTGTAGCCCTTGTACCTGCCCAGATAGGGGCCCAGGGCCAGGGGAAAGCAGGAAGAGTCCCAGGCTGCAGCTCAGCTCCCCTTTCCTCCTGCAGGGCAGCTTGGGATGACAGCTCTAAGCAAACCAATCAACTTCAAGTTATTAGCCCCTATTAGCACCTGCCAAAGCCTGGGATGGTACCAGGGACCTTTAGAGCTTCAGTCTAACGCTCTCCCCATTGAGCTACTTTGGCTGTTGCAAAAGGCTTCTCTGGCCTGTAATTCTCTGTCCAGGATGTTTTGCCGCATGTCGTCATGCCCTGCCCAGGAAGGCCAGACTGGCCTTTCCACAGCGCCCCTCCCCCACAGCCCAGAGCCAAGGTTCCCTCTACGCCAGGCCTGGGCAATACAGGCCAGCGGGCTGGATCCAGCCCATGAAGCCACCCAACATGGCAGCAAGAAGCCTCAGGCAGATTCCCTGCTCGCCCTGCCCCCACGCACAGCTGAGAGAAGGGGCTGCTGGGCCCTTTGTGTCTCTCAGCTGTAGAGGAAAAGGCTTCATGTCTGGTCCCTGCTCCAGGCTTGTTTGTGGCCAATGGGAGCTGCCTGCCTGAAGCCCTGGCCAGTCCCCACAAGCTCTTATTTACCCAGGGGTATGAGCTGTACCCCCTGTACCCCCTGCCCAGGGAAGGGGCTGCCTGAGAAATGTGTTTGGCTGCTGGGAGTGTCTCCCAGCCAGAGCCTGCCTCTGGCACCCCAGCCCCTCCCTTCCCTTAGCCCACTGGCCCTCCCTGTGATGGAAAAGGGCAAAGACTCGGCAGATTTCATTAATACAGATGAGGCTGGTTTCCCTCACTGGGAATCAAACTCAGGCCTCAGCAGTGAAAGTGCTGAATCCTAGCCACTAGACCATCAGGGACACATAAACATGGGTCTCTCCTTAACTACCCTAACCTTTCACAGGCCACTTTCTGTCCCCTTCAGGACAAGGCTCCATTTTCCATTGGCCAGTGGGGACAAGAACAGAAACCAAACAGAACATCAGAACAGCCAGACGGGGCCATGCCAGTTGCCAAACTAGCCCAGGATCCTGTCTCACAACAGCAGCCAATTTCATTGTCCCGAGGGAATCCTCACACAGACAGTTATTAAATGATCCCTCCCGTCACCCATTCCCAGCTTCTGGAATACACCAGCTAGGGACACCTGCCCTGTCCATCGTAGTTAAATGCCATTGATTATAGCTGCCAGGGATCCCAAAGTTGAGTAGCTCTGCATTAAGGCTGTGTCTACACAGGTAGGAATAAGAGATCCTCTGGAAAAGGGCTTTATTCTGGAGGATCGCGCCAGTCTAGACGCTTTTTTCCCGGCTTTTCCCCAAGCCGGAAAAAAAGCGGCGGATATGTTTATTTAAATCCGCGGGGGATATTTAAATCCCCTGCGGATTTCCCTATCCTGACTTACCTGATTTGAATGGCTGTTCTGTTTCTAGGGGCCAGTGTAGACACAGCCTAAGGGTTCAAAGTAGGAATAAGACCCTCCAGAAAAGGGCACTTTTTCCGGAGGATCGGGGCCAGTGTAGACGCTCTTTTCCGGCTTTTTTAAAAGCCGGAAAAAAGCGGCGGACATTTTTATTTAAATGCCGCGGGGGATATTTAAATCCCCCGCGGATTTCCCTACGACGACTGGTGAAATTTACATGCCCCTTCCGGAAAAGGGGCCAGTGTAGACGTAGCCAGCCTGAGTGTTGCTCAGCACTAGTAGAGACAGGGAGGGACAAAACGGTCTAACGGCACCTGCAGCCTTTCAGAACAACCCCCAGCCCCAACCCCAAGAACCAGCCCTTCCCTTCACCCTCACTGGGGTCTGTTGGGAACTGTCTGAACTCAACCCCACCCCAGTTTCACCCTAAAGATTGCCTGGTCTGTAAAAGGTGCCCTGGAAATGAGAAAGCAGCTAACATGACACTCATGGGACTTGAACCCACAATCTTCAAATGACTTGCTAGGTTCACATTAACTATTGCAGCTTAAAAGTCCAACATGTTTTCCATTGCACCACAGAGAGTGCTGAACTTGATATCTCCATTCTCTAGAGCAGGGGGCTGGACTTGATGGCCTTCTAAGGTCTCTTCCAGCTCTACGGTTCTATGATTCTATGACTCTCTGCTTTGCAGCATGGCAATCCCAAGACTTGGTTCTGCAGGCTCCAGTTTCCCCTCTTCTGTTTCTTTTCAGCTCCCTGCAAACTGCCTCCCAGCTATGGGTGAGGCTGAGTGTGTGTGAAACCAGCTGCACTTTGGATGATTTTGTTAATTGTTAAAAAAGCCTCAGGCACCTCTTCTGCCTGGGAAGGTGTCTGGAATAGACGCCTAGTGTGACATCACCCTGGGGTTTTACCCCTTTAACCTCACCCAGAGACTCCTGACAAGTCTCCTGTGTCCATCTCCACCTCAGGCCAAGTGTTCGCATGTTTCATATCTAAGGAAACTCCTCCTCCCTTTTTCCTGCCAGTCCTTCCCAAGCAAGCTATACCCTTCTGTGCCAATATTCCAATAAAGTGTATTATCCCACCAAGTCCCTGTGATACCAACTTCCTGCTTATTACCCATAGTCCTGTGTGTCTATACCAGCATCTAAGGGTACGTCTAGACTACCGCGTTTTGTCGACGGAAGTTTTGTCGACAGATACTGTCGACAAAACTTCCGTCGACAAAGAGCGTCCAGACACATTGAGTTCTGTCAACAAAGCAAGCTGCTTTGTCGACAGAACTCCATAGTCTGGACGCAACGTTACAGGCAATAACACCTTCTGTCGACAGAGTTCTGTCGACAGAAGGCGTTATGCCTCGTAAAATGAGGTATACCAGCGTCGACAAAACTGCTGACTTCTGTCGACGTTATGTCGACAGAACTCAGCATTAGTGTTGTCGCTGGTATAGTTTTGTCGACAAAAGTCCACTTTTGTCGACAAAACTAGGTAGTCTAGACACACCCTAAGACACAGATTAGATTTTGCTTCCCAGTGGTACCATGACGCTCCTTTATCTCTGCTGTTACAGCCCCTGCTCTCTCCCATTTCTGGCCCATCTCCCAGGTGTCCATGTTGTTCACTTACCTGTGGGCTTTGGTCACCTGCCCCCATCAAACCTAGTTTAAAGCCTCCTCACTAGGTTAGCCAGTCTGCACCCAAATACTCTTCCCTTCCTCGACAGGTGAACCCTATCCCTGCTGAGCAGCCCTTCCTGCTACAGCATCCCTGCCCATTGAACTGTAGCTTTCTGTGCCCAGGGGGCCAGACACTGCCTGGGCTCGATGGCTGTGGGGAATGGGGAACGGCTGCACTTTGGGAGTCAAAAGTGTTGTGTGGAAACATAAAGAGCCATTTTTAAAAGACTTTGGAGGAAGGTACTATGGCTCAGTTGGCAAAAGCACCTACTTCATAAACAGGAGATCCTGGGTTCAAGTCCCAGTGGTGCCTTTCTAGGACACAGAAGAGACCTCCCCTGGCCACCAATGGAACTGCTGGCTCAGGAAAAGGCTGATTGGGGGAGTCTTGGGAAGAAAGAAACCACAAACCTGGAGCTACTGCTGTGACTGGTGCTGGCAGGCAGGGCTCTGACTGCACTTGGTGAGACAGAAAAGCCAGCTCCACGCATCCTTGTGACTTCCTGAGTGGGTCAGGGCCATGAGGGTGCAACCTCTTCACCTCCTGCAGCCATGGAGAGTCAGGGTCTGTGGGTGTCAGGAGGAGCTTCTCACCTGGTGGGGGGAGAAGTGTCTTGGGGCTTGTGGTTTCCTTCTTCTCCACTCAGCCTTTTCCTGAACCAGCAGTTCCATGGGTGGCCAGGGGAGGCCTCTTCTGTGTCCCAGAAGGGCATAAGTAAATGTGAGCAAAGGCTGTTTATTAGTCAAGTGCTTTAGCCAGCTCTAAATTGTTCTACTGTATGGTCCCAGACAACACCATTGTCTCACAAAGTTCATTCATTCCCCATTTCCCTCCTGCCTTCCCACCCTGGCGGTGTCTGGCTCCCTGGGCACA
The DNA here is from genome assembly GCF_049634645.1 of Pelodiscus sinensis. Taxonomy (NCBI): domain Eukaryota; kingdom Metazoa; phylum Chordata; order Testudines; family Trionychidae; genus Pelodiscus; species Pelodiscus sinensis. The sequence continues at coordinate 4,228,254 of NC_134741.1, forward strand.
GAAAGCTACAGCTCAGTGGGCAGAGGCTCTGACATGCACATCTCCCCCAGCCGCTGGGACTGTAGAGTCACCTTTGAGGTTCTGCAGGGTTGTGGGAGGGAGAAATGCAGCAAACTTTGATTTTCTGGCTTGTAAACCCCTTGGTCTCAGGGTCTAGGTTGGAGTCCCCAGGTGGGGGCCTGGCCTCCTTCAGTTTGGTCCCTTCCTGAGGGCACAAAATAGACAACAGAGAATACCTTTGCCCTGCAGCAATCTCTGTTGGCCAAAGGGTTAGCAACCGAATATTTGCCCAAGTTTAAGTGCAGTAGCAGAAAATATTTTTATGTGTGTTTCTGTGGTGTAATGGTTATCACGTTTGCCTAACACACAACAGATTCCTAGTTCAAAGCCAGGCAGAAACAGAGGGTCTTCTTTTATTGCAGTTCCCCTGGGTGCCCACAAGGCAGTTCCAGGGCCTGCCACTTGGTGCAGGGTTTGGCAGCATGTGTTCTGGTTTTCAGGAGCATGTGGGAGACAGCTTAGGAGGTTAGGCTGAGATAGGAGGACGCGGAGGGGGGGCCTAAGACTTCTCAGTGGTGCCTTGCCTGAGACCAGGTCATTGCGGCCACGCAGTCCAGGGCCCACCCTCGAATTGCCACTACTGTGGCTGTGCACCTGTGGGGTAGTGTGGCTGTCACCTTTGGGGCAAGTGGATACAAAGCCACATAATGTCCCACCTCATGCCCAGACACCAGCCATCCCATTCCCCTCGCTTTCTTCTCACCCAGCACCCCCTGCTTGCTTTGTTCCTGCTCCCCCACCCTGCTCCTTTATCCACGTTCCTTCTGCACCCTTTCTCCTGGCCACACACGGCTCCTTGGCGCTTCTCAAGCCAGGCCCTGCAAAGAGCCACCAGGCAGGAACCAGCCCTTGGAGCTCAGCTTGCACCGGATCTGGTAGTTTCTCACCACATCTCACCGGGGAAGAGGTGACTTGTTCTCCTTCCTTCTGACCTTACGTCTCCGTTCCCTTCAAAGGTCTCTGCTGCCTCGGGACCCGCCTCCTCAGGGCGCTGCCCCTCTGCCACTGGGCTGGGAGCGGGAGACTCCACAGTCTCTGCACTTGGGCTGAGAAGTCTCACGGGGACTCGTCTGTTGACGGCGTTAGTCAGCCCAATGGCCAGCCGGATCCATTCTGTAGCGCTGCTCGAGAGGGAGCTTTACAAGTGCCCAGTGTCCATTGGTATTTTCTGGGGCTCTGTGTAGGGCATTGGCTTGGCCATCTTTTCCACGGGAAATGCCTCTTCTTTGGAACAGCAGCTCCCAGGAGTTCAGGGAACTTCTTCTTCTCCGCTTGGGAAAGGGACGACTCAGGGGGTATGGGAAAGATATTTGTGCTGTGAAAACAGCAGGGCCCCCAGGGAAACTGGTAAATAATCCCAGCGCCCAGGCCTGATGTTACCTGCCCCCACACAATGCACACGGCAAACCTGACTCCCCGAGCATAGGGCGAGTCTGGGGGCTCGTTGCTGGGCCGTGGGGTGAAGCAGCAAACCAGCCTCCTTCTGTGGGGCCTGTGAGTGTTGCTGAATCTGGGCCCCTGCACCTGGGGAAAGGCAAACAAAAGGTCTGGGGGCCACACACAGACCCTGCTGGGCTGAGCAGGAAGTGGCTGGCACTTTGCTTTGTCTTTGCCTGGCTCCTCAGACCACTGGTCTGGATGGAGCGTTACAGACGTCGGAATAATGGAATTGCTGTGTAGACACTCCCATTGTTATTGCAGTATAATGGCCTTTATGCCCAAGGAACGCTGCTGTGTAGATGCAGCCTCAGAGAAATGCTTTCATGAGCATGTGGGAGGAGCAAGGGCTCCTACAATGTCAGGAGAAATGGGGAAATGAGGTCAGCTCTCTAGACATAGATATAAAAGAGATGATGTGTCAGGAGTGGGATTTGAACCCACACCTCCATTTGGAGACCAGAACACCCAACTAAGGGAAAGACAGGCCCTTGAATCTGGCGCCTTAGACCACTCGGCCATCCTGACACCTATGTAGAGACTTCTAATGGCAGTTTTCTTATATGTGTGAGTTGCTCGGGGAGGCGGCAGGAGCACCTCTCTTTCCCCATCTAACAGCCGCTCTACAGCCCAGCTGGGTTTATCCCCACTCACCCTCATCTAACGTTGTGAGGTGTTTTGCAGGGAGCTGACAAGAAACAGAAGAGGAGAAAACTCTGGCCGGCAGAACTGACGCCTGGGATTCTCCTGTGCCAGGGAGTCTGTGTCAGTGCACCTGGGGATCCTGAGCTAGGTGTCTCCTGGGCTTGTTGGCTCCATACCAGGGGTGTCTCTTCTGCAGGGCGATGCTTGTTCCCGGGGCTAACGCTTATCTCTGGGACACACTTTGTGCAGGGACCATTGGTCTTTGTGCCACAGCACGTGTCTGGGATGTGGGAGTGAGGAACCTGCCTCAAATAGACATGTATCCGCCCCCTGCAGTGTGCTGCTTGAGACCCCGGAGCCCTGGCTTTGACTGGTGCCTGGCACGTGGGGAATTAGATCTAGGGGGAGATTTCTAGAGCCCCACAACAGCTGCTGCTCACATGCACATGTGCACATCTGTCTGGGGTTACTGGGCACCCAGCCTGCTTCCTGTCCCTGCCAACCTGGGCAAAGCGGCATCACTGGCTCAGGGGTTCCTCTCCTCAGTGCACTGCAGAGAAAGCCCTTGTGTGTTAAAGGGCCTCAGGGAGCCCAGAGCAGAGGGAGCTGGGAATCTAGTCCCATTGATCCCCTCAACACACACACACAGTCCCAGCCCCAAGCACCCCCACATCCCTAATCCTGTACCCTGATTCCCATATCCTCCCACATCCTCACCCCTGCCCTGAGCCCCACACCCCACTGACAAGCTCCCCAAGTACTTACCTTGAGCCTCCCACACTCCACTCCACACTTTAATTTCTTACAGGTACTGTCCTATCACAACCCCTCCCCCAACTTCCTGCCTTGAGCCTTCCCCTGCCCAAGGGGTGGTGCCCAATAGAACAGTCCCTGTAAGAAATGTGTCACTTTCACCCCTGGGAGCAGCTCGGCCATGCAAAGGGGCTGCCTGGGGCAGGACATTAGCCCTGGAGGGCAGGGGTGGGTGTGGCAGTGACATCACAAGGGCCTTTCGCAGCCCCTCATCTTATTGGCTAACGGAGGTTGAGAGCCTGTGTGGGGGCAGGGAAGTAGCTGCCTGAGAATGTGCTGGGCTGCTGGCCGGGAGTAAGTCAGGTAAGTCTCCCAGCCAGAGCCTGCCTCTGGCACCCCAGCCCCTCCCTTCCCTCAACCCACTGGTACCCCATGTAAACCAAACCCTCTGCCCCCATCCTGAACCCTCACCCCTCCCAGATCCTGCACCCCAATCCTCTGCCCCAAGTCACAACCCAACCTCCTGCAACTGTTCCTGCACCCCAGGCCTCTGCCCCAAGCTCCTGTCTGCACCAACCTGCATCCCAGATCCCTTCCTCCTCCATTAATAGCATGGAAAAGTGCAGCCCTGGGAGTGGTTCCCCATCAAAAGTCATTGGCCAGGCCAGCCCTAACCTGTGCAGCAACCCAGCCCCCCCCCCAATTGCTTAATGAGCCCTGCCCTGCCAGGGGCTCAGGACTCTGCCCATGGAGCTGCCATGTCTTCTCCAGAGCCCTTAGGCTGGCACCGGGGAGGACTGAGTCCAGACAGTGCCCAGCAGAGTCCAGCAAGGGCAGAGGGAAGAGCTGGGATGTGGTGGTGGGGCCAGGGGTTGTTCTGAAAGGCTGCTGGCACCGTTAGACCCTTTTTTCCTTCCCTGTCTCACCCCAGTGCTGAGCAACACTCAGTGTCGGTCTGAGCATCCGTCCTGCTCTGGGACGTGTCTCTGCGGCAGGAACCTGCCCAGGCGGCTCTCGCAGTGAGGCCCCTCCCTGGCAGCACCGAGCAGTGAGAGCTGAGTGAAGGGGGAGGCAGGCCCAGGGGGAGAAGGCTCGATGACTGTGTCAGAGGGAGGCTCTGCCCTGGCCAGTGGAGAATCGTTGCCTCTCCGAGGGGCCCAGGTCTGGTGGGTCATTTCCCCAGGTTACTGAGTGGGGGCTGGAGCCAGTTCTGGGTTGTCGCCTTCAACAACCAAACTGAACCAATGGATCTTGTGCCGACCTGACACTGCGCTGGGCTAGTGCTGTGTGTGCCACAGAGCTTCCTGCAGCGCTGCCCACATGGGAGAGGGGAGGGGCAGTTTGAGTCACCCAGCTCTGCCCCTTCTGAAGGGCTTGTGAAAATGGCAGGTGCTGTCTTGGCAGTGAGGGAGAGGTGGGAAAGGGGCCCTGAGTGAACCTCTTGGGTCACAGCTGCTGTAACAATGAGGTAAGATGAATGAGTAGGCAGATGTCAAGTGAAAAGTGAGGCTGGTTTCTCTGACTCTGAATTGGACCCAGGCCTCAGCAGTGAAAGTGCTGAATCCTAACCACTAGACCATCAGGGACACCTGCACATGGGGTCTTTCCTTACCTGCACTAGCCTTTCACAGGCCACTTTCTCTCCCCTTCAGGACACGGGTCCATTTTCCATTGTCCAGAGGGGACAAGAACAGAAACCAAACAGAACAGCAGAACAGCCAGACGGGGCCATGCCAGTTGCCCAACTAGCCCAGGATCCTGTCTAATGACAGCAGCCGATTTCATTGCCCAGTGGGAATCCTCAGAACAGACAATTAAGTGATGCCTCCTGTCGCCCATTCCCAGCTTCTAGAATACACCAGCTAGGGACACCTGCCCTGTCCATCCTGGTTAAATGCCATTGATTGACCTTTCCTGCATTAAATTATCCAGTTCTGTTTTGGACCTTCTTGTAGATTTCACCTTCACAACATCTTCTGGCAAGGAGTTCCACTGGGCGCAAAAATGCTCCCTTTTGATTCACTTTTAATTTGGTTACTTACCAGTTTCATTCTGTCACCCAGGATCTTGAGTAGGAGAATAAAAATTCTTATTGTTTTCTGCACCCCTGTCATCATTACATAAAACCCTGTCCCATCACCCCTTAGTCGTCTCTTTCCCAAGCTGAGAAGAAGTTCCATGAACTTCTTCCTTCAAAGTAGGAATAAGAGATCCTCCGGAATAGGGCTTTATTCCAGAGGATCGGGCCAGTCTAGACGCTTTTTTCCGGCTTTTCCGCAAGCTGGAAAAAAAGTGGAGGACTTGTTTATTTAAATCCCGCAGGGGATATTTAAATACCCCGTGGATTTCCCTATTCCCACTTTCAAAATTAGCATGCCCCTTCCAAAGAATGGGCCAGTGTAGACGTAGCCCTAGTGTTTTCCCTGCCTTGCATTTGGCCACCCCCTATGGATCAGGCCAGTGATTGCTAACCTTTTTTTAATACCATGGACAGCCAAACCCATTCACAAGCTTTTGCCAGACTGGTAACATATTTACATATCTGCATATACATTATGCAAATAACAAATATGCAAATATGGAAATAAACCATTACCAGTCCCTAACAGATCAGTGTTTGCAGTTATCTACACTTAAAAATTCACAGAAGAAATTCCCCTCAGACTCCTGGAGGGGGCAGCTCTTCCCCCGGGGGGACTGGAGCCTGCAGAGGGAGGGGCGCAGGGAGAGGCACCCACAGAGGCAGAGGGCATTTGTGACACCCTGGTTATAAACTTCAGAAATGTTGTTGGGGCACAGAAGTTGGTGTACCCAAGTGCCACCACCAGGCACCTCTGCCCCCCCCTCCTGCCCCACGGTGGTGGGGGAGTTGCCGTTGTATCTTTCCCCATCTCCTTCTGTACAAACCCTGCCCTGTGTCTCCCCTTCCCCAGCCAGGCTGCTCTTGCTCCCCCTGTCTCCTCCCAACGTCCCCTGCCCCCTTTCCCTTCCTGTGACCCCCCCCCAAGTTTCCCTCCATTGCATTCCTACTCCCAGCCACCCACTGACTGGCATGATCCCCCCAACCTCCCTTCAGCACCTCCTGCCTCTCCTTCCTGCCCCCACCTCACACATCCCTGTTCCCCTTCACCTCTCTTATCTGCCCCCACCCCCACCCCTCTCTGGGGTGGCTCTCCCCACCTGGCCCCAGGCTGGGATCACAGCCCCCTCTGCTGAGAGCAGCCCTGGGCCAGATACCCCTACTGCCACCCTGGGGGGTCTGCTCTTCTGGGAAGGGGAGGGGGGGCCTCTCCTACCTGCCCCCACAAATGCTGCCCACCCTGGGGTGGGGGCCAGGCTGGGGGCCAGGCCGGGCAGGGACTGGCCAGGCTGGGGGCGCTGCCATGGGAAAGGTTCCCAGGGTCAGCTTTCTACATCCCACCGGCCCTGCAGGAGATTCCCCCTCCAGGCTGCAGCCCAGGCTCCAGGGGCCCAGCAGTGCTGCACCCAATGCTGGGGGTCAGGGATCCGCCCAGAGCCATTTCCAGGGGCCCTGAAAGCAGCGGGCAGGAAAGGAGCCAGGCTGAGGCTTTGCAGAGAGCTGGCCGGGGACCTGGCAGGAGGAGGCTCCAGCGAGCACAGAGCCTGCGCAGGGCCAGCCTGCTGGGAGGGGAGCAGGAGCATCCAGCACCATTCAGGCCAGCGGCAGCCAACACTGGGGAGCTCTGAGACTCCAGGGTAAAGGCCTCCAGCCCCCAGCCCCTGGGATTAGGTGGCCCCCAGACCCTAGAACCAGGCCCCCTGGAGTTTCATTGTGGCCGGGGGGCTCTGACCACAGCGGGGCTGGCCCCAGAGCCCAGGACCTGGGAGTCTGGTCAGCAAGTGAGATTCGCCCGTCAGTCCAAGCTGCTTTCTCCCCGGCTGCCGTTCCTGCCTGTCCCGTGCAGGCGCCGCGCAGGCCAGTGGGTGTCAGTGGGGCCCTGCTCTCAGTCCGTCCCACCCAGGCCTGGCACGGAGATGGACCATGGGGCACGTTTCTCCCTGTGAGCGTGTGCAGAGGCGGGAGGGAGACACACCAGCCCGGCTGAAGGTTTTGTGCTGGGGCTGGAGGCTTGAGCCCGAGCTGTTGGCCTCTGCTGGACTTGCTCCTCCCCCCTCTCCTGCCTTGCTGCCTCCTTTGGCCAGCAGCGCTCAGGGGCAGCCAGGTCCTAGGCACAAGCTCCTCAGAGGGGACAGGCCTGAGGCTTCTGGCTTCTGCCAAGGGGCTTTCTGTGGTGCAGAGCAGGGGAGGGAGGCCAGGCCCAGGCAGGAGAAGGGGCAGCAAGACACTGTGTTTCTGCCTGGTTTCACTCAAGGGTCCTTCTGCAGGTGAAGCTCCCATTAGAGCCCCCTGTGTTGCTGGGTTCTCCTGCCCCAACACTCACCCAAGGGCCACCTGGGCAAAGCAGCCAGCCCCAGGCCCCCTTCCAAAGCTCAGCTGGCAAAGCAGAGGCCTGTGGCTGGGGATCAGCAAAGGCCCTTAGGTTGCTTTTTTAAAAAAAAAAATTAATGGAGATTGCCTATCTCCTAGAGCTGGAAGAGACCTTCAAAGGTCATCAAGTCCAGCCCCCTGACTTCTCAGCAGGACCAAGCACCTTCTCTGATGAATTTTTGCCCCAAATGGCCTCTGCAAGGATTGAACTCACAACCCTGGGTTTAGCAGGCTCCCTCCCCAAACAGTGCTGTAGTCAGCATGGGGTTTGAACCCATGACCTTGGTATTATTAGCACCAGGCTCCAACCAACTGAGCTAGCTGGGCTGCTAATTCAACTCCAGCTGAAAGGAGAGATTCTTCTTCCTCCCCCTGCCTGCAGGCCCGGCCTTAGGACCAGGCGGCTGCCTTGGGTCTGTCCCTTTGGGGCCTGGGGCTACAATTGCCAAAAAGGGTTTGGGTTCCAGCTGCCAATCTAACGTCTTAGGCTGCGCAGACCTCAAGACACGGCAGGAGCTAGAGGGGAACGGTGAACGGCTGCACTTTGGAATGGGAACATGTTCTCTGGAACCATAAAGTAGAACAGTTTGAGGGCTGCTTTGAAGGAGGGCACCATGGCTTAGTTGGCTAAAGCAACTGCCTTGTAAGCAGAAGATCCTGGGTTCAACTCCCAGTGGTGCCTTGTGGTGAGGCCAATGTGTCTCTTCTTTCCACCATATCCCAACACATATCTGGAGTTGGTTTTACTGTTTGCTGGTGTCCTAACAGTGGAAGTAGGATGGCAGCAAAGAGCAGGCGCAGTGTGTACTGGTGCAGGTGCCCTGTGGGTTTGATTTAGAGAGTCTTATCTAGACTTGCTAAATCAAACTCTGGGAGATGGATTGCAGCAGAAATCTCCACCTGAGTGAAGACATGGCCGAATGGTGCAATTAGTTAGATGCTGACCACAGCCAGTCTGAGCCATTCTAGTGCTCCGGGCATGTGGCACTGCCCCCCGGCTCATGGTGCATGTGCGGCTCCACCCTGGGTGCACAGTGCATATACAGACCCTCCCCCTCCATGCATGGAGCTTGTGATGGCAGGATGCTCTTGTGCTACACAGCCTGGCCCTGCCACCACCGCTGGCGTGCAACCCAGGGTCCCCTGGGGCAGGCCATGCAGAGCCCCACAGCTGCATGGGGAAGGGCACTGCTGACAGGTGCTGTGCAGGTTAATGCAGCCCCAGGGAACTGCTGCAGCCTGCCAGGAGCCAGGCAGGCAGTGCCAGAGGGCAGCTGCCCCACTAGCTCAACCCTTAATCCAGTCCTGATGCCAACAGTAACAGCCCCACTGCTAGTAACTCACAGAGGCCCTTGCTGCCCGAGGAAGAGGTGTGGGCAAAACACAGACCTCACTGTGAGCAGGATTTGAACCTGCGCAGGGAAACCCTATTGGATTTCTAGTCCAACACCTTAACCACTCGGCCGTCACAGCTCTGGGCAAAGTGGGTACAGGAAAACTGGTAAATAATCCCAGTGCACGGCCCTAATGTCACCTGCCACAGAGTTCACACATCAAACCATTGCAACAGCTGTGCAGAGGAGTCCTGGCTGTTCTGCTCTTAGGCTGCCTTGGAGGTGAGTTCTGCTTCAAGTTCTTCCCTCCTCCTTCTTGGTCTTCCTTTACCTTTTCCTTCCTCTTCTCTTCTCCTCTTTTCCTTCTTCTTGTTGGTGTCCTTCTTGGATCCCAGTTTATAAAGAGAAATTCAAGTACCGCTTAGTTCTACCTTAACCAATTATTTTAGTATAATTTCACTATCCAGTCGGCTAAGATCGAGCGCTTCCAGCCTCTTGGAGAGCCATGTCACAGGCACAAGCCCCCAGAGTTCCCTCTGGCCCTTCCAGGGATACATCGCAGGAGCAAGCAAGTGGCAGCAAGTGCTGGGCACTCTCATGGTAGGAGCCAGAGATAAAGCTGTGGTCCAAGGAGGAGTCTCTGCAGGTCCTGCAGTCCAGGCGGAGGAATGCAGATATTTATGGCTGAATGGCTGACGACCTTGCAAAGAAAGGCCACCTCCTCCCACCCCAGTCAGAGCCAAGGTCAAGAAATTGCGGCAGGGGTATGTGAGGACCTGTGAGCGCAGTTTCCGCACTGGGGAAGCATCGCAGCATGGTGCATACTGTGAGGAACTGGACCAAGTCCTGGGGGTTGGGGAACCCTGTCTCCAGGGACAGTTGTGGAGTCTGGGATGAAGACATCTGGGCAGCAGCGGCCGCAGCTTCAGGACGACAACCCAGATGACCAGCAGTTCCAGGATGAGGAGAAGGAGGATTCCAGGAACGTCGTGACCCTCACCCTGGAACCGGTCGTCCAGATGGAGGAGGCCTCCCAAATGTCCTCAGGCACCCGGGAGGGAACATCAGGTGAGTGTTGTGAGGTTGCAACACACACAGGGCAGGTGGGAGCACAGGGGATGATGCGCTATTGTGACGTGTCATGCTGATTGTAGGTGGGGGGACACCACACATGTGTGACCCCATAGAGGGCCGTCCTCCCCCTACCATGTGTGCAAAGCACCACCTGCTCCTACAGACAGTGCTGCCAGCGGCTAATTTCCTAACACTGGATGCAAACAAGCAAGTGAAATGGGGGTGTAGCTCAGTGGTAAAGTGTTTGACTATAGGAAAAATGGTCCCTGTTTCAACTCCAAGTGCCTCCTGAAAGGTTGATCAACTTCTGTCTACATTGGCTGCTTGCTTTTCCAGAAAAGCAATGACGATCTACTGTAAAATTGTCAGTGTTTTTCCAGAAAAACTATGCTGCTCCTATTCGGGCAAAAGTCATTTTCTGGAAAAACTGTTCCAGAAAAGGGCCAGTGTAGACAGCCCAGTAGTCTTTTCAGCAAAAAAGCCCCCATCGCAAAAATGACGATCGGGGCTTTTTTCCGGAAAAGCGCGTCTACATTGGCCACGGACGCTGTTCCGGAAAAAGTGCTTTTCTGGAAAAGCATCCTGCCAATGTAGACGCGCTTTTTCCGGAAATCCTTATAACGGAAAACTGTTCCATTTTAAGCATTTCTGGAAAAGGGTGCCAGTGTAGACGTAGCCCTAATGTGTTTCTGTGTCAATGCGCATAAACCAGGCAAACCCATCTCAACTGAAACAAGTTAAAATCTGCTGTGTCTGGTTTCTATTCCCATCAATTCAGCAAGGGTGTGATCTGAAAGTCCTTGGTCTACCTGGGCTATGCTGTGCAGAAGAACAAGAATTCCTCCCAGTGGGGGAGGAATGGCCACTATCTTTCAATCTTCCGGAGTTTGATTTAGCAAGTCCAACTAAGACTCACTAAATCAAATTCAGAGGGTACCCCACCAGTTTCCAGTACTTCTGCTCTTTGCTCCCTTTGGGTTCTTGAAGTAGGGACATAGCCAGGCTCAACTGATGGAGGCCAACTCTCGCTATGTAGGGTATGTTTACACTTGCACCCTCTTTTCCAAAACGGGATGCAAATGTAAAAACTGAAAACTATAAATGAAGCCACCAGGGACACATACAATGGGCCTGCAAAAAAATGAAACAGCTGAGCACTTTGCAGAGAACACGCCATCGCCCTGCTGGGAGAGGCTCCATCATGCACAGACTCTGCTCAGGGCCAGACTGCTGGGAGGAGGCTCTGGCCATGGACTTTCCTCCCCTCTCTGTTACCTCCTGCACCTGGGGCTGAAAGGGACGTGGGCTGCAGACTGGTCCTGCCCAGCTGCCTTCCCCAGTGGGAGCAGAAAATGACCATGGAAGGGCTCACACATTGTCCCCAATGCACTCGCCTGAGGGCCTGAATTCTTGCTACCCCTGGGTGCACCCAAATGCCCTTCTGGGGGGGCAGGCTCCCCAGCTCACACCCCTCCTGTCACACAAAGCTTGCAAACGGGGTTGATTTTCCTCCATCTCCCCTTGCTGCTGCGCTAAAAGAAATCCTGAACCCGGACCCTTCTCCTGTCACTGGCGAGATGGCCCTGTGCTGGGATATGAGAGAGTATCCTAGTGATGCTCCTCGCAGCCCAGGATAAGAAGGGGGCTCTGGGTGGAAGGAACCCAAGTAAAACAGGTCCCAATGGGCATGAACTGGGCACCAGCTTGGCCCAGTTGAGTGAGGGGAGGTTGGTCCCATGGTGTCAAGGGCAGCCCTCAGGATTCTGCTGCTGCTGGCAGGGAAGAAGCTGGGAGGCAAGGTGCTGGCAGCAAGAGATTCCGGCTTCTCTTTGTCCTGGGTCTGCCGGCCACCAGCCACCTTAACCATCCCTCAAACCAGCTGGACTAGCCAGCCCATGTCACAGTGAGTCACTAGTGACCCTGTCAGAGAAGAGCCATTGGCAGCTGCAGAGACGTCCCTGCAGCTGCCTGAGGAGCCTTTCTTGAAAGGGCCACTGGTGAACAGCACTTGTGTAGGCCGGCTAGCTCAGCTGGTTAGAGCATGGTGCTAATAACGCCAAGGTCATGGGTTCAAGCCCCATGCTGGCCACAGGGGTGTTTGGTTTGGTGACTTCCCTTCCTTTAGCTGCCTGCTATGGACAGGGAAGCAGAAACAAGCAAAAGGCTGAGAGCTTTGCAGGAAGCAGGGCAGAGATCTGGTAGGGGGAGGCTCCAGCCTGTACAGCTCCAGTGGCTAAAAGGGCCTGGGCCTGGCTTCCTGTTCCCAAAAGCAGGGGAACTGATGCCCAAATTCCTGCTGCTGCAGTGGCTACCTCAAGGCACCAGCTGGGGGGCAGGCTCTGGAGCCCAAGCCACATGGGGAGACTCAATATGACCGGGAGGCCTGGAGCATGTGAGCCCTGCACAGAGGCTGCTGCTGGTGGCCTTCTTCAGTGGCCCAGAAGCTCAGGTTCCTCTGAACCAGCTTCTCCCTCTGGAGCCACCCCCCAGCGCTGCTGAGGCCCCTGATGTGAGGCAGTGGGACCATCAGAGGAAGGTGCCAGCCTTAGCCCTTCCTCCCAGCCTCCTCCCCCTCCCAGAGTCTTTCCCCAGCCCCTCCCCAGTTCTACATTCCCTACATAAAAACCAGAGAGTTTGTTCTTTCAACTGGGAAAAGTCCTGTTTGTGTTACCGGGAGGGAGGGGGGGAGGGGGGAAGGGAGAGGGAAGGGGATGTGTTGGGGTATGTTGATGTTGGGAGGGAGACACAGAGGGCAAAAAATGAGGAGTAATGTTAGTTAGTTGGAACCAAGGGGCTGGGTTTGAACTACTGCAGAAAAAAGGACTCTGCCCCTAGAGCTGCCCTGTCCTTTCCAGAGCCCTTAGGCTGGCACTGGGGAGGCCTGAGTCCAGGCAGTGACCAGCCAAGGGGGAAGGGTTAGGGTTAGCCCCATGCTAGGTCTCAGCTGCTGTAACATGTGGCAAGAAGATTGACTAGGGACATGTTTGGGAAAGTTGCAGCTGGGAAGGGAACAGAGACAAGGGAGACGTGAGGTGAGAGGTCGCCTCTTCTCAAGCGAGACGTGGTGGGAAACTGCCGGTTCCGGTGCAAGCCGAGCTCCAAGGGCTGGTTCCTGCCCCAGTGGCTCCTTGCAGGGCCTGGCTTGAGACGCACCAAGAAGTGCCATGTGTGGCCAGGAGAGAGGGTGGGGAGAACGGAAGGTGTTGGAGCAAGCTGGGACTGCTGGGGGATTTGAGCATCAGGGGGGAACCTTACCTGGTTTTGTGTCCCCTTGCAACAGAGGCTACAGATGTCCCAGAGGCTGGACAGGACTCAATTTTCACTATATAAACTGGGGTCCAAGAAGGAGACCAGCAAGAAGAACTCGCCTGTAAAAGAGCCTTCGACCAGAGCTTCCAGGACACCTCTGCACAACCCTGAGTAGGGCAACAAGGGATCCAAGCCCTGAGACCCCCAGCTCAGAGTAGAACATGTCTGTCCCATCAGAGAGGACACCTCAAGAACCTGTGTTTCTATAGGGCTTTGAACTAAGGAGCTGCTGTATGTTAAAAAAACACAGTGATTGCTACACCACGGAGGCTTTTCTTTCCTCTATTTAAACTTGGGAAACTATTCTGTTACCAACTCTTTAGCCAACTCAGATTGCTGGAGGGGAAGGAATTCTCTCTTGTTAATTCTGTGCCCTCAGGAAGGGACCAAACCCCGCTCCCCCGTCCCAGGGACTCCAACCCAAACCCTGAGACCCAAATCCTGCCCTGGGGGAGCTCTGCAATGTGACCCTGGCTCCCAAGGCAGCAAGTGCAGAATCCCCCTTGGTGAGCGCAAGAGGCTCCAACCAGCCTGGTCTGAATCCAGCTGAAAGGCTGGACGGCCCCGCTGCTGGAGTGTCACAGCCCCTGTCAACCAGCCCAGTGTTTGCCCCGTCTCTTTCAAGGAAGGGCACGGCAGGGCCCACACACCCACCAGGAGTCTCAGGCACGTCTCTCGCACCCAGCTGACCATGGAGCAGGTCTCCGTGGCCCGTGTGTGGTACCCAGGAGCTCTCTCCTGTGAGCCCCCCCAGGGGAGTCTCATACAGAGGTCTTGGGATCACAAGCTTCCTGACACTCTCATCATGCAACAGGGGCAGGTCCAGCCTGTTCTGTAAAAGCCGCTCTGGAAATCAGAGAGCACCTAAAGTGACTCCAGTGGGATTTGAACCCACAACATTGGAATGACTAGTCTAGCTCACACTAATGGCTACAGCTTAGAAGTCCAAGACCCTGATTATTGCACCGTAGCTCACAGCAACCCTCATTTCTTCACTCTGCTTTGCAGCAGGGTAATTGCTGGGCTAGAATAAAGGGAAAAGCTGAGCCAGAGGAACACACGCTCCCCCTCCCACACTCAGACCCCCCATACCCAGCCCCCTGCCCAGAGCCTCAGCTGTGGCTTAAACCTGGTTCCAGAGAGAAGAGGCCAATGCAAACAGCCCCATGGCAGCGAGGGAGTCAGCACGTCCGTGGGTGGGGAAGGGAGCTGGGGGCAGATCTTGGCTCTAACTCGCTAGGCGACCTTGGCCTGTTCAGTGAATCTCTCCCTGTCTCCATGGCCCTGTCAGTACATCAGGGACAGCAACACTCACAGCCCCACAGGAGGGGGCTGGTTTAATGCTTCACCCCATGGCCCAGCAATGAGCCCCCAACTCCCCCTGTGCTCTGGGAGCCAGGTTTGCTGTGTGAATTCTGTGGGGCAGGTGCCGTCAGGCCTGGGCACTGGGATTATTTACCAATTTCCCCAGCCCTCTGACACTGCTAAGATCAGGGCTGAAGCGGCTGAGTGGTTCAGGTTTTTGATTAGAAACCAATAGACTAAGCAGGTCCACAAAATCCACTAGTTCTGCTTCCCCAGAAAAGTAAATGTGAACCTCAGTCCTCCCTGTCCCTTCCCCTCACGCCATGGGGCTGGAACGCCAGAGGCGTGAGGTGTCTTAGTTGGGGGCCACATCAGAGAGGGCTGGGGGCCTTTGGAAGAGGTTTTTTGTTTCTCACTTTTGTGGCCCCCAATTTTCTGTGGGTCAGTGGCCCCCCAACCCAGAAAAGGTTCCCCACCCCTGCCATAAATAAAGCGACACTGAAACCTTGTGTGCTGGCCGTAATGTTTTCCTTTATTTACAATGAAGTTTGATCAACTAACATGAGACAGTTCAAACGCTTAATCTGTTTATTTAAATGAAACTTTTCTCCCCAGCTGCAGCCCTAGCAAAATGGCTGGGGTGTGATTATGTCATTAGTGGCGAGTGTCCATTAGTAACCAAGAGTCCATGGAAAGATTTGGGGCGGGCAGGGGCTCAGCAAAGGGGTGGGGAAGGTGGGGTCTTGGGGAAGGGACAGGATAGATCCTGGCTTGCCCTGACATTTAAAAGGTGACCTTGGGGGCATGTGGCCCCCTGAGCAGCCTCTGATGTTCCCTGTGTGAGCCCCAGAACCAGCCCTGAGTGACGGGGGCAGGGAGAGCAGCTTACACATGCCAAGGGGCTGGCCAGGGGCAGGACATGAGCCCTGGGAGGCAGCAGTGACATCACAAGGGCCTTCTGCAGCACCTCAGCTCATTGGTTGGGAGGCAGTGACCTCACAGAGGGTCCATGGCAACAGCCAGGTGGGACAGGCTGCAGCATCTCAGAGACCCCCATGGCCTGGCTGCCTGGAATCTCCTTTGTGAGGTTTCCCCTTGAGGGCAGAAGGAATTGAGGGTCCCAGCTGGGAGTATCTCTGTGGAGATTTCCCCTTTCCCCAGGTTGCAGTGGGAGGGGCTGGCACTGAACTGAAGAGAGGTCTGGGAGAAGCAAGAGGAAGGGTTGCAAACATCCAACGAGGATGGGATTTGAACCCACGCATGCAGAGCACAATGGATTAGCAGTCCATCACCTTAACCACTCTGCCACCTCGTCTGAGTTGTAGGAGTTTGTTACCAATTACCCAAAGCCATCACTGCCAGGAACCATTGTGCCACTTGCTGGCTGGCCAGGGACATCCAAGGCTGGAAGGTTTTGGCTTTTCACAATGTTCTCTGGGCTGTTGTACAAAGCTCAGTGCTTGTAAGAAACCCAAACACCCCTTGGCTACATTTACCCTGCAGGCTTCTTACACAAGAACTGTTTTGTGCAAGAGTTCTTGCGCAAAATGTCTTGTGCAAGAGCATGTCCACACTGCCATGTGCTTTTGCGCAAGAATGTCTGTGGCAGTGTGCACGCTCTCTTGTGCAAGAAAGCTCTGATGGCCATTTTAGCCATAGGGATTTCTTGCACAAAAAAAACCCTCTTGCCCATTCATACTACCTTCTTCTGCAAGAGCTCTTGCACAAGAGGGTTTATTCCTCATGGGGAGAGGAATCACTCTTGCCCAAGAAGCCTTCTTTTCCTACGTTTTGCCATAAATTTACTTGTGCAAGAACACGCATGCAGTGTAGATGCTCCTTAAGTTTTTGCGCAAGAACGGCTGTTCTTGAGCAAGAAGCCTGCAGTGTAGATGTAGCCCCTGGGTGCCCAGAGAGGGGTGTCTAGTCACAGTCTGGCTCGGCGCGCGCTGCAATGGGAAGATGTCCACGGAGCAGGCAGATGGCAGCGGCGCAGGACTCTGGTGGGCCCAGCATCCACAGGAGCGTTTCCGATATGGGTGTTTACTGACAGTGTCCATCTCTGGTCTGATTTCACAGTGTGGTGAGACACTGGCACCCACAGCTGCATAGATGGGGTGGCTAGAGGGAGTGGCTGGCGGGCGGCCGGTAGAAGCAGTGACAAGTGGCCAAGGGAGTGAGTGAGCCTCATTTGCATACCTAATGAGCTGCCATTGTTGTGGAAGAGGCTCTTGTGCCAGAAGGAGCAACTACACAGCCCTTTCTTGTGCAAGAAAAACCCTCTTGTGCAATGCCGCTACGCTTAGCCTCATTTGCATATTTCTGGCACAAAACCCACCAGTGTAGACATAGCCCAATTGTTTTCACTGTCAGGGTGCTCAGTGGTCCCCCCCCCTTCTTACTTGCTCTCCCAAAAGAAACAGACCTGGCTCCCCTTTCTTTTCCCCCAGCAATTGGCATGCTGCAAAGCAGATATCCGAGACAGCAAAGCTAACAGTCTGGGAGGCTCTGCCTCACAACAGGAAATGTGTTGGATTTATAAGCTGTGGTGCTCTGGGTGAACCAGGGCAGTGATTTAAAGGTTGTGGGTTCAAATCCCATCAGAGTTACTTTAGCTGCTTCTTCATTTCCAGGGCAGCTTTTACAGAACGGGCAATCCTTAGGCTGACACTAGGATGGGCTTTAGTCCAGCAGACCCCAGCGAGGGTGGAGGCAAGGGCTGCTCTGAAAGGCTGCAGATGCCCATGGACCCTTTTGTCCCTCCATGTCTCCTACCAGTGCTGTGCAACACTCAAGCTATGTCTACACTACACTGTTCTTCTGAAAAAGCTAGGCAAATTGTGAACCCCAGTTTGCATAGCTTTTTCAGCTTCTTTTTTTGGAAGAGGCTTTTCTGACATTTGGCCTGTCTACACTGGGCCAAATGTGGGGGAAAAAACCCTTTTTTGGAACATCCCTTCTTCATAAAATGAAGTTCACAGAGATGCCAGAAAATCATGTCTGCTCTTCCGAGAAATTTTGTGGAAGAGCAGATGTGTTCTCTGGACTAAACAGGGCAAACAGAGCCCTGATGTAGCATCTTATTTCAAGTTTAGGGTTCAGAGTAGACAGAGGGTTGACATATGGTAAACATTTTGAGCTACAGAAGTTGTCATTTTCATCTTCTTTTGAAAAACGCTTCGGTGTTTACACAGCACCACATTTCGAAATAACCTGCTATTCCAAAATTTCCCTTCCTCCTCATGGAATGAGGTTTACAGGGATGTTGGAATAGCGAGCCCATTGTATTTCAAAAGAATAGGGCACTGTTAACACACGGGATAGATATTACAGATGCCTTAGTACCCCGAAATAGCGCTGCATTGTCAAGGTCGCCTTACAGGACCACAGTAGGGGGCACGGTTGATGCTGAATTTTCAGCTATCTCCTCTTGGAAGTCTTTGCTGCTGTCTACAGCCACGCGTAGGCCTGACTCTGCATTGCCAGGGCCCCAGCCCCTCCCAGACTGCCAGACAAGAGACAGAGCTGCCAGGGGGCAGGTGTTTTCAGACTCGCAGCAGGGGGCACAAATCCCTCTCTAGCGGGCCTGCAGGAAAGGAAGCCAAAGAAGGTGGATTTTGAGGACTCTGCCTCCCCACAGCCAGCCCCACCCCCACAGGATTTGGCAGAACAAGGGGGTGGAGGTCTCTGCTCACCCTACTGAGTCCCACTGAAATTTTGAGCTTTTGTCCTGCCCCCCTCAGCTTGGCCTCCCTCCTCTGCCCCATTCCTACTGCACTGCCTCCTTGGGCAAGTCACACAAAGGAAGCAGCAGGAAGAGCCAGCCCAATACGCCAGCATCCGAGGGCAGGGGAGGCTGAGACACAAGTGTCCATCAGGTGCCTGGCCTGACCCATCTGGCTTCCCCAGGCTGGCACCAAGGGGCATTCTCAGCTGATGTCACCCCCACCTGTCGCATGGGAGTTGGGTTTATCCCAGGCACAGTCTCAGTACCAGGAGCTGCCCTTACCCAGGGCACCAAGGGGAGCGGCAATAAGAGAAGATGCTGTGTTTTTGCCTGACTCTGAACCAGGGACCTTTTGCATATTAGGCAAATGTTATAACCACTGCACCAGAGAAACACACATCAACTGTGAAACTTGTCTGACTGTTCTGTTCCTAGCTCTTTCTACAACTGCTCTGTGGGGGAGGGAAATGCACCTTGTGAACACTCCACCTCTTGTTCTCATGGAAGTCAATAACCCGAGCTGCCAGCTCCTCATTTTCTTCTCCTCAGTTCTAGCCACATCAGCCCAGGGAGGAGAAAAAATAACCCTCCACCCGCTGATTGTCCCCGTCAGCTTCTGTAGCTTCACGTCCTTCCACAGCAGCTCCAGCTTTGAGCTACAAATCAAAGCTACTAGGGCATTGCAGCCGCATAGGCCAACAACAGGACCTCTGGGACATCTGTAGCCTTTGCTGCAAGGGGACACAAAATCAGGTAAGGTTCCCCCCTGATACCCAGATCCCAGCCACCCCAAGACTCGGCACCTCCAGCTTGCTCCAACACTTTCCCTTTCTCCTGCACCCTTTCTCCTGGCTACACACAGGGCACTTTTTGTTGCTTCTCAAGTCAGGCCTTGCAAGGACCCACCATGGCAGGAACCAGCCCTTGGAGCTCAGCTTGAGTTTCACACCTCGTCTTGCTTGAGAAGAGGCGACTTGCTCCCCTTCTTCTCACCTCACGTCTCCCTTTTCTCTGTTCCCTTCAAAGGTCTCCTCTGCCTCAGGATCTGCCTCCTCAGGGTGCTGCCCCTCTGCCACTGGGCTGGGAGTGGGAGACTCCACAGTCTCTGCACTTGGGCTGAGAAGTCTCATTGGGATTCTTCCATTGATGGCGTTAGTCAGCTGGACCCCAGCCAGATCCATTCAGTAGCGCTGCCTGAGAGGTAGCTTTCCCAATGTCCATTGGTATTTCCTGGGACTTTGTGTAGGGGAATGCCTCTTCTTTGGAAAGCAGCTCTCAGGAGTTCATGGAACGTCTTCTTCTCAGCTTGGGAAAGGGACGAGCAAGGGGCGATTGGACAGGGGTTTATGTAATGATACAGGGATGCAAAAAGCAAATAAGAAACGATTTTTTCTCCTACTCAGGAACCAGGGTGACAGAATGAAATTGGTAAGTAGTCAAGTTAAAAATAGACCAAAAGGGAACATTTTTGTGCTGAGTGGAACTCCTTGCCAGAGGATGTTGTGAAGGTGAAATCTATAAAAAGGTCTGAAAAAGAACTGGATAATTTAATGCAGGAAAGGTCAATCAATGGCATTTAACCAGGATGGACAAGGAAGGTGTCCGTAGCTGGTGTATACCAGAAGCTGGGAATTGGCGATGGGAGGGATCACTTAATAATTGTCTGTCCTGAGGATTCCCACTGGGCAATGACATTGTCTGCTGTCGTGACACAGGATCCTGGGCTAGTTGGGCAACTGGCATGGCCCAGTCTGGCTGTTCTGATGTTCTGTTTGGTTTCTGTTCTTGTGACTCCCGTTCTCTCTCTGACCTCAAGAACAGATCTCCAGGAGACTCCCTGCAGCAAAGCCATGGGGTGTGTGTGTCTCTGAGATGGCCCCTGTCCCACCTGGCCATTGTCATGGACTCTCTGTGAGGTGACCGCCTCCCAAACTCCTTTAGCCAATAAGCTGAGGGGCTGCAAAAGGCCCTTGTGATGTCACTGCCACACCCACCCCTGCCCTCCAGGGCTAATGTCCTGCCCCAGGCAGCCCCTTTGCATGGCTGAGCTGCTCCCAGGGCTGAAAGTGACACATTTCTTACAGGGACTGTTCTATTGGGCAACACACATTGGGCGGGGGGAGGCTCAAGGCAGAAATGAGGGGGGTTTCAGTAAAGCTATATGTGAATGGATCCATCTAGCAACCACCTTGTGATGTAGTGTTGGGACCTTGCTGGTTTCTATGCTGGGGCTGTGGGTGACCCCCACTGGCTGCTGTCTGTAGCATGGTCCAGCAGGGCAGGGGCTGAGTCACTAGACAAGGGTCTCTCAACCTGTCCGACCAGCTACCCCCCAGGGAGAGAAACAAAGGAAGGTGGAATGCTGCCCGTCTGGGGGGCAGGGCTGGAAGAGAGTTGGTCTCTGTATGGGAAGCAGGGCAGAGGGAGCTGGGGAGGGGACTGGGATTGTAGGGCCCAGCCACCCCCCATCTCAAGGGGGGGGGCACTGAGGCCTCTTAGCTCCAGTTCCTGTAACCAGATGACATCTGTGCTGTATCCTGGAGAAGCAATAAACTCCCTCTATTCTACTGGCTGGTGGAGTCTGTTCATGCCATTTTGGGTGGCAGGAGTCGGGGGAACCCCAACATGCCATCACACACACAGGGGGAGGTTTTTGTGCAAGCACAACATGCAGTAGAGACATATGGGGGGCTGGGGGAGCGTGCGGGTGAGCTAGCGAACTGACAGGTGGGCGGGAAGGCAATTATATCAGGTGCCAAAGTAGCTCAGTGGGAACAGTGTTAGACTGAAGATCTAAAGGTCCCTGGTTCAAGCCCAGGCTTTGGCAAAAGCCTTTGTTCTTGAGGCTTGTCCCTTCTTTGGCTCCTCTGTGAGGACCCCAGCTGTGCCTCCTGGAAGGGCCTTGCCTGTCCTGTTGCTCCATCTAGGAGCCAGCAAGTCCTGCCCCTCCTCTGCCAGGGAAGGATAAAGGAGCTCTCCTTAGAGCAGCATCAAGCCAGCCCCCTAGGAACACCTGCTGAACACCAATACAGCCCTTGCTCTGCCAGCTGAGCTATTGAAGCTCCTCTCTCACTGCTGCTTTGTCCATCCTGGCAGGAACAGAATCCGGGACTCACCCAATCAGTCCGGTGCCCAGTAACCCCAGACAGACGTGCACATCCGCACACTGGCAGCAGCTGCTGTGGGACTCTGCAAATCCACCACTAGAACTAATTCCCCACATGCCAGGCAGCCCAAGGGAGGACTCTGGGGTCTCAAGCAAACAGAGTCTCAGGCGGGGGGCGGGGGGGACTCTCAGCAAACTGAGCTCTCAGAGCACAGGCGGAGTTTGGGGGCTCATTGCTGGGTCGTGGGGTGAAGCATTAAACCATCCCCTTCACACAGCAAACCTGGCTCCCTGAGCACAGAGGGAGTTTGGGGGCTCGTTGCTGGGCTGTGGGGTGAAACAGCAAACCAGCCCCAGCCTGTGAGTGTTGCTGAATCTGGGCCCCTGAACCTGGGGAATGGCAAACAAAAGGTCTGGGGGCCACACAGAGACCCTGCTGGGCTGAGCAGGAAGTGGCTGAGATTTTGCTTTGTCTTTGTGCTTGTCTGTCTGCAGCCTGGAAACCTCCTGGCTCCTCAGACCACTGGTCTGGATGGACCATTACAGAAGTTGGAATAATGGAATTGCTGTCGATGCTCCCATTGTTATTGTTATTGCAGTATAATGGCTGTTATTCCTAAGGAACGCTGCTGTGTAAATGCAGCCTTAGAGAAATGCTGAGCAAGTGCTTCTACAATGTCCCAGGAGAGAGGGAAATGAGGTCACTTCTCTAGATACAAAATGGAGGATGTGTCAGGAGTGGGATTTGAACCCACACCTCCATTCAGAAACCAAAACACCCCACTGAAGGAAAGATAGAACTTTGAGTCTAGTGCCTTTGACCACTCAGCCATCCTGACTCCCGTACAAATACTTTCAACTGCAGTTTTCTTACATGTGTGAGTTGCTCAGGGAGGCCAAAGGAGCCCATCAATTTCCACACCGAACAGCTGCTCTACAGCACAGCTCTGTCTATCCACACTCCCCCTCACCTTCCGTTGTGAGGTGATTTGCAGGAAGCTGACAAGAAGTGGAAGAGGCTACAATAAGGCACCACTGAGAGCTGGACTCAAGATCTTCTGTTTACAAGGCAAGTGCTTTAGCCAGCTAAGCCGTAGTATCCCCCTCGCACACTGCTGTAAAATTGTTCTACTTTAAGATTCCAGACAACACCTTTGACTCCCAAAATGCAGCCATTTCCCTCCAGCCTTCCCGCCCTGGCAGTGTCTGGCTCCCTGGGCACAGAAAGCTACAGCTCAGTGGGCAGGGGGCTTTGGCTTCCTTGCCCATTGGATGCTGTTGCAGGAAGGGCTACTCAGCAGGGGTGGGGTTCACCTGTGGAGGAAGGGAAAGAATATTTGGATGCAGACTGGCTAACCTAGTGAGGAGGCTTTAAAGTAGGTTTGACAGGGGCAGGTGACCAAAGCCCACAGGTAAGTGAATCACATGGACACTTGGGAGATGGGCCAGAAATGGGAGAGAGCAGGGACTGTAACAGCAGAGATAAAGGAGGGACGTGGGACCACTGGGAAGCAATATATAATCTGTGTCTTAGATGCTGGTATAGACACACAGGACTATAGGTAACAAGCAGGAAGAAGTTGGTATCACAGTGACTTGGTGGGATAATACACGACTGGAATATTGGCACAGAAGGGTAGAGCTTGCTCAGGAAGGATTGGCAGGGAAAAAGAGTTTCCTCAGATATGAAATCATGCACACACTGGGACTGAGGTGGAGAGGGACACAGGAGACAGACTTGTTGGGGGTGTCTGGGGGAGGTTACAAAGGGTTTCTAATCAAACTCCTTAACCACTTGGCCACCACTACGGTGGTAGGCTGATCTCCTGTACTTGTATATGTGAACAAAAATTTTGTTACTTACTCTTTGGCCAACTCAGGAGACTACAGGGCAAAGGAATTCTCTCTTAATTCTGGGCCCTCAGGAAGGGACCAACCCAAAGGAGGCTGGGCCCCCACCCCAAACCCTGAGCACCAAGGGTTTACATACAGATGATCAATGTTTGCTACACTTTTCCCTCCCCCCAACAACACTAAATCTCAAGGTAAATTCTACAGCCCCAGCGGCTGGGGGAGATGTGCATGTTAGAGCCTCTGCCTACTGAGCTGTAGCCTCCTGTGCCCAGGGAGCCAAACACCGCCAGGGATGGAGGGAAATGGGGAATGGCTGCACTTTGGGAGTCAAAGGTGTTGTCTGGGACCATAGAGTAGAACAGTTTCACCAAATTCCCTGTAGAGGGCACCATGGCTTAGCTGGCTAAAGCACCTGTTTTGTAAACAGGAGATCTTGGGTTCAACTCCCAGTGGTGCCTTGCTGTGGATTTTGTTACATTTTCTTATGTCTTTCTGGCCTCCCCTGTCCCCCCATGGAACTGCTGGTTCGGGAAAAGGCTGATTGGGGAGGAGCATTGGGAAGAAGGAAACCACAAGCCTGGAGCGGGTGCAGAGGTGACTGGCACAGGCCAGGCAGGGCTCTGACTCCCACTGTGAGCCCCTGGGTACCACACACTGGCCACTCAGTCCTGCTCCATGGTCGTCCCCGTGTTCTGGGTGCAAGCGACGGGCCTGGAACTCCCTCCTGGGACTCCTAGTAGAAGCGTGGGCCCTGCCCTGCCCTGCCTGGTGGGGGAGGGGACAAACATGGGGCCGGTTGACAGGGGCTCTGACACTCCAGCA
This sequence comes from Pelodiscus sinensis, assembly GCF_049634645.1. Classification (NCBI taxonomy): domain Eukaryota; kingdom Metazoa; phylum Chordata; order Testudines; family Trionychidae; genus Pelodiscus; species Pelodiscus sinensis. The sequence goes on from NC_134741.1 coordinate 4,252,130, forward strand.
CTGGGGAATTTGGGCCCTTCAGCCGGATTCAGACCAGGCCGGTCGAAGCCTCTTGTGCTCACCGAGGGGGATTCTGCACTTGCTGCCTTGGGAGGCAAGGTCACATTGCAGAGCTCCGCCAGGGACAGGGACAGGGACGTCCCACGGCACCACCAGCCAGCACCAGCTGCTCTCCCTGCCCTCAGCAATGTGGCTGCATTTTATCCTTCCCCTTCTGTGACAACTGCCCATTCCCCACCAGCCCCAGCCCCTGTGGCACCCGTTCCTTTCCCCAGGAGCAGCGTGAGCACCAGTGCGGCTCCTTGCTGAGGCTGCGGCTGTGGGAGACAAGCCCCTGGCTTTAGGAGGGAGATGAGATGTCAAGGTGTTGAGTTTTGCCCATGGCTAGTGTGGGGTGAGCCACACTCTGGGGGCAGCTGGAGGTGCCTCCTGAGAGCTGATTTTCAGCCCTTCCTGTGTTTCTGGCTCCTTCCAACAGCTCGAATCATCATCTAAAAGTTGAAGAATGTGTAGTTGGAAGAGGGAATTTTTGTATTTTTCCTTTCTTAATTGATCTTTTGTGTGTACACACACACACACACACACACACACACACACACACACACACACACACGTCTGTGTGCAAAAATTCTCAGTAACTCGTTGGTTCCACAGGGCCACAGATCTGAAATAGTGCACAGAATGTCACTATGTCATTGTTGGTGCACAAGAAAAAAAACCTCACTCTACTCCTGCATGGAAAATCTTAGAGGGAATACTGGTTGAGGGCTCCAGCTGGGGGTGTGATATCAAAGATGGAGGGGACTGATAGTTAGGTCACTGAAAGGCTACACCGAGGACAGAAGAATCCCATGAGCTCTTGCTCCCACAGCTTAGGTGTTATTGTAAAGCGGGAGGAGGGAGACACACTTCTCCCTGCCATAGTAGCTCTGGGACTAGTGCCAGGGTTGTGGGATAGCCAACTGTCCTCTGGTCATGGCAGGTTTGGGGCAAGATTGAGACCAGTGGGTTGAGGTACCTCTCCCCATCAAAGCCCTATAAGCTTGCATGGCATTTAATAGGCACAACCACCTGATCACATAGCTTAAAGGGAACTCAAGTGATAGGTTTCTCCCCTCTGTGGTTCTCCAATGGCTAACAAGATTTGAGCTAACTGAAGCTTTCCCCACAGTCAGAGCAGCACAATAGTTTTCTCTCCGCTGTGGATTGTCTTATGTTTAACAAAGTCTGACCTGTGTTTGAAGCCTTTTCTGCAATCAGAGCCGTTAAGAGGTGACTCTCTTGTATGTATTATCTGATGGCTAGTAACGCAGGAGCACTGACTGAAGCTTTTCCTGCAGTCAGAGCAGCCGAAGGATTGCTATCCTGTATGGATTCTCCCATGACTAATAAGATGAGAGCTCCTCCTGAACCTTTTCCCAGTCAGAGCAGATGAAGGGTGTCTCTCCTGTGTGGATTCTCTTATGTCTAACAAGGTGTGAGCTTCTACTGAAGCTTTTCCCACAGTCACAACAATCAAAAGGTTTCCCTCCTGTGTGGATCCTCCTGTGTTTAACAAAGCTTGAACTCGTACTGAAGCTCTTCCCGCAGTCAGAGCAGGTAAAGGGTTTCTCTCCTGTGTGGATCCTCCTGTGTTTACCAAGGTCTGATCTCATACTGAAGCTCTTCCCACAATCAGAGCACGTAAAGGGTTTCTCTCCTGTGTGGGTCCTCCTGTGGTTACCAAGGTTTGAACTCGTATTGAAGCTTTTCCCACAGTCAGAGCAGGTAAAGGGTTTCTCTCCTTTATGGATTCTGCTATGTATACCAAGATGTGACCTACGACTGAAGCTTTTCCCACAGTCAGAGCAGGTAAAGGGTTTCTCACCTGTGTGGGTTCTCCAATGGATAACAAGGTTTGACTTGCAGCTGTAGCTTTTCTCGCAGTCAGAGCAATTGAAAGGTTTCTCTCCTGTATGGGTCCTCCTGTGTTGAACAAGGTGTGCTTTTCTACTGAAGCTTTTCCCACAGTCAGAGCAGGTAAAGGGCTTCTCTCCTTTATGGATTCTGCTATGTCTGCCAAGCTGTGACCTACGCCTGAAGCTTTTCCCACAGTCAGAGCAGGTAAAGGGTTTCTCACCTGTGTGCGTTCTCCAATGGATAACAAGGTTTGACTTGCAGCTGTAGCTTTTCTCACAGTCAGAGCAATTGAAAGGTCTCTCTCCTGTGTGGGTCCTCCTGTGTTGAACAAGGTGTGAGTTTCTACTGAAGCTTTTCCCACAGTCAGAGCAGATAAAGGGTTTCTCTCCTTTATGGATTCTGCTATGTTTACCAAGCTGTGACCTATGACTGAAACTTTTTCCACAGTCAGAGCATTTGAAGGGCTTCCCTCCTGTGTGGGTTGTTTGATGTTCAATAAGAGTTTCACAGTCACTACAAATGCAGGGTGACTGTTGATGGGGGATTTTCTGTCGAACGGTTTCTGTGTTTCTTTTCTCCCCTCTGCTCCTGTGACTGGCATTACACTGTCCCTCTCCTGGATGGTTTCCCTGCTGCCTTTCTGGGCTATGTTGACTCTCACATCTCTCTCCTTGCTCACGTATCTGGAAAACATGCCCTTCAGATCTTCCCAATAACATCCCACATGGAGCCACTTGCTCCAGTCCTTCCTGCTGAAGACTCTTATAGTTCTCAGTCAGCATCCTCTCACCTGCTGGGACAAAAAGAATCCAGACAGGAGTTATTCTTCATGATGATCTAAAAGAGAAAACTAAAAGAGGAATAGAAAAAGGGACACTCAAGTAATGGTTGTATTATCAGGAGCTGAGTTCATCATTCTTCACAACACTTCCACAGAGGAGAGAACCCAGCATTTCCCCATCCACCACGCATTGACTTGAGCTGAAGACAGGCTGAATAGTCAGACTTCATGAAAACACACAAGTTAGACCTGCTATAAACCAGTTTCTGAGTCAGTTTAGCTGATAGCTCACCTCTGTGGGTGATGATCTCCCCTTCATCACACCTCTGGGGATCTGGGACCTGCAACTCCTCCTCTGGCTCCACCCAGGAGATCACATGAGCTTTATTGACAGGAAATCCTGTTTGGAGAGCAATTAACCAAGTGCTGATCTTGTGCATTAAGGTCTGTACCATTACTGCTTCCAGAGCCAGGATCTGAGTCTCCCACCTCGAGAGGTTCCTTCCCCACCTTACAGAGATTGGGATCTGGCTGGTATAAGAGCCCAGGCTACAGTCCCCTGCAGTAAAGGTGCATCCCCCCCAACTTAGGAAAGGTCCAGCTCATTCCACAGGGGGGTTGAGCACTCTGCTGCACTCTAGGGTACAACTCAGTCCCCCTCACAGCCCATTTCAACCCCCTGGCATTCCAGGGCAGGACAGAAACACACTGCTCAGAAGGGGAGCTCTAGGAAGGGCTTACAGGTCTGACACCGACGTCCCCAGGCAGGGCTGACTGTAGCAGCCACATGGCAAGTCAGTAGGACTTATAGAGCAAGGACCAGGAGACATCTAGCTCCACAAGGGCTCTGTCCACAAAGCTCCTGGCTGGGTGCTGGCCATGCCTTGATCTTTGTCTCAGATGCTCTACTTGGGCTGGTTGCTTCAGGCCCTGCCTATGCTCCACATTCCTGATCCCAATTGCCTGTGTCTGGGTGGACCCTGCCAGCTGCCCATAACAGCTGCTGTTCCTGTAGCTGGCCAGGCTGGCGCTGGGCTTCTCTTGTGGCCAACCAGGGCAGAGCTGCTTCTCTGGTGCTTGCAGCTGTTGCTCAACTCCCTCTCTGCACATCTACTGTGTGAGCAGCAGCCTTTGTGTGGTTTCCCAGTCTGCCTCTTGTGGCGAGCCTGGCCTTTGAATTGGTGCCCCTCCAGAGCTGCACAGAATCTACCACCTTTACCCCTTGTGAGTGCGTTTCCCTCAGCTTTGGCCCTACCCCTTCTCGGACCTTCAATTAGTGTTTGGAAAATCCACCTGTAACATGACGAATCATTGTGCTACCACTGTTACACAACTGCAAGAAACCTTGTGCAAAGTGTGTTGTGTGCCATGTCAATGGAATGTTCTGATGGGATGACTATGATTATTTAGTTTATAGCTATTATTTGGCAGAATGGTGGGGCAGTGGGTACCAACTAACCAGGCAAGCACATTCCTGAGAAGCAGGAGGCCAATCAACACACAGAACTCTGCAGTAACTGCAAACACACAGTCCTAAGAGATAGCTCAGAAAGACATTGACCCTTGTGCACATGAGCGGGATGACCGGATAGTGGATACAGATGTTTTGTTCAAACAGTCAGAAGGCTAAGGGGGTCGCAACACATGGAACGCAATATGCATCTTGTTTGTGTCAATGTGAGAGGAGAAGTCACAGGAGGGGCATGTTGATGCTGACTTAGCTGGTTGGAACAAGTCTCATTATACCTGTGCCTGAGAAGCTTGGACACTAGCACGCTGCTCCTTTCACTATATGGCCGAGCGCCTTAGCCTCCAAATGGAGACTAGGTCTTTCTTAGCAATAATCCTGAGCTGTGCTGCATGGATAAACTGCACGCTCTGCCAGTGGCACTGCATCAGAGCTCCAGAAAGAGCCACCCTGAACAGCCGTAGCACCCTGAACAGTGGCGCTAGCAGCAATTCATACGGCACTGCAGTCGCTACAGAAAGGTTTCTCTCCTGTGTGGGCTCTTTGATGTTCAATAGGAGTTTCACAGGTGACTGTTGATGGGGGATTTTCTGTTAAATGGCTTCTGTGTTTCTTTTCTCCCCTCTGCTCCTGTGACTGGATTTACCCTGTCCCCCTCCTGGATGGTTTCCATGCTGCCTTTCTGGGCTATGCTGACTCTCATAAGTCTCTCCCTGCTCACATATCTGGGAAACATGCCCTTCAGGTCTTCCCAGTAACATCCCACATGGAGACACTTGCTCCGAGCCCTCTTGCTGCACAAGATCGTGGTTCTCAGTCAGCATCCCATCACCTGTTGGGATAGAGAAATAATCCAGACAGGAGTTATTCTCTATGATGAGATAAAAGAAAACTCTGAAAGAGGAATAGAAAAGGGGACACACGCTCAAATAATGATTGAATTATCATAAGCTTAGTTCACCTTCCTTCTTCAGAACTCTTCCATGGAAGAGAAAACCCAGCCTTTCCTCATCCACCACACTCTGGCTCAAGTTGAAGACAGGCTGAAGAGTCAGACAGACTTCATGAAAACTCACAAGTAACACCTGCTATAAGCTGGTTTCTGAGGCAATTTAACTGATTGCTCACCTGTGTGGATGCCACTGATGATCTCCCCTTCCTCACAGCTCTGGTGATCTGGGACCTGCAACTTCTCCTCTCGCTCCACCCAGGAGATCACATGAACTTCAGAGAGTGGAAATCCTGTTTGGAGAGCAATTAATCAAGTGCTGATCTTGTTCATTAAGGTCTGTGCCATTACTGCTTCCAGAGCCAGGATCTGAGTCACCCATCCAGAGAAGCTCCTTTCCCCACCTTGCAGAGACTGGGATCTGGCTGGTACAAGAGCCCAGAACACACACACACCTGCAGTAAAGGTGCACCCTCCCCCCCCCACACACACACACCTTGAGAATGGCCCAGCTCTTTCCCCAGGGAAGCTGAGCACTGCTGCACTCTCCAGGGTACAACTCAGTCCCCCTCAAAGCCCATTCCATCCCCCTCATCCCCAGTATCTCAGGACAGGACAGGAACACACTGCTCAGAAGGGGAGCCCTAGGGAGGGCTGGCAGGTCTGACACCAAGGCCTCCAGACAGGGCTCAGACTGTAGCGGCCACATGCCAGGTCACTAGGTCTTGGAGAGGAAGGACTAGCTCTAGCCCCCCAAGGCTCTGTCCACAAAGCTCCTGGCTGGTGGGCTGGGATCCCCCTGCTCTTTGGCTCAGATTTTCTGCTTGGGCCAGGAGGAGGCAGAGGAAGTTCTCTGAGCAGCTAAGTTCCCGTGGCTGCCCAGGGTGGCGCTAGGTTTCTCCAGCAACAAGCCAGGGTGGAGCTGGGCCGTGCTGCTTCTCTGATGCTTGTGGCTGTTACTCAGCTCCCCATCTGTAGCCTTGGTTCTACTCTGGGAAACCACACAAAGGCTGCTGCTGGCAGTCTGCCTCTTCTGGTGAGCCTGGCCTTTGATTTGGGGCTGCTCCAGGAAGGCACAGAATCTACCACATTTGCACCTTGTGAGCGCCTTCCCCTCAGCTTTGCCTCCACCCCTTCTCGGACCTGAATTTAGTGTTCGGAACAGCCACCTGTGATGTGACCATGGAGATCATTGTGCTACCACTGTTACACAATCGCAAGAAAGCTTGTGCGAAGTGTGCTGTGTGCCGAGTCAATGGGAAAATTCTGATCTGATGACTAGGATTATCTTGTTTATGTCCATTTTTTAACTAAAACAAGCCAGACTTTGGCAGAATGGTGGAGCACTGGTACCACCTAACCAAGAAATCACATTCCTGAGCAGCAGGAGGGCAATCAACTCAACACTCTCTGCAGTAACTGCAAACACACAGTCATAACAAATACCTCACTGACCCTTGTGCACATAAACAGGATGAGGGGATAATGGATATGGATGTTTTGTTCAAACAAACAGGCAGAAGGCCAAAGGGGGTAGAAACACATGGAACGCAATATGCATTTTGTTTGCGTCAATGTGAGAGGAGAGGAAAAGTCACAGGAGGGGTATGTTGATACTGGCTGAGAGGCAGTGTTCTAGCTGCTGACTGAGCTGGTACCATTATTGGGTTGAGACAAGTCTCACTATACCTGTGCCTGAGGAGCTGGGACACTGGCACCCTGCTCCTTTCACAATAAACCTGGCCGAGTGCCTTAGCCTCCGAATGGAGCCTGGGTCTTTCTTAGCAGTAACCCTGTGGTATGCTGCATGGATAAGCTGCACGCTCTGCCAGTGCCGCTGGAATCAAGGCTCCAGAAAGAGCTGTCCTGAATAAGCCATATCAATGCTCTGTGGCGCTAGCAGCAATTCTAATGGCACTGCAGTCACTGAAGGAAGCAAAATTATCAATCTCAGCAGCACCTGGGCACTCTGATGTAAATCAGGACCCCATTGTGCTATCGCAGTGCTCATATGGAGCTAAGCATCACCCCTCTTTAGTGTAGGTATCTTTCCCAGCCCTGAGAAACAGGGACACTCTATAAAAGCTAGTAAAAGAAATGACCACACACAGAGAGTCTAAGAGACTTGATCAAGGTCATACAGGAAGACTGTGATGGGCAGAGAACTGAGCACAGGTCTCCTGAGCACAAAGCCAGACATTCACACAAGAAGAAAAAATCCCTACCCGAAGATATTTCACTCTAGAAACACAACACAGATGACGTGATTTATCTCCATTGCACATAGAAACAAGTGAGCCCCAGAGAGAGTGAAGCTGAACTTTTGAAAGGAAACCCAGCCTGTGCCTGAAATGCAAGGAGAGCTCTGCTCACGTTTCTCTACTACAGAGCTACCTCGAACAAAATACTCACAGAGCGTGAACTGCCTCATCCACCCTCCCTCAGCCCCAGCATCCAGCCCCTTCCACTGGCAAGTACCAGCATGTCACAGAGATTAGTTACAGGCAGGGAAGGACTCTAGGAACTGCACCCTCCTTCTACTGGCTGAGCTCACTGCCACATGGGGACCCTGCAGCCACTAACAGCAGCCAGACCCAGACCTCTGGTACCTGCTGTTCCTGCCTGAGCCCTTCCAGTCACACCTCTGGTCAAGGCACAAGATGGGGGGAAGCGCAGCGAGACCTTAGGTGTGGGAAGAGCCACACCATTGTTACATCCCTGAACCTGCTTTCCCTGGGAGGGAGCACGGAGGGGACAGTTTCACACAAGAGCCAGGATTATTATGGCAGATACTCCTGACATTGGGGGCAGAGGCAATGAATAACCTGAACCAAACCCAACCCAGATGCTCCAGAGCCCACCCAGCTGCTGTTACCCAAGGGGACAGGAATCCTTACTCAGCCAGTTCACAGCCTCATAATTCTCCTGCATCACATCCCTGTAGAGGGCTCTCTGGCCCGGGTCCAGCAGAGCCCATTCCTCCTCAGAGAAATACACAGCCACCTCCTCGAAGCTCACAGGCTCCGCCACGGCCACTTCCTGTCCCTGGCTCTGCAGGCCAGGGGCTGAGCTGGAGTCAGACATGAGTGTTCTGCAGCCTGACAGTGGGAGAAGAGGAATTGGAGACATTTCAGAAAAGGCTTTAATCCTTTCCACGCCCCCATTCTGCCCAGACTCTGTCCATGGTGACACACATGCTAGACTCTGCCATTGTGGGCAAAAGTTTTAGTCTAGATATTCCATAAACAGCGCACAGGAGTTAGACCCCAAATACACATTCATTTCTGTCTGTACCTGGCTTGTGTTACAACATTACTGCGTCTGTAACAATGGGATTTAGTTCTCAGCACTCAGTGTTTCTGATAACAAGCCACATACTCATCTGCCTGACCATGTACGTAGGTTAAATGTAGGCTGCTGTATTTAAAATCCTTAGTCTTTGATTCATTGATTTGCAGCACAAACTTTGCTCTCTCATCTGAAAGTCGGTATAAACCCTTTCCGCAACCGAGTCAGTGAAATTAACACCACCATTCAGATACTTACAGGCAGTCCCCGGGTTACGTACAAGTTGAACTTGTACGCAAGTCGGAACTGGCATCCAGATTCAGCCACTGCTGAAACTGACCAGTGGCTGACTACAGGAAGCCCGAGGCAGAGTTGCTCTGCCTCGGGCTTCCTGGAATCAGCCGCTGGTCAGTTTCAGCAGCGGCTGACTTGGGGACGCCTGGGGCAGAGCAGCTGGGATGCTGCCGGGTTGGTCCAGTAGCGCCGAGGAGCAGCGCTGTGGGACCAACCAGGCAGCCCCCAGCTGCTCTACCCCAGGCGTCATCCGCGAGAAACACCTGGTCTGCGGGGGAAAGGGGGCGGGCGCACTAGCTGCGGCCCGCCCCCCCCAGCAGACCAGGGAGACCTGGGTGGCGGGACTGCCAAGACGCGCCACGGTCCCGCCTGCATCCTCCGTGGCTTTGCTCCGCGTCTCCCTAGTCTGCTGGGGGGAGCTCTTGCATATATAGGTGCAGGAGAAGGACAGAGTTTGGGTATGCAGAGTTGGGGGCAGGAGTGGGGAGCAGATATTAGGAGGGGAGGGAGAGGTTGGGGTGGCAGAGGCAAGCTCTGGACAGGAGATTTATCTGAGTGACTCCTGGCTAGAGGCCAAGCACCTCAGGAAGGCAGGGAGCCTGCCTGACCCTCTCACAGGCTGCAGGGCCATGTGGGTGTGTGAATAATTATGACCCAGAGGGGAGGGGGCACAGTGCTATGTTTTTGGCCAGAAACTGGCCAATGAGATTGTCCTGGGGGTGGAAGCAGCGCCTGAAGCCTTCTCCCCTTTCCTCCAGGCTCACAGTTGCTCTGTGGGCTGGATCAAACGGCTTCGTCGATCCGACCCATGGGCTGTATTTCGCCCAGGCCTGCACTAGACATAACAGCCCTTGGGGATCCAGCAGTTTCTTGCCTTGAACAAACTGATATAGTGGAAGCCAGTCACCTACAAGCCTTTCAGCCTATTTATTGCTTGAAACCAATTGACTGATCAGTGAAGTCTGAACCAGAAGATGCAGTCCATTGTATGCTTTAACTTCACCCCTTTAGCATCACAAACCCATAGACCAGTGTTTCTCCAAGTGTCCACAGGGCCCCATGCAGTGCCCCTGGGTCACCTCACTGATCAGCGTATGAGATTTAGGACTGTGCTCGCCGTGGTCACTGGGTCTTGGTTGGTAACTTCAATGACAACCCCATGAAGATATTTTCACTGGAATTTTTTCATCATTTAGAGACTCTCCACCTGCAAACTCACCTTGTCTGAAAGCTCCCAGGGATTTTCCTCTTGCTCTCTCCAGTGCAGAGGGCAGAGTGTCTGGTGGGGGAAGGAATAAGAGAGGTGAGATTCCAGGCTCTCCTATTTATAACAATGTCTCCTCTCTGAACTCTGCATTTCAATTGTATCAGAGACCAGACAGAGACACACTCAGGAATGGAGTATGAAAGAGTCTGAAACTTTCATTTCCTCTCTCACTTGGGCACCTCCCAGCAATGGAGCCAACATCCCCATAACCTGTCCCAGGAGAGAGAAGCTGTGAGATTTACTTTTCCCTCCTCATCCCCTCCCACTTGGTTTCTCATTCACTTACTGCCTCTTATCATATCCTGGAGCTGTGGTGGTGGAACACATGGCCATTACAGTAACTTTGGCCATTTTGATTTCTCAATGGGAGGTTCAGAGTTTGAAAACAAGTGGCTCTATGTGGACGTAGTTGGGTCTATTCAAGCAGTGTCTCCAAGGACTGCAGAGTGATGTGGCCATCATTCTCCATGTGGGAATTGAGGCAGGGGAAGGTTGGCTTCAGAGGCCAGATTCAATGGTCTCAGATACTTGAACCACTTTCCCCTCATCCATCCCTTCTAGGTACCTTTGAACTGCCTCAGAGTCTCTGACAGAGCAATCGTTTTCTGAGAGAAGCCTCTCACTTGTTCTTCTAGTTCAGGGGAAATCTCCTCTGGCAGCTGGAAGTGCCCCGTCTCACACCTGGACAGAAACAATTCCATGTGATTGTATTTCATTTACTGCTGATAAGCTCTGTCTAGTGAGTCTCAGCTCTACCAGGCCTGGAGTTAGAATCCTCCAGTTTTCCCAGCCTGAGAGCAGAGGCAACACAGTCCATGGCCATGCAACCTTCCCCTGAAAGGCCCCACTGCTGTTCTTCACTTCTGGGCTGAGGAGACTGGCTGGGGGACAAAAGGGGAATTGAGTCTTCATGGCCAACTCACTCCTTGGCCTCCAGGCACTGAGAGGCAAGAGGTCCTCAGGTGAAGGGCTAAAGGAATCTGTCCAATAGGGACTAGACAAAGACACCAGCTCCTCCCTCCCCAGTTCCTTCCACACAGGTCTCCAAACAGCCCTCAGGTGGAACAGACTCTTGGTCCTTGCTGCCCTGGGCTGACTGTGCCCAGTAGTGACAGGCCCATGTTCCACCCCACAGTCCTGAGGTAGCCAGTCCAAAGGGAGGCGACAGCTCCAGGAAACACTTGAGGTCAGACTGTGCCCTGAATGGGGAATTCCAGAGTCTGCTTTGCGAGGGTGAGACTCTCAGAATTAAATAAATACAAAATATTCATATCTAACATCTGGCTGTAGAGCCCTGTGGAGATGTGGTGCTAACATCTCTTTCCCTGAGCTGTGCACCGTGAGAGGAGTGAGAGCCACGTACCTACTCAGGGTGCTTCTGACGTCCTAGAAAAAAAGACACAGAAAAGACTCTCAGCCCCATTGGACACACACAGAGGACGTCAGGGAAGGGATTTTGCAAACATGGGACCTCAGAGAAGGGATTTTGCAAACATGGGAAGAGAGCCCCTGCCCTGGCCCCAGGAAAATGGATCCCCTGAGCGAATGGGGCTTTACGATCTCTAGTAGCTCTGTGCCTGTAACTTTACAAAGCACAGCAATTACTCATATGACAGCAATGCACATGGAGTTACACCCAGATCTGACAGCTGGACCTCAGCACTTGTGATTCAGGAGCCCCCCTTCCCTGTGTGGGGAGCTGAAACGTTTCTCCCTCAGCCTCACCTTCAGGAAGACATTTGGTGGCTTCTGACACTTCCCCTCCAGCTCACCGATCCACTCACTGATACGGGAAATCTGCGCAGAGAGTTTCCTGACAGTGTCAGTCTGGAGCCTCCCAATCTCCTTGTCCAGCTTCTCCAGCTGGGACAGCAGGAGTCGCTCTTGTTCCTCCAGGAACTGCCACAGCTGCTGAAACGCGGCCACAATCATCTGCCTCTCAGCTTGGGTCCATTTCTGTATGAAAACAGGGAAAGGGCTGGTTAGGGGCATGAATGGAGCCCAGGGCCCTTTCATGGAGAGCTGAGTGCGTAGCAGGGAGAATTTCTTGGAAAACCCCAGTATTTGTGACATTTGACTCTACTTTGTGGTTACTAGGCAGAGGTGGCTCTCCCGTGGCTCTCCTAGCATCTCCTTTGGCCCCTGTGTCCCTCTGAAAGGGATGTTCCCATGCCTGTCATGGGCAGAATCTTTTGTTATTTATGAAGCAAAATGCAGGACAATGTAGCACTTTAAAGACTAACAAGATGGTTTATTAGATGATGAGCTTTCGTGGGCCAGACCCACTTCCTCAGATCAAATAGTGGAAGAAAGTAGTCACAACCATATATACCAAAGGATACAATTTAAAAAAAATGAACAAATATGAAAAGGACAAATCACATTGCAGAACAGAAGGGGGATGCGGGGGGGTGGGAAGGGGGAGGAAGGAAGGTAAGTGTCTGTGAATTGCTGATATTAAAGGTAGGGAGAGTGGGATGTTTGTGAGTTAATGGTATTACAGGTGATAATTGGGGAAACTGTCTTGGTAATGGGTGAGAAAGTTCAAAGACTTGTTAAGTCCTTGTTGGTAAGTGTCGAATTTTAACATGAATGACAGTTCAGAGGATTCCCTTTCAAGTGCAGATGTAAAAGGTCTTTGTAGCAGAATGCAGGTGGCTAAGTCATTTAGAGAGTGTCCTTTCTGGTTAAAGTGGCAAGAAACTGTTTTCTCTTTGTGATCTTGTCTGATATCTGTTTTGTGGGCATTAATCCTTTGGCGAAGTGTCTGAGATGTTTGTCCAATGTACATAGCAGACGGACACTTTCGGCACATGATAGCGTAGATTATATTTCTGGATGCGCAGGAATATGTGTTCTTGATCTTATAACTCACTTGGTTAGGTCCAATAATGGTATCAGCAGAATGAATATGTGGACAAAGCTGGCAACGGGGTTTGTTGCAAGGGAAGGTACCAGGGTTGGTATTAGTGTGGTATGTCCTGTGGTGGTTGGTAAGAATCATCTTGAGGTTAGGTGGTTGTCTATAGGAGACTATGGGTCTGTCTCCCAGAGCCTCTTTGAGTATGGTATCCTGTTCCAATATAGGCTGTAGTTTATTGATAATATGTTGGACAGGTTTAAGTTGGGGGTTGTAGGTGATGACAAGTGGTGTTCTATTGTTGGTTTTCTTGGGTCTGTCTTGAAGTAGATGGTTTCTAGGTATTCGTCTGGCTCTTTCAATTTGCTTTTTTGTTTCTCTGGGTGGGTAGTTGAGATTTATAAATGCTTGGTAGAGATCCTGAAGCTTCTGGTCTCTGTCAGTGGGGTTAGAGCAGATGCGGTTGTATCGAAGGGCTTGGCTATAGACGATGGATCGTGTGGTGTGTTCTGGATGGGAGCTGGATGCATGTAGGTAACTGTATGAGTCAGTGGGTTTTCTGTAGAGAGTGGTGTCTAATTTTCCATTGTTGATTTGTACGGTGGTGTCCAGGAAGTGGATCTCTCGTGTAGAATGGTCCAGGCTGAGGTTGATGGTGGGGTGTAGGTTGTTGAAATCTCTGTGGAATATCTCCAGTGTTTCTTGGCCATGTGTCCAGATCATAAAGATGTCATCGATGTACCGTAGGTAGAGGAGGGGTGAAAGGGGACGGGAGTTGAGGAAACGTTGTTCTAGGTCAGCCATAAAGATGTTAGCATACTGTGGGGCCATGCGTGTACCCATGGCTGTGCCGCTGATCTGGAGGTATAAGTTGTTCTCAAACCGGAAATAATTGTGGGTGAGAACAAAGTTACATAGGTCTGCTATCAGGTTGGCAGTAGTGTCCTCTGGGATAGTGTTTCTAATTGCTTGTAATCCGTCTTCATGTGGGATGTTGGTATATAGAGCTTCTACATCCATGGTGGCAAGGATGGTATTATTGGGGAGGTTATCGATGTTTTGTAGTTTCCTTAGGAAGTCAGTAGTGTCTCGGAGATAGCTGGGGGTATTGGTTACGAAGGGTTTGAGAAGAGTGTCTACATAGCTGGATAGACCAGTAGTGAGCGTGCCAATACCAGAGATGATGGGACGTCCGGGGTGCCCAGGTTTATGGATCTTGGGAAGTAGATAGAACAATCCTGGTCGGGGGTCAGAAGGTGATTCTGTGAGGATTTGTTCCCGAGTAGCTGTGGGGAGGCTTTTAAGGAGACAGTGTAGTTTCTTTTGGTAGTCCAAGGTGGGATCAGAGGGGAGAGGTTTGTAAAATGTGGTGTTCGAGAGTTGTCTGGTTGCCTCCTGGTTATAGTCGGCCTTATTCATAATGACCACAGCACCCCCTTTGTCAGCTGGTTTGATTACAATGTCCAGGTTGTTTTTGAGACTCTGGATGGCATGGTGTTCAGCGCGGCTAAGATTGTGTGTCGCTTGTTGTCGTTTGCGAATAATGTCAGTCTGTGTGTTGTTGCGGAAGCTGTGTATATAGAAATCCAGATTGTAATTCCGACCGTCAGGGGGAGTCCATATAGAATTATTTTTCCTTTGGTGTTGGTAGGGGGGATCTGGTAGGTCAGATTGATGTTCAGTGGTGGTTTGGAAATATTCTCGGAGACGGAGGCGGCGAAAAAAAGCCTCAAGGTCACCACAAAATTGTATCCAGTTTGTGGGGGACGTGGGGCAGAAAGAGAGACCCCGGGACAAGACAGACTCTTCTGCTGGATTGAGTTTGTAGCTGGAGAGGTTAACAATATTATCCGGTGGGTTGAGGCAGTTGCTGTTGTAGCCAGTGGTATGGACCCAAGAAAACCAACAATAGAACACCACTTGTCATCACCTACAACCCCCAACTTAAACCTGTCCAACATATTATCAATAAACTACAGCCTATATTGGAACAGGATACCATACTCAAAGAGGCTCTGGGAGACAGACCCATAGTCTCCTATAGACAACCACCTAACCTCAAGATGATTCTTACCAACCACCACAGGACATACCACACTAATACCAACCCTGGTACCTTCCCTTGCAACAAACCCCGTTGCCAGCTTTGTCCACATATTCATTCTGCTGATACCATTATTGGACCTAACCAAGTGAGTTATAAGATCAAGAACACATATTCCTGCGCATCCAGAAATATAATCTACGCTATCATGTGCCGAAAGTGTCCGTCTGCTATGTACATTGGACAAACATCTCAGACACTTCGCCAAAGGATTAATGCCCACAAAACAGATATCAGACAAGATCACAAAGAGAAAACAGTTTCTTGCCACTTTAACCAGAAAGGACACTCTCTAAATGACTTAGCCACCTGCATTCTGCTACAAAGACCTTTTACATCTGCACTTGAAAGGGAATCCTCTGAACTGTCATTCATGTTAAAATTCGACACTTACCAACAAGGACTTAACAAGTCTTTGAACTTTCTCACCCATTACCAAGACAGTTTCCCCAATTATCACCTGTAATACCATTAACTCACAAACATCCCACTCTCCCTACCTTTAATATCAGCAATTCACAGACACTTACCTTCCTTCCTCCCCCTTCCCACCCCCCCGCATCCCCCTTCTGTTCTGCAATGTGATTTGTCCTTTTCATATTTGTTCATTTTTTTTAAATTGTATCCTTTGGTATATATGGTTGTGACTACTTTCTTCCACTATTTGATCTGAGGAAGTGGGTCTGGCCCACGAAAGCTCATCATCTAATAAACCATCTTGTTAGTCTTTAAAGTGCTACATTGTCCTGCATTTTGCTTCAACTACCCCAGACTAACACGGCTACATTTCTATTGTTATTTATGGGCTCTGGAAATTCAGACCCTGAACAGCATGAGGCAGGACTCAGCACCACCCTGACAGAGATACCCAGGGAGGAAAAAGAAGGAAACATGTTGATGCACCAAATGATCAGACAGCCCTTCAGGAGGACACTCAGCTCCTTTGGGGAGGATGTCTGGGAAAGCCACAAAGGCTGGGCCCATGCAGGGCCGCATTATGACTTTCGTGGGCCCTAGGCACTTTTGTCTTCATGGGCCCCTTCCTCCATAAAAATTGTATTTATTTATATTATATATATAAATTATATTTTACAGCTGCATTGGTATAAAGACGAATATAATCCAGGCTGGATTATATTTGTCTTTATACCAACACAGTCGAAATATCTATCTCGCTTATTGAGAAAAGTAAACTGCACTGAGGCTAAGTGGGCCTCCTATCTGCCATCATTCAGTTGGCGTCTATGGCCAAGGCCATATTGGACATACAGTTTAGTCACTAAGCTTCTCACTACAAAATAATAGTGCATATATCAAAGCGTTCTCCGTTTTGATTACTTAAAAGGTACGTATTATAAGTAATTTCATTAGTAAGTTATCATCTATTTAGGTTAGTGATGACCTTATATAAATAATTTATTAATTTTGCAAATACGGGATTGTTATTCACTAAATACAGGTGAATACATTTGAATGGAATGAAGTGCACATGTATATTTATTGTATTTATATTGGGTGCTTAATTATAACATTTGAAAAAAACCATTACATCTCAAATATACTCACCTTATTTCATAATTGATAAGTAGTTCCATAAAATTATATGTATACGTGTGCAAGAAAGTAGTCAGTAATAATGCAAATATATATTACTGATGGAAATTCCGTTATGGTGTAATATCCGATTGTTGAGTTGAGCTCTAACTTTCTATTTGAATTATTGCAATTAATAATATAATAAAAACAATTAATTTTTTAAATCCTGTGTTTTTTTGTATTTTAATAAACATCTTTGTGAGCCCTAAAAATTTCGTGGGCACGAGGGACTTATGCCTTCATGGGCCCCTCCCACCATAATAGTATCAATATTAAAATTATTTTTGATATAACTTTAAATACTTCAACATTTTATTTTTCTGTTTTAGGCACAATTTAATAGATTTTCGTGGGCCCTAAAAGTTTCATTTTTATCTGATGTGAGAAAAAAGTTAAAACATTTTCTTCGATCCTAAAAGTTCATGTTTTTCCTTCTGATTTTAAAAGAAATTAAAACATTTTTGTGGGCCCTTAAAAGTATCGTGGGCCCTAGGCACTGTGCCTAATGAATAAGTCGGCCCTGGACTCATGCACTGACATGGATGCTCAAGGCCTTTCTACAAATGGATCTCATCCTGCAATCCACGATCCAGGAGAAACACAAACAAGCCCAACCTCACCAAGGCCACACAAGAGTCTGCCTCCTAATACAGCCCTCCCACTGCCAGTCCCTGCTGGTCCACAGCCACAGGCACCTACCAGATACTCCTGGCGTTTCCCTTCTGCTGTTGTTTTCCTTCCCAGCATCTGCTCTCTCTCTTCCCTCAGAGTCTTCAAATGGGCCTCCAATTTTTCCTGAAGAAGCAGATATAAAAGCACAAAGGCAAACCCCATCAGATGTTGGGAGCCCATGTGTCTGCCTTTAAAATAGTCCCGATTACAATTTTATCAGTGACAGGAGTTTTTTAACCTGCTGACAGGCAGAGCTGATAGCAGAAATGGGCCCTCCTGGGCCAGGGATCTCTCTCGAGGTCTGTCTGGGGTGGCCACAAGGACTGCTGGCTGATGGGAACTCCCAGCAGCTGCAGACTGACGCTGGCTACCAGAGGGAAGCAGGCACTGGTGGGGCAGTGGGGAGTTTAACCAGTAACTAGCAGCGATAACAAAAACGCATTGGACAGCAACTCTGTACCTTGTACTCCTGGGCAGTTTCCTTTATGGACAGCTCCCTGGGAGCCTGGGATCTGTCACACACCACACAGATGGGAGTTTGATCCTCTTCACAGAACAGCTTCAGAGCCTCCTGGTGCTCCCTACACACCCCGTCCCATCTTGCTCTCTGTGCTGCCTGGAAACTCAGCGGCTTGGCTAGTTCCACCACGTTTGCCAGCTGCCGGTTGGGCCGGAGGGGTCCCTGCTGCTCAGTGTTACTGCACCGATGGCTGAGGGGGGCCTGGCAGGAATTGTGCCCACACTCCACAGTGACAGGGGCTGTGAAATCCTCCAGACAGACGGGACACGGCGCTTCCTCCTGGAGACTTTCCAGGGAGCGCTCTGCAGCCATGGCTGCCTCTGGGCTGGGCAGCCACTTCCCTGCGCTCAGCAATGGAGGGCAGGTCCGGGGGCCTGAGGCACCAGCACTGAGGATACAAATAAATCAAAATTAAAAACCAAAAAAGCCCCAAAAGCTTCACTCACAGCCACCCCTCCGCCCCCGCGCCAGGGCCTCCCCTGGGCCCCTCGGTCCCCTACCCCAACCAGAGCCTCCTCCCGCCCGTCTCTGCGCCCCTCAGGCCAGGGCCCCCCTCACCCTGTGTTCAATTCCCCCCCCCCCGCACACTCTGCAGCCCCCTCACAGCCCCCACCCCGCACCCCCCAGCCCGACGGGAGCATCAGGGAGCCCAACGGGCGCGCCCCGAGACCCACAAGCAGCACAAGGACGGTGGGTCAGAGCCCCCCTCGCGCCCCGCAGAGCGTAACGGCGCCAACGGTCCCCCCCGCAACGGCTCCCACCTCAGGGCGCGCGGCGCGTGACGTTACTGCGAGGCCGCCGCGGAGTGGGCGGGGCGGGGAGTGACGGGCGGGGACGCACTAAAATCCGGCTGCGGGGTGTAGAATGGGGCGGGCGCTGTCAGACCGCGCATGCGCAGCGGGCTAATGACCCCGCTCAGAGTCCCGCGCCCGGGGTTTAGCTCAGCCCGCGAGCTGCCCGGCCACGCCCCCAGCGCCGCGGGGCCCCACGTGGCTTCCGCCTGTGGGAGCCAGGCCGGAGCGAGATTCTACAGGCCCCGGGGCAGCCGCTCCCCGCGTGTCTGTGCCGAGAGCAGCTCCCCTGGGGCGGGCACCGGCTCTGCGGGGGGAGCCTCCCACGGGACAGCGGAGCGGCCCCGAACCAGCTGCTGCGCTTGGGGCCCGGGGGGGGGGAACCAACGGGCTGCGGGTCCCCCCCCTCCAGCCCCCTCCCCATGGCCCTGCCGCAGTGCAGCCCCTGCCCCTCCATCGCCCCCACAGCCCGGCGTCCCAGCACGCCCCGTGGCACCAATGGCCGCAGCGGGAGCCCACGGACCCCGCCCCCCACTGTGACGTTGCTTGCTCCGCCCCTTGCTCTCGCTCCGATTGACAAGGGTTCCCCGGGCTGTCACGCCTCCGTGGCCGCATCATCAGTGACGTAAACTGCCCCGCCCCTTGCTCTCCCGCCCGGGTGACGGGGATTCCTCTGGCCCCGGTGTCAGGCCGGGAGTGACGGGGCTGCCCAGAGACGCTGAGGGCGGGGCAGGGACTCGGAAGGGGCCACTGGGGCGGGAGCGCGCGGACTCTACCGGGCTCGGGCCCCGGAACGTGTCACCTGCGGGGGCGCCGGGTCCTCGCCCTGGGCAGGCAGCTCCCGCGGCCCCCGTCTGTGACCGTGACAATTCCCCTGCGAGCCCCTCACAGCCCTTCCTGCGAGCCCGCCCCCCTTCAAACATCCCTCTTCATCCCACGGGGCTTTGGCAGACACCCCAATACCCGGCACTGAAGTGTCCCTCAGCTCTGTTTGCAGGACGCTGGGAACGGGCCGCAGGGGGTGGGTCATTTGGGGATCCCTGTTTTGTTCATTCCCTGTGGGGCACCTGCATTGGGCACTGGGCAGACAGGACACTGGGCTGGGGGGGCCTTTGTCTGACCCGGCCAGGTCGCTCCTGCGTGCATGAGACCCATTAATTTTGGCAGCGCTATTGACACTGAGGGTCCTTTAGAACGAGCCAGAGCAGCCTTAGCGCACGTCAGGATCAGGCCCTTGAACCATGGATTCCAGCTGGAATACGTGTTTGGCCTGAGAATTGAATGTCACTGGGCTTGGAGGGAGCAGATGCCAGCGAACCTCGATTTCACTGTCCACTCACAAACTGAGGGGAAAAATCTTTCCCTTCATAGTAACTGAAAGTTCCACACAGGCCCAGAAAGAGCAGGGCTGCTTGAGAACTTCTTATCCTTGAAGGACTGTTACTTTATCTGTCAACATCACACATCAAACACAATTAATTCTGCACAAGATTCACTCTCACTCCTTATAGGCACAGTTCTGGGAGACTCGCCCCAGAGACTCGCCACACCAGCCAGGGGCAGGTGCCAGAGCCCGAGTGTGGGACATTGATCACCAAAGCCTCCAGAGCTGGGATGTCTCCTGCTGGCTCTTCCCCTTCCAGGAAACAGCCTGAGTCAGCTCCAGGGAGGGGAACAGCCCATTTTTGTTGGAGACAGGTAGAGCCTGAGCTCAGGAAATTGAAACTGATCCTCTTCCCCAGCCCAGAGGGAGCCATGGCCGCAGCGAGCACAGTGGAAAGTCTCAGAATGGAAGTAACTTGTCCTGTCTGCCTGGAGTATTTCACCCAACAGGCAGCTGGCGAACGTGGTGGAACTCGTCAAACAGCTCAGTTTGCAGGTAATGAAGGGAGCAGGCAGGGGCGGGGTGTGCATGGAGCAACAGGCAGCACTGAAGCTGTTCTGCCAGAATGATCAAGCCCAATCTATGTGGTCTGCAGAGAGTCCTGGGTGCACCAAGCACACACGGTGCTGCCCATCTGGCTAATTTCCCTGACTGTTCTCTGGCCCAGTGCAACTCACCAGCCAGCTGAAGCCTGCCTGGTCCAGGAGAGACTGTGACAAAAGAAATGCTCCGACCAGGGGGCAACAGAGGCCAAATTCCAAGTCTTTAAAGACACTGGATGTGAGAAACTTCTCTGAGATGCTCAGCGGAATCCTTCTGAACCTACCCCCCTCCTCCCGGGAGAAATGAGGGCCCATTACCGCATGGGAGGGGTATGGATCAGCAGCAGGCTGGCCTCTGGGAATGTGCTGCCTTCAGACAGGAAAAGGGAAGTTACAAGCTGCTGTTGTTGTTACAGATTTGATGACTAGAATTTAATGTTATTACTTGTATTTGCATCGCAGTTGCCATGTGAGATCCGGGCTCTGCACAAAACACAACCAGGGACAATCCCTGCCCTCAGCAGTTTACACTCTAGATAGACAAAAGTTGGGAAGGAAATTGAGGCACAAGGGGAGGGGGGAGAGAAAGGAGACAGTAAATCAGCCAGGTAGTTCATGGGTGAGGTCTGTTTAGAACCTCAGTTTCTCCAAACACAGTTCATGATCCTAACCACTAAGCCATCCTTCCACCTCAGTCCCAGGACTGAAACGTGTTGGTTAGGTGAGAAAGATGCCCAACAGAGAGAGGCGGTTTCCCACTGGGATACTGAACTCCTGGGGTGCTCCAGGAGGGGTTAAACTCAGATGCTGTGACCGGCACTAGAGGAGATCGCTGGGCTGAACACTGTCTGGGACCCAAGAACCTTGAGTTCACCCACAGCAGGGCTTCAGGCAGCGCAGGGCCACGCCAGACACCACTGGGAGCAGACTGGGTTGGAGCAAAACTACCCCCAGGCTGGAGCTGCCCAGTGCGACTCTGAGCTGTGCCAGGCAGCCTTTGGGAATCTCCCAGGATGCACTGCTGCCAGGAGCTGTACCAGGCACTGGGGCAGTGGGTACCTGCCCAGAGGGAATTACCACTGCAGGGCAAACCCCAGCCATCCTGAACAGAAATCAACCTGTTTAATTAAGGGAGTCACAGACCCATCTGCAGAGCACAGGACATGCCCATGCCTGCCTGCTGGGCCTCCCCCACCTGCATTGGTTGGCCTCTGTGGGCCTGTTCCTGCCTCTGTCAGACCATCCCCACCTACATCATTCTGCATGGAGGTGCCGCCCCCTCCTGCCCCCACCCTCACAGGTGTCCTGCTGCAGCCTCAGTGTCCCTCAGCTACGGCTACACTGTAGCCTTCTTCCAGAAAAGCTTATGCAAATGCAGCACAGTGTGGAATATCGCCGTGCTTCATTTGCATCAGTAAATAGCATCTGCTTTTGATCAAGAGGCTTTTGCGCAAAAAGGAGCCATGTAGACAGCAGATAGAGCAGCAAAGTGGAGGGGGAAAAGGAGGTACTTGAAAGCGGCAGCGATGCACAGCTGGGCCTGGGATCAGTTGTGTGACACTGTTGCTTTGAAATGCCAAGGCACCGTTCAAAGGGGCAGCACCGCTGAGCTCATCCCTGGCTCGGTGTTTCAAAGTGGCAGCACTGCACAGCTGATTCCAGGTTCAGCTCTGCATCTCTGTGCTTGTGGAGCCCGGGGTCAGCCGGGGACTCCCCAGCTGATCCCGTGTTCCACGTGGCATTTCAAAGCAGCAGCGCAGCATGGAGCCCGGGATCAGCAGGGGACTCTGACTCCTGCTGGGGACTCTTGTGCATTTCAAAGCTGGCACCCACCTGCAGCCCGGAGTCAGCAGGACTTCCCACCTGCCCTGGGCTGCATGCGGAATTCTGCATTCCTCCTTTGAAATGTACTAGAACCCCAGCGGGAGCTCTTTTATATTTAACAGGAGGAATGCAGAAGTGCCTATCGACTAATCGAGAAGTCGATGGAAATTCCATCGACTACTCGACTAGACAATTAACCACTAGTTAGCATCCTGAGTTTCTCCATGATCTTGGGTGTGGATAGGCCCTGAACTTCCATGGCAGGGGATGAGTTAATGTCCAGCCCTGGTGGCTTTCCCAGCAATCCTCTGCCACTGACAGACATGGAAACATCCCTTTCAGAGGGACACAGGGGACAAAGGGGAAACAGTGATGCCTCAGCTTAGTACCCATAGGGTGGAGTCAAGTGTCAGAAATCTGTGGGTTTGCCAAGTTCTCCCTGCTGCGCACTCAGCGCCCCATGAAAGGGCCCTGGACTCCATTCATGTCCCCGACCAGCCCTTTCCCTGTTTTCACACAGAAACAGACACAAGCCGAAAGGCAGAAGATTGTGGCCGAGTTTCAGCAGCTGCGGCAGTTCTTGGAGGAACAAGAGCGACTCCTGCTGGCCCAGCTGAAGAAGCTGGACGAGGAGACTGGGAGGCTCCAGACTGACACTGAACTGGAAGAACAAGTCAGGGGTTTCTCCCAGACTCTGAGGGAGTTCACAGGTACCTAGAAGGGATGGGGAAGGGGAGAGTGAGCGAAACATCTGAGGCCATAGAAAGAGACCATTGATGGTCATTTGGTTCCTAATTTGATGAAGCTTCTGTTGGATTATGGGGTCAGAATGGTGCCCACTTCCTGTCCCAGAAACTCAGGTGGATTAATTGAACCTTATTTGTCCCAAAAGCCACTTTGTAATTGCACTGACAGAGCACAAAATGGCCAATTCACAGACAGAAAGGCACCCAGCTCCGTGTTGCTCTCTGCAGAGACGCTGAGTACACAGACCCCACGGCTCACAGGTAGAGCCAGGAGTTCGCAAACTCTGAACCTCCCGCTCTTGTCAAAGGGACCCAAGCAGGTGAAGTTACTTTGACGCCAAAGTCTTGGCTGGATCAGGGCCTAGGCTGTGACAAATGTCAGGAAGTGAATGAGCCAAACCCAGTGGAGTCTGCAGTCGGGGAGGGGTTGTTGAGGAGAAAGCGAATCTCTTCACAGATTGCCCTGGGCTGGCTGTGAAGCTGCAGGGACGTAGGTTCTTTTGCTGGGAGAGGCCTGAGTGAGACAGAAAGTAGGAGGCTTCAGGACTTTTTAATTGCATTAATGCCTAGCTGAAGTCCAAGTAGCTTAATTCAGCTTTTAGAACCATAGAATCATAGGGCCGGAAGTGACCTCAGGAGATCATTGAGTCCAGCTACCTGCCGAAAGCAGGACCAACCCCAGTTAAATCTTCCTAGCCAGGGTTTTGTCAAGCCAAGACTTAAAAATCTCTAGGGATGGAGATTCCACCATCTCCCTAGGGAACTCATCCCAGTGCTTCACCTCCCTCCTAAGATAATAGTTTTTCCTAATATCCATCCTAGACCTCCCCCACTGCAACTTGAGACCATTGCTCCTTGTTCTGCCATCTGTCACTACTGAGAACAGCCTCTCTCCATCCTCTTTGGATCTTCCCTTCAGGAAGTTGAAGGCTGCTATCGAATTCCCCCTCACTATTCTCTTCTGCAGATTTCTTCTTCTTAAACGTTTGTACTCCAAGTGGAGCATAGGTCATCTACAAGTCTCCACCTCACTGTGTCTTGAGACAAAACTTCTAGGTGACTCCAGGAGTACCCCAGTTGTCGTCCTTCAGTCTCAGTAGATCTTGTCCACGTTATCTGAGGTCTTCTCTTTTGCATTTTCCTTGCGGGTTCCATGTGAGAGTTTGACAGGCTATGCTGGATGGTGGTTTACTGAGTGTGTGGCCTACCCATCCCCACTTTCTTCTCTTGATTTAAACTTCAAGTGTTTATTGTCCTGCTCTGTTCCTGAGCTCCTCATTTGGGACAAAGTCTTGCCATTTGATGCGAAGGATGTACCTCAGGCACCTGTGTAGGAATGTCTGTAGCTTGTGATTTGAAGTCTTGTTAGTACGCCCGGCCTCGCATCCATACAAGAGCACACTCTTCACATTTGTTTTGAAGACCTGCAGTTGAGTCTTTGCAGATATTATTTGTGAGCTCCTTATGGGACAAAGAGTTTTAAATGCAGCTGCTGCTTTCCTTATCCTAGCATTGATATCCTTGTCTGTTCCTCCATCTCTGCCCATAATACTCCCCAAGTAGGTTCCACATCTTCCAAGTCATCCCCTCCCAGTGTGATGATATTGTTGCTGGATTGGTTCATCCTCGTTGTCTTGGTCTTTCCCTTGTTAATGCTCAGTCCAATCATTAAGGCAGTTTTGTTTAGTGTTGCAACCTTTTCCTCCATGTTTTCATGTTGGTGTGAAAGGAGGGCGACATCATCAGCAAAATCAACGTCCTCTAGATGTATGAAAGGTGTCCACTGAATGCCCCGCTGATGGCCATCTGTTGTCCTGCTCATAATCCAGTGCATTGTGATCAAGAACAGGAAAGGTGACAACAGGCACCCTTGTCGCACTCCTCAGAGTACGCTGAAGGATTCTGTCAAGACACCATTGTGAGCAGACTGAATAAGTCCAAATCCCTCAGCTTCTCCTCGTAGGACAAGTGCTCCAACCCCCTCATTATTCTGGTTGCCCTCTGCTGGACCCTCTCCAATGCATCCACATCCTTTTTCTAGTGGGGGCCCCAGAACTGGACACAATACTCCAGATGTGGCCTCATTAGTGCCAAATAAAGGGGAATAATCACATCTCTAGATCTGCTGGCAATGCTCCTCCTATTGCATTCTAATATGCCATTTGCCTTCTTGGCTACAAGGCCACCCTGTTGACTCATATCCAGCTTCTCATCCACTGTCATCCCCACATCCTTTTGGAGCTGTTCACATTGCAGGCAGTGGAGGGAAGAGCACTCTCCCTCCCACTTCCCTTACACCTTCTGCAAGTAGGTCTACCAGCATCTACAGAAATGCCCCTCTGTTCGATTAACTGTTTTAACTCGACCGCTAATTCGAACCCTGGGTGATTGACAGCAGAAACCTCTATCTTCTCTGCAGTGTAGATGGCCCCAAGTGTGTCTCTGCTGTAATGAAAACCCAGGTCTGGGTGTTAGGATTGGGGATGTCGTGGGCAATATGGACTCCTGAAATCTCACTTTTCTTCTCCCTTCCCCCACCAGACACGCTGCCCTCTGCACTGGAAGGAGCAGGAGGAAAGTCCCTGGAAGCTTTCAGACAGGGTGAGGTTTCAAATGGAGACTGAAAATATTTTCCTGAGCTTGTAGCTCAAGTCACCAACCAAACCCCCAGCGACCACGACAGGCAGAGCCCCAAACCTGCCCACTGAGCGGTGAGGAGCCCCAGGGGCAGTGGATCAGAAGGACGAGGGGTTGTGTCCTGCCCCCCTTTAAGCAATGGGATGGTCGGACCCCCCACTTCTCACTATGGGCGCAGTTTGCAGACAGGGGGCTTTGCATGCAGGGGCTGCGCTTTGTGTCGGGGCAGCTGATCAGCGCAGCCCCTCCTTGGGCACCAGCCTCTGCCCTGTGCTGGCCCCTCCCCGTGATCCTGCCACAGATCCCCTTCCCCAGAGCCCTGCCCCAGGCCAGGCCAGAAGCCAGAGTTGGGCTTCCCCCATTGAGCCCGGCTGCCCTGAGGAGCCCTGAACCCTCCACTGCCCTGGGGTGACTAATGCCCAGGCCCTGCTCTCTGGGGTGAGGCGGCTTTTCCCCCGCGCTGCCCCCTCCCCTCTGTGCCCTGGGTGGGGGGTGGAGGCTGCAGCAGGGGAGGGAGTTTCCCTCTGGGGGTTAAAGCTGGAACCTGCCTCCTCTGCCCCCACTTCCCCCGAACCCTCCTGCTCTGGGCCTGGCCCTGGGGGTGGAGCAGCCTGAGCTGGGGGGCAGGAGGCTGCAGCCTCTGCACACAAATGAGAAGCTGATGAAGCGGGTCCAATTGCCCAGGCTGAGGCGCTGCAGTGACAGCTCGGCTCAGTCTCAGGGCCCAGGGCAGAGGCAGCTCCCTGGGGCCCAGGCCTGTCCCAGCCACAACAGGGCTGCTGGGGAGGGTAAGAAATGGCCCCAGCACCCCCAGGACTGAGCTCTGCCCCTCACGCCCTGATTCTCTCTCCAGTGACTGTGACTCTGGATCCAGACACGGCTCATCCCCAGCTCGTCCTGTCTGAGGATGGGAAACGTGTGAGATGGGAACCTACACGGCAGCGACTGCCCGACAACCCGGAGAGATTTGACTCTGAGAAATGTGTGCTGGGTCATGAAGGATTCACGTTGGGGAGACATTGCTGGAGGGTGGAGGTGGGGGATGGGCGATACTGGGCTGTGGGGGTGGCCAGAGAGTCTGTGAGCAGGAAGGGAGGGATCAGTCGTATCCCTGAGGGGGGGATCTGGGCTGTGGAGAGGTGTGGGGACAAGTTGTGGTGTGTGCGAGGGCATCTCACTGTCCCTCTGGTCAGCCTTTGCTGGGACCCTCTCCCCAGCAGGATCCGCGTTTGTCTGGACTGTGACCGATGGCAGGTGACATTTATTGATGCTGATGCCAAGGCCCCAATCTTCACTTTCCTGCCAGACTCCCTCCCTGGGGAGAGAATCCGACCCTGGCTCTGGGTGGGGCCAGGACCCTGGTTCAGACTGTATCCCTGAGACATCCCAGGTGGGTGGGTGCAGAACATGCATTAGGGACCCTGTGACCAGCCTCCTTAGATTCACATCCCCTAGTCTGCCTGTGCATTTTCTATCTGTAACCCTGATGTTGTTTCTAGCCTCAGCTCTGTGCAGCCTCTGGACAGTCCAACCCCAGAGAGCACTGAATGAGTGAGGCAGAGACGCCAGTCGCATGGCCCCACAGATTGTGCAGCCTGTTTGCCACTGTTCTCTATGGTCCGGGGGACCCTGGGATTTGAGGTCAGACTGTGTCACTGGGACATAGGCTTCATCTACACTGCAGGCTTCTTGTGCAAGAAGCTTCATTCGAAAGAGATCTTTTGCAAAAACTGCTTGTGCAGGAGAGTGTCCACACTGCAAAAGCGCATCTGCTTTTTTGACCGATAGCATCTACACTGAATGGACTCTATCTTGCATGTAAGCAGTGATTGCTATGGATGGAGTGGCCACTGGGGAACCTGTGCTTTTTCCTCTTCCTTCTTCTTTTGAAAGAACTCCCTCTTCTCTGTCCACACGTGCCTTTTTCCAAAAGAGCTCTTCTGGAAAAAGGCTTCTTCATAGAATGAGGATTACCAGTGCTGGAAAAACCCCTCCGTTCTTTCAATTTTCTTACAGAAGAACATGCTTGTAGTGTGGACATAACTCAAGGTGTGTTGGAAAAATGGCTGTTTTTCAAAACTCTGTAGTGTAGATGCACTCATAGTGGGGAGGGGGAACAGCTCCTTGGGGATGGCAAATGGGCTTCTGTAGCCGCATACACCCTAGCATGTATCTTCTAGAGCAGGGCTACTCAACACGAAGTCCGTGGGCAGCCTCTTTGTTTGCGGCCCTCAGCGGGGCTCAACACATGGCCTGCTGTTGGGTTCCAAAACAAAAAAGTAGTCCCTCCCTCCAGCCCCAGGTATGGGAGGAGGAATAACCCCTGGGGCTGCAGCAGGAGCAGATGTGAGGGCTAGGCAGGGACAGAACAGCCGGGCTGGGGACAGGCGGAGGTGGGGGCTGAGCAGGGACAGAACTAACAGCTGGGCTGGGGACAGGCAGAGGTGGGGGCTGAGCAGGGACAGAACTAACAGCTGGGCTGGGGACAGGCAGAGTGGGGGTTGGGCTGGGACAGAACTAACAGCCGGGCTGGGGACAGGCAGAGATGCGGGTTGGGCAGGGACAGAACTAACAGCTGGGCTGGGGACAGGCGGAGGTGGGGGTTGGGCAGGGACAAAACAGCCGGGCTGGGGGCTGAGCAGGGACAGAACTAACAGCCAGGCTGGGGACAGGCGGAGATGGGGATGGCAGGACACAGAATTAGTCAGTTCTTGTTTGGGAGGTTGGGGAGAAGCTGAAAGCTCTGCAGCTGCGGGGAATGATTTGTACCAATATGTGTCCTGAGATCTCATTGACAGGGCTTGACAAACCCCAGCAAGAGCCACTTGCCAGCGCCGCACAGCGCATGCGCCAGACCGGCACTGTGCAGGCGCAAAGCCCAGTGAATGGAGCGCATGGAGCAACCGGCTGAAATCCATGCACCATGGATGAGTAGATTCAGCGGTTTGTCTAGCCCTGCTCATTGGGGTCTCCCAGCCAGATGTTTGGGGGGGTTGGCAGGGTTCAAAGGGAGGGGGGTTGGCAATAGTAGCAAGCAGGGGGCACAGCCCACTAGTTTAATCATAAAATGTTATTTGAGTGTCAGAATGAGTGCAAATAGCAAGGAAAGAATGTGTTCTTTTAAGGAGGCTTTGCAAAAGGAATATCCTTTTTTAAAGAAACTTGACAATCCACACAACATTTTGCACCTGTTATAGCTGTACGGTAAAGATTGCTTATGGTGAGAAATTTGACATCAGCTTTATATTCAATGAAAGATACGTCAGTTAGTTGTCCGCTCTGTAGCTTCCAGTGCTTCAGTGAAGAAAGGTATTATAAAAGATGATCCTGTTAAAATTGAGTTTGTGGCAATGCCAGGAGAGGAGTGGCCCAAGGCCGGCTGTAGCAGCTGGCGCCCCAGGCAGAAAGCACAATCGATGCTCCCACCTGCACGGCCATCAATGGCCATGACGTCATCATCGGGTGCCCGGGCCAGCAGCGCTCTAGGCAACCGCCTAGTCTGCCAAGGCTCACAGGCCGCCCCTGGCCAGGAGTTGTTATATATCAGACCATAACACACAATCACAGTTTCAGCTCTTTTGAGTGGACCGCTAAGATAATTTTCCCATTGTTTGAACTTAAATTTTCTTCAGTTTAAGGGAAAAGTGAAGCAATTGTGAAAAATGTTTTCATTCCAGAAGCTCATAAGATTTTGCAACAGGAATTGAGTGAAACCTCATGTCTCAAGATTGTTACATTCATCAACCACACCGATTAATAAGTTGTTTCTATCTTAATAAGATATTTTCATGAAAGTACTGGAGTTAATGTGAAAGTTCTGAAACTTGACGTCCTGCCAGGTGAGACAAGTGACCAACTTAGTGATTATGTTTTCTTTGTTTTGAACCACAGCAGACTTATGGCTAAGATTGTTGGCATGTCTGTTGTACTTGAAGTACTACACAGGATCTTTTCAGAGGAAAAGGCAAAATGCACATTTATTGTTAGAACATGTAGCAATCAGCACTTATCATATGCATATGATATATCACACACATACACAAGCACACCCTGTCTTGTTGTTACCAGTAGTTGCTCCCCCTTATTGCAATGGCCAGGTGAGTTGGGAAGGGGGGGGAAAGGTGGAGCCAGGCTTCTGCTGATCCGCATCGGTGCTCCCATGTTGACAAGAGGAAACCCGGGGTCCCCCTTGCAAGATACCTTAGATTTATAGTATTTTCCCTCTCCTGTAGTTCTACACCAGTTAGTCAGCATATGCATAGTCATCATCTTTGAGAATAATTATCTGCATATGCAATTAGATATTTGTGGCACCTTCTTCTGGGGGGTGTCTCAATGCGGCTACCTTCATATTCAAAGAAGGATCCCGCAAAAGCAAGCGCTTGCTCCTGACTCCCAAGGCCTCCATAGATCCAGTCTTCTTTCAGTGAGCCCATTTCACAGGTCTCATTGTTCTCAGATCTGGCTCCCATCCCCTCTCCAACCATTGCAACTGTCCGGAGGTGCTCCTCTTTCTCACCTTATCCATTCACACCTCATTCATTCAGTAGGAACATTCTCTTAACCTTACTCATTCTTAGGGACTACTCTACCAAGACTTAATGCAAAAGAATTAATACAAATTTTGTATCAAAATTAATACAAAAAAGATTTTGATACAAAGTTAAAAACTTCAATGAAAAAATGATTAATACAGAGATTTATGATTAATACAGAGATTTTTCTACAAGTCATCTGATAATATTAATACTGACTTCAGAGGTGCAAAATTTAAAGGTTCTAAGAATCTTTTCCAGAAATTGTTGGCTAGCTGCAACAGAACATTGGTGGACTTTCCCAGGAAAACTCCCAAGCATTGCTCTGTGATCACTGAAAGATGTTAAAGTAGCTGTGAACCAACAGATTACTATGGGTGTGTCTAGATTACAGAGTTTTGTCGACAAAAGTGGATTTTTGTCAACAAAACTATACCTGCGTCTACACTACCGCTGAGTAACGTCGACAGAACTCAGCATAACGTCGACAGAACTCAGCAGTTTTGTCGACGCTGGTAAACCTCATTTTACGAGGCATAACACCTTTTGTCGACAGAGTTCTGTCGACAGAAGGTGTTATTGCATGTAGGGTTGTGTCTAGACTACAGGGTTTTGTCGACAAAGCAGCTTGCTTTGTCGACAGAACTGAATGTGTCTAGACGCTCTTTGTCGACAGAAGTTTTGTCGACAGATACTGTTGAAAAAACTCTGTAGTCTAGACGTACCCTTAGAGTCCCCTTCCCAGCCTCTCCCTCCCCACCAAGACAGCACCTGCTATTTACACAGGCCTTTCAGAAGGGGCAGAGCTGGGTGACTCAAACTGCCCCTCCCCTCTCCCATGTGGGCAGCCCTGCAGGAAGCTCCGTGGCACACACGGCACTAGCCCAGCGCACAGTCAGGTCGGTACAAGATCCATTGGTTCAGTTTGGTTGTTGAAAGAGACAACCCAGAACTGGCTCCAGCCCCCACGCAGTAACCTGGGGAAATGACCCACCAGGCCTGGGCCCCTTGAAGAGGCAACGATTCCCCACTGGCCAGGGCAGAGCCTCCCTCTGACACAGTCATGGAGCCTTCTCCCCCCGTTTTTACCTCTCCCCCCAACTCAGCTCTCGCTGCTTGGTCCTGCCAGGGAGGGACCTCATTGCTAGTCAGTGTTCCCATTCCAGGAGCAGGGTGAGTTTTGTCTTGTGCACCAATATTGAGGTCGTGTGTCTTTGGTCAGGTGTGAGCCCCTGCGGCGCCTGCCAGTTACTAACAAATATCTTAGCTACACGTTATGGGAGAAAGATACTAACCCAAGGGATAATTAACGCTGGGCTGCAGCTAGTCTTTGCTTCCCGCAGGGTCACTAGGGAACAGATGGGGGACAAGGCATGAGGCAGATCCAAGGGGCTGGCTAAATCCAGTGTGAGAAGCACATGGAAAAAGACCCAGCAGCAGGTGAGAGAACAGCATGAAGACATCAGGATCAGGACCAAAGCAGTACGGCTATGTCTACATTGGCAAGATTTTGCACAAAAGCAGATGCTTTTGCGCAAAATCTTGCCACCTGCCTACACTGGCCATGAGTACTTGAACAAGAACATTGACGTTCTAATGTATGAAATCAGTGCTTCTTGCTCAAATACTCTGACGCTCCCGCTCAGGGGTAAACCCCCTTGTGCAACTGGTCTTGTGCAAGAGGCCAGTGTAGACAGGCAACATAAATTTCTTGTGCAAGAAAGCCAAATGGCTAAAATGGCCATCAGACCTTTTTTGCACAAGAGAGCATGCCAGTGTAGATGCTATCTTGTGCAAATGCTTTAATGCAAAAGCTCTTGCGTTAAAAGTATTTGCACAAAATCATACCAGTGTAGATGTAGCCTACAAATAAACCCAGGAATTAAACAAAAGCCAAGACACGATGATAAAGTGAAATCCCCATTTCTCTTTACTGCAAAACTAATTTTGAACTTTTTGACAATAGCTAACCACTCTGCCTGTGCTCCCTTCCTTCAGCTTCCTAACAGGAAAGAAGGAACAATCATCCATAGCAGACAGCAATTACAGTACAGCAACACTATCTGCTTGTTTCAAGTTCAGAAGAGAACACTGTCACTCATCCCCATGGTTAGCAAGACCAACCACTTTCAGCTGTATTTCTCTACTTACCAACTATAGAAATGATCCCTAAAAGTACAGTCTTAATAGCAGCTGACTCGCTACACACCCACACTCATGGGCATTCACTTTCTCCTCATGGGGAATGTTTTCACATAACACTTAAAAAACTAAAGAACAGAAATAATCTCAGCAAAGTGCTTGTCCCATTCAAACACACTCCACCAGGTTTAGAAATCTGCATATTAGAATATGCTCCCTGTCCCTGTTTACAGAAACACGCCTCCTGATTAGCATGTGGAGCACCTGGCAGCCAATCAAAATCTCCTGATGTTTCTTCCTGAAACTGCAGTTCCTGGGGCTCCTCTAAGTAACAAACTGCCAGTCCACAGACCAGCAAGGGGCCAAGTACCCCTGCCTGCCGGGCTGAGGTGGAAAATAACTAAGTAGAAATACTTGATTACACTACTCACTACCTTTTTTGGGTATTTCTACTTTACTCAAGTAATTTATTTTTGTCACACTTTGATTTTTATTCGTTTTTTTAAAGACAATATTGTACTTTTTACTCCACTCCCATTTCCAGAGGCGCTGGGTTACTCACGACTCGCATCATTCTGATTTGCTAAAGCCCAGCTGCATGTGCAAGCACCAGTCAACCAAGAAATAGCCAATCCACAAGCACAATGGCCCTGACAAGGAAGAAGCCTTTTAATAGCTGCCCCAGCACCTTGTCATTCAAACCCAGTATCCCTGCAGGCCCTGCCAGCCTGAGACCTGAGCGAGCAGGGCGGCTGCCCAGGGCTCCGTGCTGAGGGGGTGATATGAGCAGTCTCATGTGACCTTACCTGGGGCCAGGCAGCTAAACAGGAGAGAACCCAGCAGCCGGGGTCAGGGGGGACAGAGGCACTTACTTGTGTCGGGTGAGTCCTCTGCTCTGGTGGGAGCAGCAGCAGAGTAGGTGGGTGCCGGAGGAGGGGCTCCCATTCCCCCTGGCACAGAGGCCCCTGTGGAAGCCCTGTGGGGGGAGGTGAGGCAGGCTGTGCTGGAAGAGGCTGGGGGTGGGCGGCTGAGGGGGGTGGGGATTGAAGAAGAGTCTGTGTGGGCACTTGGGCAGCCAGCTCGTCAGTGAGCAGCAGAGCACACGGACCCGTCCCCCCTCAGCCGAGCCCCCCAGCTGCTCTCCCAGGGCTGTGGCCGACCAGCCTGCACTGCTGCCAGCCCGGGCTCAGCTCTGCAGCGACCTGCCCAGCCGCCTCCCTGCCAGGGGCTGCAGACGTGTCTGCTGGGGTAGAGAGGAGGGACGTGTCTGCCCAGCCAATGTGAGGGGTGAGCCTTGGGGACAGAGAATTTCTGTCCCTTCTCCTTGTTTATTGTCTGGCCCCAGTGGCCTAATGGACACAGCACTGTCTTGTGGAGCCAGGGGTTGTGGGTTCAAGTCCCACCTGGGGTATAGAACAGTAACCTTCTGTGGGTTGATTTTGAAGCACTGGCTTGCTTTTCCCCATGGGAACTGAGAGATGGTTCCCCAAGAAGTGCCACATCCCTATACAGCAAGTGTCTAGTCCCACCAGCTCCAGGTGTGGAGCAGAGCAGGGTCTGTCTGGTGACAGGGCAGAGCCTGAGTAGGAGCAAGGGGGAGCTACTTTGGCCTGGCCTTTTTACAAAGCCCTTGAGCATGGGGCTGGCATTGGGGGAAAGTTCCTTCAGCGATGGGATGGGGGGGCCGGGTTGGGCTAGGAAGGCGCTGTTCTCCCTGCTCTTGCCCCCAGACGACATGGCTGCCAGGCCTAGGTGCAGGCAGACTGGCAGTTGCTGCAGCAGCACAGGGGCAGGAGGCCCCACTGATGGGGAGAGGCAGCCACAGCAGCAGGCACAAGACTGGGCCAGCTTATGGGGGGAGGTGTTCGATGGCGTTTCCCTGCTGACATGGAGCTGGGTTGCCAGGTGTCCGGTTTTGAACCAGACAGTCCAGCATTTGAGCTTTCTGTTCAGGAAACAAACTGAGAAAATAGAAATAGAAATGTCCAGTATTTTCTAAATAATAATAATGTCAATTGTGATGTCATGGCAAGTGTCTCTGGTATTTTTGTAGAAACCATCTGGCAGCCCTACATGGAGCCCAGGTGACAGGACACCTCCTAGTACTCATTGCTGCTAGCAACACCCTCACACCACTCCTCACAGCTCCCCCCACCATGGGGCAGGCAGGAGGGGATTGTTCCCCTCAACTGACAGAGGGAGGGACAAAGGCTGAGAAAGGCAAAGGGCCTTGTCTGACCTCACACTGCAAGTCTGGGACAGCACTGGGCACAGGATCTAGATGCTGAAACTCCCCCTCAGTCTGGAGTTTCACACCCTGACTGATCAGAATAACGTGACCTCCAGTGAGATACAGCCCCACAGCCCAGCCTAGGGATGGCTATGCCAGTGGGTTAGAAGCACCGGGACACAGAGAGACTCAGGAGCTGCTCAGAGACAAGCACTGGCAAGAAACAATTCCCTGAGCAGATGATAAGTTCTGGCCCATTTGCTGGGACTTGAGGAGAACAAGGAAGTCCTGAGTCTCCTCCCTGTGACTTCCTCCCAGCTCAGCCAATCAGAACTGGGACTAGAACTGGAAGGCTGTGTCTACACTGATGGGCCACGTCTACACTGGCGGGTTATTGTGTAAGAAGGGCCGTTCTTCCGCAGAGCATCCACACTGCCCACTCGCTCTTGTGCAAGAAGTTTTACAGTAAAGCGTGGTAAGAAAGGGCTTCTTGCGCACGAGCTGTGATCTTTTCTATAAGGTGTAACTCCTCTTGCGCAAGAGGGCAGTGTGGATGCAGGACAAGGGTTTCTTGTCCTATAGCTAAAATGGCCATCAGAGGTTTCTTGCACAGGAGAGCATCCACACTGTCATGGATCCTCCTGCACAAATGCACATCTCCCACATGGCAAGATGCCGCCAGACAGACTTTCAGAGATGAAGTCCGGTCTCCTGCCCTCCCAGCAGGGTAAATCACCATCCAGGTGGATGTCTCTCCAAAACAGGAAGCTACCAGGAGTAGGGCTTGAACCCACACAGACAAACATCTATTGGATTTTTAGTCCAACGCCTTAACCACTCGGCCATCCTAGTAACAGAGTAAAAGCTAGACGTGTGCAAGTTCTCTCCCCAAATAGCCCAGGGACTCGCTCTCAGAGCATCTTCCTGGCCCATCCCTGTGTCAGGGCTTCCCACTGAAAGGGTGAGAGAGCCGCCCCCTTCCCCCCCAGTGAGGTGGGAAGAAGGGAAAAGGGAAACCAAACAAGAGAAAACCCAAGGTCCCCAGAGAGTCCGAGGGACAAAGGCCTGGTGGGGAAAATACCCCCCCACATTCACCAGGCTATGTCTACACTCCCAGCTTCTTGCACGAGAAATATGCAAATAAGCCTAAGTGTGGAATATCATGGAGCTTCATTTACATACTTAACGAGCCACCATATTTGCAGAAGAGGCTCTTGTGCTAGAAGGAGCTGTCTACACTGCCCCTTCTTGCACAAGAAAACCCCTCTTGTGCAATGTCACTATTCCTGAAAATAATCGTCATAGCGGCATTGCACAAGAGGGAGTTTTTCTTGTGCAAGAAGGGGCAGTGTAGACAGCTCCTTCTGGAGCAAGAGCCTCTTTTGCAAAAATTGCAGCTCATTAGGCATGCAAATGAGGCTCAGCGATATTCCATGCTTAGCCTCATTTGCATATTTCTCATGCAAGAATCTGTGGCTGTGTCTACACTGGGCCACTTATTCCGGAAAATCAGCCTCACATAAGATTGTCAGTGCTTTT
Source organism: Pelodiscus sinensis (assembly GCF_049634645.1). Lineage (NCBI taxonomy): Eukaryota > Metazoa > Chordata > Testudines > Trionychidae > Pelodiscus > Pelodiscus sinensis. The sequence goes on from NC_134741.1 coordinate 4,288,198, forward strand.
CCGGAAAAACTATGCTGCTCCCGTTCGGGCAAAAGTCTTTCTCCGGAAAACTTTTCCAGAAAAGGGCCAATGTAGACAGCAGAGATTTCTTTTCCACAAAAAAGCCCCAATCGTGAAAATGACGAACGGGGCTTTTTTGCGGAAAAGCGTGTCTAGACTGACAAGGATGCTTTTCCGCAAAAAGTGCTTTTCCAGAAAAGCATTCTGCCAAGGTAGACGCGCTTTTTCCAAAAATGCTTGTAACGGAAAAGTTTTCTGTTATAAGCATTTCCGGAAAATCACGCCAGTATAGACATAGCCTGTGAGAGTAGACAGAGCCCTAGTGTTTTCCCAGCCTTGCATTTGGCCAGCCCCCATGGATCAGGCCAGTGAACGCTAACCTTTTTTTTTATATACCATGGACAGCCAAATCCATTCACAAACTTTTGCCAGACCAGTAACATTATATTTACATATCTGCATATCCATTATGCAAATAACAAATCTGCAAATATGGAAATAAACTGTTGCCAGTCCCTAACAGATCAGTGTTTGCAGATATCTACACTTAAAAAAATTCACAGAAAAAATTCCCTTCAGGCTGCTGGAGGGGCCGGTCCTCCCCCAGGGGACTGGTGCGTGCAGAGGGAGGGGTGCAGGGAGAGGCACCCACAGAGGCAGGGGGCATTTGGGACACCTTGGTAATAAACTTCAGAAATTTTGTTGGGGCAGAGAAGTTGGTGCCCCAAAGTGCCACCACCAGTCACCTCCGCCCCCCTCCTGCCCGATGGGGGTGGGGGAGCTGCCATTGTATCTCCCCCCACTCCTTCTGTACAAGCCCTGCCCTGTGTCTCCCCCTCCCCCAGCCAGGCTGCTCTTGCTCCCCCAGTCTCCTCCCAACCTCCCCTGCCCCCTGTGACACCTCCCCCCAGTTTCCCTACATTGCACCCCTGCTCTCAGCCACCCCATGCCTGGCATGATCCACCCAACCTCCCTTCAGCACCTCCTGCCTCCCCTTCCTGCCCCCACCTCACACATCCCTGTTCCCCTTCACCTCTCTTATCTGCCCCACCCCATTTGAACCCCCTCCCAACCCTCTCTGGGATGGCTCCCCCCGCCCTGCACGAGCTGGTAGCAGCTTCCCTGGCCCCAGGCTGGGATCACAGCCCCCTCTGCTGAGAGCAGCCCTGGGCCAGATCCTCCCACTTCAACTCTGGGGGGGCTGCTTTCTGGGAAGGGAAGGGAGGGTCTCTCCTACCTGCCCCCCTGAGCGCTGCCCACCCTGGGGTGGGGGCTGGGCTGGGCAAGGACTGGCCAGGCTGGGGGTGCTGCCATGGGAAAGGTTCCCAGGGAGCAGCTTTCTACATCCCACCGGCCCTGCGGGAGATTCCTCCTCCTGGCTGCAGCCCAGGCTCCGGGGGCCCAGCAGTGCTGCACCCAATGCTGGGGCTCAGGGGATCTGCTCAGAGCCGGCCCCCAAAGGCCCCACAAGCAGAGGGCAGGAAAGGAGCCAGGCTGAGGCTTTGCAGGGAGCAGGCCGGGGACCTGGCAGGAGGAGGCTCCAGCGAGCACAGAGCCTGCGCAGGGCCAGCCTGCTGGGAGGGGAGCAGGAGCATCCAGCACCATTCAGGCCAGCGGCAGCCGACACTGGGGGAGCTCTGAGACTCCAGGGCAAAGGCCTCCAGCCCCTCAGGCACTGGGGTTAGGTGGCCCTGGAACCAGGCCCCCTGGAGTAGCATTGTGGCCAGGGGGCTCTGACCCACAGGGGGGCTGGCCCCAGAGCCCAGGGTCTGGGAGTCTGGTCAGCAAGTGAGACTCGCCCGTCAGTCCAAGCTGCTTTCTCCCCGGCTGCCGTTCCTGCCTGTCCCGTACCAGCGCTGCACGCAGGCCAGTGGGGCAGGACGGGGGGTGTCAGTGGGGCCCTGCTCTCAGTCCGTCCCTCACAGGCCCTGTGGGCTGCTCGAGGGCTGAGCCCGTCGCCCAGGCCTGGCGCGGGGATGGAACATGGGGCACGTTTCCCCCTGTGAGCGTGTGCGGGGGCAGGAGGGAGCCACACGGGCCCGACTGAAGGTTTTGTGCTGGGGCTGGAGGCTTAAGCCCGAGCTGTCGGCCTCAGCGGGACTTGCTCCTCCCCCCTCTCCTGCCTTGCTGCCTCCTTTGGCCAGCAGCGCTCAGGGGCAGCCGGGAGAGCCAGCACCAAGGGCAGAGGAGGCCAAGGCACAAGCCCCTCAGAGGGGACAGGCCTGAGGCCTCTGGCTTGCCCAGGCTCATGCCAAGGGGCTTTCTGTGGTGCTGGGCAGGGGAGGGAGGCCAGGCCCAGGCCGGTGGGAGAAGGGGCAGCGCCTGCCAGGGCAGCAAGGGGAGCTGCAGGGAGCGAGACGCGGCGTTTCTGCCTGAATCACTCAAGGGTCCTTCTGCGGGTGAAGCGCCTGTGACACCCCTGTGCTGCTGGGTTCTCCTGCCCCTCCCCTGGGAGGCCGTCCCCTTCGGGGGGCTCTTGCCCTGGCACTCATCCAAGGGCCACCTGGGCAAAGCAGCCTGCCCCTTGCACCTTCCATAGCTCAGCTGGCAGAGCAGAGGCCTGTAGCAGGTACTCGGCAAGTGCCCTTAGGTTGCTGAAGCAAAATGCAGGACAATGTAGCACTTTAAAGACTAACAAGATGGTTTATTAGATGATGAGCTTTCGTGGGCCAGACCCACTTCCTCAGATCAAATAGTGGAAGAAAAGTTTTCTTCCACTATTTGATCTGAGGAAGTGGGTCTGGCCCACGAAAGCTCATCATCTAATAAACCATCTTGTTAGTCTTTAAAGTGCTACATTGTCCTGCATTTTGCTTCAACTACCCCAGACTAACACGGCTACATTTCTATCACTATTCTACATGCTTAGGTTGCTGATTCAACTCCAGCTGAAAGGAGAGATTCTTCTTCCTCCCCCTGGCTGCAGGCCCGGCCTTAGGACCAGGCGGCTGCCTTGCGTCTGTCCCCTCAGAGCCTGATACTACAATTGACAAATGGATTTGGGTACCAGCTGCCAATCAAATGTCTTCGGCTGCGCAGACCTCAAGACACGGCAGGAGCTGGAGGGGAATGGTGAGTGGCTGCACTTTGGAATGGGAACATGTTCTCTGGAACCATAAGATCAAACAGTTAAGGAGGGCATCATGGCTTAGTTGGCTAAAGTACTTGCCTTGTAAGCAGAAGCTCTTGGGTTCAATTCTCAGTGGTACCTTGTGGTGAGACCAATGTGTCCCTTCTTTCCAACACATATCTGGAGTTGGTTTTACCTTTTGTTGAGTTTGCTGGTGTCCTCACAGTGGAAGTAGGATGGCAGCAAAGAGAAGGAGCTGTGTGTACTGGTGCAGGTGCTCTCTGGGTTTGATTTAGAGAATCCAAAATGTGTGTGGCCAGGAGAAAGGGTGCAGAAGGACCGTGGATGCAGGAGCAGGGTGGGGGAGCACGAACAAGGGAGGGTGTCAAAGGAAGTGGGTGGTGCTAGGTGGGAAGAAAACGAGGGGAAGTAGGTGGCTGGGGTCTGGGCATGAGGTGGGACATTATGTAGTTTTGTGTCCCCGTGTGGCAAAAGCACCAGCCACACTGCCCCAAAGGTGAAGAGCCACAGTAGTGGCACTTCCAGGGTGGGCCCTGGACTGTGTGGCTGCAATGACCATGTCTCTGAGAAGTCTCAGCCCCACCCGTCTCCTCCAATGTCAGCCTAATCTGTTTAGCTGTCTCCCACATGCTCCTGAAAGCCAGCACACAGGCTGCCCAGCCCTGCACCAGAGGGCAGACCCTACTACTGCCTTGTGGGCACCCAGGGGAACCACAATAAGAGAAGACCCTGTGTTTCTGCCTGGCTTCGAACCAGGGATCTTTTGCGTGTTAGGCAAACGTGATAACCACTACACCACAGAAACACACTTAACAGTGATTTCTGCTGCTGCACTTAAACTTGGGCAAATATTCGGTTGCTAACCCTTTGGCCAACAGAGATTGCTGCGGGGCAAAGGAATTCTCTGTTGTCAGTTTTGTGGCCTCAGGAAGGGACCATACTGAAGGAGGATCCTTGTGTGAGTAATATGCAAATGAGGCTAAGCGTGGAATATCTCTGAGCCTCATTTGCATAGCTGATGAGCCACCATATTTGCAGAAGAGGCTCTTGCCTCAGAAGGAGCTGTCTACACTGCCCCTTCTTGTGCAATGCTGTTGCACCCATTACTTTCAGGAAGAACGGTATTGCGCACGAGGGTTTTTGATACGCAAAAAGGGGCAGTGTAGACAGCTCCTTTTGAGGCAAGAGTCTTGTCGCGAGAATCACAGGTCCGATAATGAATACCCAAGGGGGGAAGGACAGAACCAGGTGGACAGTTTTATCAAATAAAAAATATTTATTTATGACAGTGGTGAATTTATAGTATTTATTCTAAGATTTTAATAGACCGTGTTAATAATGAATTTACAGTATTTATTATATTTATTCTATGGTTTCTAGTAAAACGTGTCAGAGATATAGGGATGGGAATGGCAAGGGGAATAGTCTCTAATCTTAAAATATCCAGCTACAGTAATAAAATAACAGTGATAACTACAAACTCTTATGTACTACCCACAAACAACTACAACACTAAGCTTATACAACAAGAAAAAATCAAATCATACATACCAACTTACACAGCACATGGAACATTTCACAGATATTGGTTCGGTTGCGAAGGCCTTGGTTACGCCCGAGAGTCAGGGGAAGTGGCTGGTCGGTTGATCAGGCCAGCAGCGCTTTGAAGTATACGAGAAGGCACACGCACGGTGGTACGTGTGCTGCGAAGACCTCCTAGAGCAAACTGTGCCACGGGTTTTTATCCCCAAATCTGCACATCGCTTTCCCGCGCTTGCATATTACCATATATGGCCCAATGGTCACCAAGTGGGGGGGTCTGTGTCCCAGGGGTTGGGCCGAAACTGTGCAGGTTTCATGCGACCAGGTAAGCCCCGCAGTTCTCACACCAAGGTGACGGGTGGGAGAGTCTGAGGCTATTTTCCCCTTTTCACACCTTCCCTTTTTCTAAAGGCAATGGTATGCAGGAAGGGTGTGGCCGATTTCTCTCAAGGAGTACTGCAGAACAAGAGCGGCCTGGCCAAACTTTTTTACTGAGGGGGGCAGTTTCTTTTCTCTGACAAGTCTCTTCCGCAAATATGGTGGCGCATTAGCTATGCAAATAAGGCTCAGCAATAGTCCACGCTTAGCCTCATTTGCATATTACTCACACAAGACGCCACAAGTGTAGACATAATCATGGAATGTGAGGACCTCACACCAATCCAGCCTGCCCCAGCAAGTCCTACTGAGATTTCATCTCAGATTGCAGGATTCAGAGTCCTGAGCGCTGCTCCTCACACCATGGGACCTAGACAGGAAACCTGTGTTGGGTACCTGGGGCCCTCAGGTCTCAGACTGGCCTCTGCTCTCCTGGCTTCCATCCAGCTGCTTCATCTCTCTGGCTACTTCTACATGGCACATTTACTTCGGAATAGGCTATTCTGGAATAGTTATTCCAAGATCGTGTTTTTCGAAATAGCATGTCTGCACTGCAGGGAAACCTCAGAATAGTCCGAGGAAGGCTCCTCTAATATAGAAGAGTTATCTCAAGTAAGAGCTGCAGGAGGAATAACTTGCAATAGCCCTAGAGAGGGGCTATTTTAAAATAGCAGCAGTGAAGCATCTACAGACGCCTTATTTTGAAATAGCTAATTTGGAACAGGCTTTATCCTTCGTAGAATGAGGTTTGCAGAAGTCGGAATAAGCCGTCTGTTATTTCAGAATTATTTCAAAATAACGGAATTGCTGTGTAGACTCTGGGGGCTTGTGCCTGTGACATGGCTTTCCGAGAGGCAGGAAGCTCTCGATCTTAACCAAATGGCCAAGGAGCAACGCTATACAGCAAAAAACACGAGAACAGCTCTTGGGCTGGATCCCCAGGTCACTCTGCGTGCCCAGTAGCCACTTCCGCCTCTCCCTTTGCTGCTCTTGAACTTAGCCCAAGAGTTGAGAAGCTGCACTCGCCCACCCAGAAACCTCTGGGACTTCTCTCCCGCCCAGCTCTTCACGTCACGGAGAGCGCAAGGCAGCCGCTCGCCCCCATCATCACTTCCGATCTTATCCAAATGGCCAAGAAGTTATGCTTTACCCCAAACCACGCAGGCACCCTCTCGCCTAGAGCGCAAAGGTGCAGGCATGGGTGGTATAATGGTAAGCATAGCCCCCTTCCAAGATGTTGACCTACATTCAATTGCCAACCAGTGCACTCTGAGGAGGAAGCAGCAAAGCTCCTCAGGGACATTTCCCTTTAACCCCCCAAGATGGGCCTGAGTGGGTGCTGCATCTGTAGGCTGCCTTGCACTGTTTCCCATCCTCTCCTGGAGGCAGGAAGCCCTCGATCTTAGCCAAACTGCCCAGAAGCAAAGCTTTATGGCAGAAAACATGAGCACAGCTCTTTGTCCGGATCCCTGGGCCATGCAGAGCATCCGGCAGCCGCTTCTCTGACTCTCCCTTTGCCTCTCTAATACTTCAGAACTGAGCTTCTGGCCCCACTTGTTCAATTCCACTTTCTGCTTCTTGACTTCATCAATCTAAGGACTTCGAAGAATCAACTTTGAAAGCTGCTCCAGTGGTGCAATGGGTCAGCGCACAGTACTTATAAGGCAGTACTTGTAGGAGACATGCTGAGGTTGTGAGTTCAAACCTCATCTAGAGCCCTCACTTTGAGTCCCTCCTGGGCTGGCCCCTTCCAGTGAATGCTGGGATTCCAGCTCAGAGGAGGGTCTCTGTTGCCCATTTTCTTCCCCTCCGCCCCCATCAGCAGCCACCGTCCCTTTCAGCCACTGGAGTAGCTCATGAACAGGGACAGGCGACTTTGTCCCATTTCCCACTTCTTTTCGTGGGCTGACCCAGTGGCTGAAAGGGGCTGCAGCTGCTGACGGGGGTGGGGAAGATGGGCAACAAGACCCTAGCAGAAAGCGGGTCAAGGGTCCAACCCTCTCTGTGCCCCTTGGCCTCAGATCCTGCCCACCCAGCATTCACTGTGATGGGGCCATAATATGTGAAGTGGGAATTTTCACTGATCCCATCCTCTGGGGTGGAATCCCAGCTCCCCCAGCGTTCACTGCAAGGCATAAAATCCCAAACTGGGGGGTGCCCCCAGGGTGTGCGTGAAGAAATTCCAGGGGGGGCATGAGATGACCCAGCCCTTCCCCCCAACAAGTTCTTTTTTTTCTTTTTTTCCCCCCTCAAGTTTTGCTGCTATTTTGGAGGGGGCGTGAGGGTTTTCAAAAATCAAAAGCGGGGGGCATGATGCCAAAAAGTTTGGGAACCACTGCAAGGGGACAAGCCAGCAGGGACTAAAATCCACTGCTCCAGGTGAGATTCAAACTCACAACCTCAGCATATCTCCTTCAAGTACTGCCTTATAAGTACTGTGTGCTGACCCATTGCACCAATGGAGCAGATGTTCAAAATATTTCTTCAAAGTCCTTAGATTGAAAAAGTCAAGAAGCACAAAGTGGAATTGAAGTTTCTGCTTGTGCCTTTGTTCCTTCTTTTCACAGGCAGAGCCAGGGGGCTCCGCACATCCAGAGACCCCTCCCTCTTCCTCCCTGGTCTCTGAAATAACCCACCCTAGAGGGGCACAAAGCTGCTGGAGGCCAGAGCACTAGAGATGATTTGCACGTGGGTTAGTGCTCCCTTTGCATGTGAGAGGTAGCAGGATTCACTCCCATCTTCTCCCACCTGCTCGCTGGTGCTGAGAGGTTGGCCCCTTTCCTGCTGCCAACTCTTATTCCCACAGTGCACTTTGTGCAGGGTCCCTTGCTCTTTGTTCCAAGGTGTGTGGCTGGGAGCCAGGATGCTTCCCAAAGTATACAACTCCCCCCTGCCCCTCCTCCCCTCTGTTCTGCTCACACTCTCTGGCTGCCTCTAGCATGGGCTGAGCTCAGGGGTCAGATGGGCGACTTGCCCTGCAGCTGTGATGGCATCAGGCACCTGAGCACAAGTTGGCTCACAAAGCTCTAATGGGCTTCAGACAAGCAAAACCCCCCTTAGTGAACCTCAGGACAAGGAAGCTGAAAAGCCTGGAGCACAAGGACCTCCCAGCAACCACCCCAGCCCGTCCCACTGAGATTTAAACTTAGAGGCTGTGTCTACACTGGCCACTTATTCTAGAAAATCAGCTGCTTTTCCAGAATAACTTGCCAGCTGTCTACACTGGCCCCTTGAATTTCCGGAAAAGCACTGACGATCTACTGTAAGAAATCAGCTGCTTTTCCGGAAATACTATGCTGCTCCCGTTCGGGCAAAAGTCCTTTTTCCGGAAAACTGTTCCGGAAAAGAGCCAGTGTAGACAGCACAGTAGTGTTTTTCGCAAAAAAGCCCCGATCGTGAAAATGATGATCGGGGCTTTTTTGCGGAAAAGCGCGTCTAGATTGGCCATGGACGCTTTTCCGGAAAAAGTGCTTTTCCGGAAAAGCATCTTGCCAATATAGATGCACTTTTTCCGGAAATACTTATAACGGAAAACTGTTCCGTTTTAAGCATTTCCGGAAAAGGGTGCCAGTGTACACGTAGCCAGAGTGTAGAGTCCTGAGTGCTGTGCCTTACACCATGGGACCCAGCAGTGAGAGCTGGGATAAACACCTGGGACACTCAGGTCTCAGACTGGCCTCTGCTCTCCTGGCTTCCCTCTGGCTGCTTCATCTCTCAGGACTCTCTGGCTATGTCTACACGGCACATTTATTTTGGAATAAGCTCTTCTGGAATAGTTATTCCAAACTAGCACATCTACACTGCAGGGAAACCTCAAAATGAGTCCAAGGAGGCTTCCCTAATGTAGAGGTGCTACTTTGATTTAGAGCCCCAGGAGGAATAACTTAGAATGGCCCTGGGAAGGAGCTATTTTGAAACAGCAGAAGTGCAGCATCTACAGACGCCTTATTTTGAAATAGCTGTTCCAGAATAGGTATTTTTCTTCATACAATGAGGTTTACAGAAGTTGGAATCAGCCATCCGTTATTTCAGAATTATTTCAAAATAACGGAATTGCTGTGTAGACTCTTGCATTGTTATTTTGGAATAACGGCCATTGTTCCAAAAGAACTTTTCTGTGTTGGCAGAACCTCTGTCCTGCCTCAGTTATGCTGCTTTCAGGACAAACTCCTTGTTAGGACCAGTCACAATCTGGGGTCAGTGAGGGTCCGTCCCACCTGAGATGTGTGATACACACAAGTCTCTTGTTCCCCACCCACTTCTCAATACTGGCTGCAGACACACCTTTCACGTGGGGGTGTAGCTCAGTAGCAGAATGTTTGACTGCAGATCAAGTGGTCCTTGGTTCAAATCCAAGTGCTCCCTGAGTGAGTGTTGATTTAATAGAGACATTCACCTTTCTTAGATGTCCTAGAATAATAGGACTGGAAGGGACCTCAAGAGGTCATCGAGTACAGCCCCCTGCCCTCAAGGCAGGACCAAGCTCCATCTACACCATCCCTGACAGATGTCCATCTAACCTGTTCTTAAATATCTCCAGAGAGGGAGATTCCACCACTTCCCTTGACAATTTATTCCAATGTTTGACCACCCTGACAGTTAGGAATTTTTTCCTAATGTCCAATCTAAACCTCCCCTGCTGCACTTTAAGCCCATTACTCCTTGTCCTGTCCTCAGAAACCAAGAGGAACAAATTTTCTCCTTCCTCCTTGTGACACCCTTTTAGATATTTGAAAACCGCTATCATGTCCCCCCTTAATCTTCTTTTTTCCAAACTAAACAAGCCCAGTTCATGAAGCCTGGCTTCATAGGTCATGTTCTCTAAACCTTTAATCATTCTTGTCGCTCTTAGAATCATAGAATCATAGGACTGGAAGGGATGTCGAGAGGTCATCGAGTCCAGCCCCCCGCCCTCAAGGCAGGACCAAGCTCCATCTTCTCTGTACCCTTTCCAATTTCTCCACATCTTTCTTGAAATGTGGCGCCCAGAACTGGACACAGTACTCCAGCTGAGGCCTAACTAGTGCACAGTAGAGCAGCAGAATGACTTCACGAGTTTTGCTTACAACACACTTGTTGATACAACCTAGAATCATATTTGCTTTTTTTGCAACAGCATCACACTGTTGACTCATATTCAACTTGTGGTCCACTATGACCCCTAGATCCCTTTCCACCATGCTCCTTCCTAGACAGTCGCTTCCCATCTTGTATGTATGGAACTGATTGTTCCTTCCTAAGTGGAGCACTTTGCATTTCTCTTTATTAAACCTCATCCTGTTTACCTCTGACCATTTCTCTAACTTGCTATGTCCATTGTATGTGAACTGTTTAAATGCATACAAACCCTTAGGCGACTTCTACACTGCAGGCTTTTTACGCAAAAATGACTGTTCTTGCACAAAAATGTGCAGAGCATCTACACTGCACGAGTGTTCTTGCACAAGTAAATTTGCAGTACAGCATTGGAAAACAGGGCTTCTTCCAGAAGAGTTATTCCTCTCCCCATGAGGAATATGCCCTCTTCCACAAGAGTTCTCCCACAAGAGTGTACACCTGCAACATTAATTTTCTGTGCAAGAAACCCGTCCTTCTAAAATGCTCATCAGAGATTTCTTGCGCAAGAGAGCAACCACACTGCCATGGACGCTCTTGCACAAAAGCACATCTCTTGTGCAAAGCACTTGGCAGTGTGGACGTGCTCTTGTGGAAGACCTTTTGCACAATACCGCTTGCACAAAACAGTTCTTACACAAGAAGGCTGCAGTGTAGCCATAGCCGTCGTGTTATGATGGTGTTTAGGTCAGTAACTGGGGCCACTAAATGGTGCCTGTGACCTGTGACCTAGGCACTGGCCGCTCAGAGACTGGGTTTTCCTGCCAACTGGCACGAGGATTTCTTAAAATAAGCGGCGGAAAGGCTCTGCACAAGAGGGTATTTGTGCAAGAAAGAGCAGTGTAGACAGCTCCTTTTTGCACAAAAACCTGTGCTGCAAAAATGATGGCTCATTAGGTATGCAAATGAGGTGTGGCAATATTCATCCCCACACCTCATTTGCATATCTTATTGCACAACAATGTGCGGTGCAGACATACCCAAGGAAGCCAAATACTGGCATTACCAAGGGTTTGCAGCAAACCAGCATCTCACCAGCGGGTCCCATTGAGATCGTGGTGCAGGATTCAGACTCACTTGCCTAGGAAGGTGCTAGAATCTCCCTGCTTCACACAAAATTTTTTAAGCTTAGACAGAAAGCAGAGGGGTGTGTTTACACTGATGGGTTCTTGTGCAAGTGAGGCTAAGCGTGGACTATCACATTGCTCCTTCATGCACAAGAAAACCCCTCTTGAAAATAAGCAGTGGAACCGCTCTGCACACGAAGGCTCTGTCTGACGGCTTCTTGCGCAAGAACACAGCCACACTGGGCCGCTGACACAGGTGACCAGGTGGTTGGCAGCAGCTCTGTGGGCTGGGCATATGCCCCAGGCCTCCTGGACATATGGAGCCTCCCTCTGTGGCTTGGGCTGGAGGAACCTGCCCCCTGCAAGGAGCCTTGGGCCAGCCACTGCAGCAGCAGGAATTTGGGCATCAGGTCACCCCATTGGGGACAATGGAGGGAAGAGAAGAGTTTTCCTTGCCATTAGAGAAAGCAGGCCAGGCCAAGGCCCTTTTAGCCAGTGGAGCTGTGCATGCTGGAGCCTCCTCCTGCCAGTACTCTGCCCTGCTTCCGGCAAAGCTCTCAGCCTTTTGCCTGTTTCTGCTTCCCTGTCCATAGCAGGCAGCTAAAGGGTGGCTGGGGACATTCACCACAGCAAACAACTCTGTGCCCAACATAGGACTTGAACCCATGACCTTGGTGTTAGTAGCACCAGCTGCTAACCAACTGAGCTAGCCGGCCTATCAAAGCTAAGCTCACAAAGCTCAGAAAGGAATGACTGCAGCTGCCAATGGCTCTTCTCTGACAGGGCCACTAGTGACTCATTGTGATGTGGGCTGGCTAGTCCAGCTGGTTTGAGGTGTCACAGAAATCCAGACTCAGGGCTGGAAGGAGAGAAACACTTCTATTAAGACACAGCTGCGGGAAGTTTCAAAAGGAAGACTTCCAAAATCAAATGTCCGTGGAAACCTTATATACATTCATGGTTGCCCACAAAATAGAATAGACATCATATATGCTAGTGACAGCGTTACGATTGGCTTTTTGATTTGTGAAAACCCTCATGCCCCCCCTGGAATTTCTTCACACTCTCTCTCCTCCCAGCCCCAAGGCTGTCCCCAGAGCCCAGGGCACGGGAGTCTGGTCAGCAAGTGAGACTCGCCCGTCAGTCCAAGCTGCTCTGTCCCGGCTGCCATTCCTGCCTGTTCTGTGCCAGCACCGCACGCAGGCCAGTGGGGCAGGACGGGGGGTGTCAGTGGGGCCCTGCTCTCAGTCCGTCCCTCACAGGCCCTGTGGGCTGCTGGAGGGCTGACCCCGTCGCCCAGGCCTGGCGCAGGGATGGAACATGGGGCACGTTTCCCCCTGTGAGCGTGTGCGGGGGCAGGAGGGAGCCACACGGGCCCGGCTGAAGGTTTTGTGCTGGGGCTGGAGGCTTGAGCCCGAGCTGTCGGCCTCAGTGGGACTTGCTCCTTCCCCATCTCCTGCCATGCTGCCTCCTTTGGCCAGCAGTGCTCAGGGGCAGCCGAGAGAGCCAGCACCAAGGGCAGAGGAGGCCGAGGCACAAGCCCCTCAGAGGGGACAGGCCTGAGGCCTCTGGCTTGCCCAGGCTCACGCCAAGGGGCTTTCTGTGGTGCCGGGCGGGGGAAGGAGGCCAGGCCCAGGCCAGTGGGAGAAGGGGCAGCGCCTGCCAGGGCAGCAAGGGGAGCTGCAGGGAGCGAGACGCGGTGTTTCTGCCTGGATCACTCAAGGGTCCTTCTGCGGGTGAAGCGCCTGTGACACCCCTGTGCTGCTGGGTTCTCCTGCCCCTCCCCTGGGAGGCCGTCCCCTTCAGGGGGCTCTTGCCCTGGCACTCGTCCAAGGGCCACCTGGGCAAAGCAGCCTGCCCCAGGCACCTTCCATAGCTCAGCTGGCAGAGCAGAGGCCTATAGCGGGTGCTCGGCAAGTGCCCTTAGGTTGCTGATTCAACTCCAGCTGAAAGGAGAGATTCTTCTCCCTCCCCCTGGCTGCAGGCCTGGCCTTAGGACCAGGCGGCTGCCTTGGGTCTGTCCCTTTGGGGCCTGGTGCTACAATTGACAAAAAGGTTTTGGGTACCAGCTGTCATGGCTCCTTACCCAGTCTGGCATGATAAATGTAGAAGTGGGGCCAGCAAGTGTACCCCAAAGCCTTATCTACCAGGCTTTGGTATAAAACTTAAAATCTTAAGAACCTAGATCTTGTGAATAAAACTTCCGCTGCCACCACCCAAATGTTGATAAAGAAATCAGGGGGAAGATCATTTGGGAAATCTCACCCCTAAGCTAAAAGTCAAGGCACACAATTAACCACTGCCAGGTTAATACAAAGAAAAGAAGAACTTTTATTATTATAACAATATTCCTGTTGAAAACATAATGACTAGCTAGGGAGGTAACAAAATATACTCATGGAGAAACTCCATGGGCCTAGAACTTAGTTACAAAGAAAAGCCAAAACATCTTTTAAGCAGTGCCAGATGTCAGATCCCATACCCAATCCTTAAAACAATAAAACTTAATGAAACTACCTTAACTTTACCCTACTTACAGAAAATGAAGAATGGTGTCTTGGAGAGAGAGAGAGACATGCTTGTCCCTGTCTATAGCTGCAGAGAACTCACCCAGAGAGACAAAAGGGAGGAAAAGAAAAAAAAAAACAAATTCCTTTGTCCCAGTTTGAAAGTCCCACCTACATTCCTATTGGTCACTCCACCTGACTAGGTGTAGTTAACCCCTTAATCCCCAGGCTGCTGGCTAACCCTCATAATCATGACATGCCCACCAAATCACAGACGGTGCTGGACAGCCTCTGGCCACATTGGTTGTGATTTCTTCCTGTACGTCTGAGATAAAACATAGTAAATACATTATTGCCCACTTGACTAGACTATTGAATACATGAAAAGTAAACAAACTGCTTTCATATACATGGAGTATCATAACAGACATATGTATACTGGTGAGGTGGGCCAGCAGTTTGCTGTGCCTGAGGGGGGTAAAAGTGACTTGGAGTTAGAAAGGTCCAGTGGGGACAAGGGTAAGGAAGTTGCAGAGGGATTGGAGGTTGTTTCAGATGGGGTGGGGATAGCCAGGAAGATGAACCAGCCCTCTGGTAACCAAGTGACTGTGTACTGTCTGGACAGATTGCTTCATGATTAGTGGAGGAAAAAAACCCCTACTTTACCGAAAATGAAGAATGGTGTCTTGGAGAGAGAGAGAGAGAGACATGCTTGTCCCTCTCTATAGCTGCAGAGAACTCACCCAGAGAGACAAAAGGGAGAAAGGAAAAAACCCAAATTCCTTTGTCCCAGTTTGAAAGTCCCACCTACATTCCTATTGGTCACTCCACCTGACTAGGTGTAGTTAACCCCTTAATCCCCAGGCTGCTGGCTAACCCTCATAATCATGACACCAGCTGCCAATCAAATGTCTTGGGCTGCGCAGGCCTTGAGTCATGGCAAGAGCTGGAGGGAAATGGGGAACGGCTGCACTTTGGAATGGGAAGGGGGTGTCTGGCACCATAGAGTAGAAAAGTTTGACAGTTGTTTTCAAGGAGGGCACCATGGCTTAGTTGGCTAAAGCACCTGCCTCGTAAGCAGGGGATCCTGGGTTCAACTCCCAGTGGTGCCTTGTCACCAGGTTAATGGGGCTTTCCTTTCTTCAATATGTATCTGGTGTTGATTTTACCTTCAGTTGAGCTTGGTGGTGCCCTCACAGTGGGAATAGGATAGTAGCAAAGAGCAGGAGGTGCCCTCGGGGTTTGGTTTAGTGAGGCTTAGCTAGGCTTGGTAAATCAAGCTGTGGAAGATGGATTGCAGCAGCCATCTCCACCTGAGTGAAGACATGGCCTAATGGTGCAATTAGTTAGATGCTGACACTAACAGCCCCACTGCCGCTAACTCACAGAGGCTACATCTACACTAGAAGCTTTCTCCTTAAAAAATATGTTAATGATGGACTCAATTGCACAAGTCATGATCTCATTTGCATATTTTCTGCCAATGGGATTGTTGTGCAAACACAAGCGGCGTGAACATTTTTTTTGCACAAAATCCCCTTTTTTCACAAGATTCTTATGCCCCCCCCAAAAGAGATATCCTGATCTTGCAGAAAAAGGGGGTTTTGCACAAAAAGAAAACTTCCATACTGCTTGTTTTTGCACAGCAACTCCAGCACAAAATCAGTTTGCCAGAAAATATGCAAATAATTTCATGACTCATGCAAATGAGACCCTCATTAGCACCTTTTTTGCTGAGAAAATTCGTAGTGTAGCCATAGCCGGAGATTCTGGTGCTGATCATGCAATAGAAGCACATTATGTTTAAACAGCTGCCATGTGAATGTACCTGAAAGTCACAAGGATCAATGATCTGTGTGAAAGGCAGGTGGCCAGTAATTAGAGCCCCAGGTATGTTGTGGGCACCTCCTCCACCAATTGCAATACACACTAGGCCGTTCCTCCCCAGCTGGGTGTGGTTCTTGTTCTTCTGCACAGCACAGCCCATGGAGACCGAGGACCTGTCATTGGGCTTCCAAATCACACCCTTGTTGAATGGATGGAAACAGAAACCAGACACACAGCGGGTTTGAGCTGGCTCCAGCTGAGGGACGGGTTTGCCTGGTTTATGCACATTAGAACAGGACAGCAGTAAGGATTCGTCTTCATTTAAAGAATTTAAAAAAATAGAAACCTAGAATGTAATGGAATTGGAGAAATAAATGTTTCCACTGAATGGTCAGTTGGATTTGAAGTAACACTCATATAATTTGTAGTCTATCACTGAGCTACTCTCCCTGATGTTTGCACTGTTAGGAGTTGAGAAGGGAACAAGAGGCTTTTGTAGCCCACGCACCCCTGGGCCTGTCTCCATTACTTCTGCCTCTGCCAGGTGAAGGGAGGCCGCTGGGCCCAGCATCTTTCTACCCAACCAGGGCCGGCTTTTGTGGAGAGGGAGGGGCCACTGGAGGCACTTGGTCCCCTGGCTGCATCCATGGGGAGGTGGCTCTGCTGAAAGCCAGACTGGTTTTCCTGTTGTTAGGCAGGACCGTGCAATCCATGTTCTCTCCTTGCTTTTGTAGCCTCTGTTACCTTCTGCAGGTGTCCCTTCTGATGGGACAGGCATGTTCTTCTCAGGGTTTGGGTTCCATGTTGCCCTAGGAAGGGGTGTGGCTAAAACACAAGCCTGGCTGTGAGCAGGATTTGAACTTGCACAGGGAAACCCTATTGGATTTCAACTCCAACACCTTAACCACTCAGCCATCACAGGTATAAGTAAGAGCAAACCAGGGAAACTGGCAAATAATCTCAGTGCCCAGGCTTGATGTCACCTGACACAGAATTCACACGGCAAACCATTTCACCCGTCATGCGGAGGAGTCCTGGGTGCTCTGGTCTGAGGCTGGCTTAGAGGTGAGTTCAAGGGGAAACCTCACAAAGGAGATTCCAGGCAGCCAGGCCATGGGGGTCTCTGAGATGCCCCAGCCCTGCAGCCTGTCCCGCCTGGCTGTTGTCATGGTCCCTCTGTGAGGTCACTGCCCCCCAGCCAATGAGCTGAGGTGATGAAAAAGTTCCTTGTGATGTCACTGCTGCTTTGCAGGCTCATGTCCTGCCCCTGGCCAGC